>NW_011494873.1:1044421-1067661 GCF_000754665.1 Bison bison bison
CAGTGTTCTTGCCTGGAGAATCCCAGGGATGGGGGAGCCTGATGGGCTGCCGTCTATGGGGTCGCACAGAGTCGGACACGACTGAAGCGACTTAGCAGCAGCAGCAGCAGCCAGAAGCTGTGGGTGAGGGCTTACACTGAGAGCCTAACCAACATGCACAGAAAGGCAGAAACCAGGGACATTCAGGGCAGCAATGTTTTCCAGGGTCCAACCACACATCTCCAGCTGCAAATATACAACTCGTATCTGTCCCAACAGGGTTCCGTATACCCTATACACACATTATCCTGTCTGCCTTAAGTCACATGAGACCAGCTTCTATCATCTGCCACCAAGAGAGTCTAAGGAGGGTAGTGGTTAAGCACTTGGGCTCTGAAGCCAGTTGTTCCTCAGACTAGCTTTGCGACCTTGGGTAAGTTAATTAACCTCTCTAGGTGCCAAATCCTTCCTCTGTAGAATGTTAGCAGTCATCTGTGAGGATTCAGTGAGTTACATATTAAACACTGGCTCAGTGCCTGGTTGCCATCATAAAAGAACCAGGACTCCAGCCTGCTGGCAGCAGCAAAAAGGGATTTGGGGTTAGGGTCCAGGTGGGGGTGAGAGGCAGGTGACTGGCCCCTGCCAGGCCCACCTGCTAGGGCTCCTGAATATCAGGGCGCTTTTGGGAACTAGGGATCCTGCAGTGTCATAGGCTGCTAAAGGAACGGCAGTGCTAGTTTCTACTACTTACTGAGCACCCACTATGTGTCGGGCTCTGTGTCGGGCACTCTGGTTTTTAGGGCAGTTCAGACCTCATCTTGGAACTTGAAAGATCCAAAAAGTTGTGAAATTCCGCTCCCATCTTCAGAGAAGCACCTCTGGGGAGAGGAACATGATTCTCTGGAGAATGAGGACCATTCCTCCTCACGACAACACTGAGTCATTCCTCAGCCCAGGAAAAAACTCAACGTATGATAGGCCTCTCTGATGGGCTGGGCACCTATAGATGCTTTGCATGTAGTGTCTCATTAAATCACCATACCAACTCATGAGGTAAGAACTATCAGCCCAGTCTGTCTGAGGACACTGTGGTTCAAAAGGGTTAGCTGACTCATCCAAGGCCAAGGACAGATCCAGGACAAAAACACAGATCTTTGGACCTCAGAGTCCTTACCCTACTTTATATCTGAACTGTCTCAGACAGCAGACACTCTTCCTTTCTCTCTCTGCACAAACGGATCCCCACCAGCCAGGGAAAACTTCTTCACACCCACCCAGAGCTGGAATGCCTGCTCTGCTTGGTGACTATCCAGTGAATCTCAGAGGAAGTTTGAAATCCTAGACAGAAGTAAACACTTAACACGAGGAAGAAACCAAATGCCTAGCAGCAAGAGGAACATTACCCTTAGCTTCCCTGTGATAGTTACTTTGTGCTTTAGCTCACAGGTCACAACTCTGCAGGGAGATTCTGTTGTTACACCCATTGCACAGATGAGAAGACTGAGGCCTGAATGGTTAAATGTGTTTATTCAGCTCAGAAGTGGCAGAACCAGGATCTGAACCAGGCTTGTCTGTGTCTAGGGCCCACACTTTGCTCAGTTCACTGTGCTCCTTTCCATTTATTCCCGTTCCACTGAGAAGCACAAACAGTGTCTCCAGTGAGGCCACATCCTTGCCTGGGAGGCAGAGCTGCTGAGCAATTCTCTAACACAGCCCTGGGTTGCATAAGGCCATGCAGGGGAGTGGGGGTGCCTCCAGGGGCCCAAGAAGAGGCAGACAGACTGCCACCCCACCTCCCAAGCTTCCTCCACTGCTTGCCAGGCTGCAGATTTCCGGCCCCAGGGGGAAGGATGATTTTCCAAAACAGAACATTAGGTCTCAGCAGGCGTCCACACCACAGCTCCCAGGGCCCAGTGGTAACTGTGTAAATACTCGCACACTCAACTCCCCCTGAACGGTTCTTCCTCCTTAGTTGGCTTCCTGGTTTTCTCAGCGGCCTCTGCCAAGTCACTGGGAAAGCTGACGCCCCCATCTGCTTACGTCCCATCTCTGCTGGGTTCCAGGTGGGATTCTGGAGTCTGCTCGGGAAGTCAGTGCCCCCACCCCCCGGACTGCGGGGCCGTGGTGGGGGAAACAGCATGGGAAATGCGGCCCCACCGGGCACATCCTTGCCTGCTGTCTCCACCCTGAGCTTCCCCGCTGACCCCTCAGGCTGCTGCAGACCCAGGCTCTGTGTGTCCTGCCTTCTCTGTTTGACACGTTCTTGAAGGCTGAGCCGAAGGTTTGCCTTGAAATTCCCCAAGGCACATGAGACTCTCCCGTCCCAAGACTCTGCCTGACCTGGCCCTTCCTGCCTTCCCTCCACCTTTGACAGAGCCGGTCCACTAGCAGCCGGAGCCAGAGGGACGCGAGTCCAAACTCTGCTGCTTCTCGCCTCCGTGGACCGACCCTGAGCATCTCACGCTAGCATGGGCTTCGGTGCCACACCATGATGGGTACAGTTCCCTCCCCTCTCCCAAGTGTCCCCTGGAGTGCTGAGTAAATGAGATCACATCTAGAAAGCACTCTGTCTAATGGCTGGTGTCTAGATGATGCTTCGGAGACCCAACACATATGTGTTATTATTTTTACCATCACTCCCCACAAAATATACTACCGGGCCTCCTTACTCGGCGCCTCTGCCCACAAGGCTGGACCTCTCTGCCCAAGCTGGTTTACCTGGCAAGTACCTACCTGCCTTTTCACAACCCAGCTCAAACTATCCTCTCACCAAGTCTCTAGAATCCTGAACACCCAACCCTCAGGCCCAGGTAGGGGAACAGGCCACCCCTCCCTGCACACCCGCACCCCAGCACCGGCTCCTTCCCCGGTCCCGATGCTCCCGTGTCTCCCCACTGGCCTGGGAAGCCTGCAGGAGGAGGACGGGGGTCTCTGTCCTGCCGTCCCCAGAGCCCAGCACAGGACAGGGCTTGGCACACACCAGACGTGACAAAACAGCAGGAATTACAGCTGGCTTTTCTGGAGAGCTTACTCTATCTTCTTATAACCAGTATCACAAAGCTCTGGATGAGCCTTCACTGTCACTTCAGTTACACAGATGAGGAAGTCCACAGGCAGCAGGTGAGGTGACATGCATATCCAAGGTCAAAGAGCTGGGCGCAGACTTGGATCTGAACCCAGGTCTCCCTGGCCTTCCCTGGTGGCTCAGACAGTGAAGAACACGCCTGCAATGCAGGAGAACTGGGATCGATCCCTGGGTCGGGAAGACCCCCTGGAGGAGGACATGGCCACCCACTCCAGTATTCTGGCCTGGAGAATCCCATGGACAGAGGAGCCTAGTGGGCTACAGTCCATGGTTGCAAAGAGTCAGACACAACAGCAACTAAGCACACACACACTCTCAGGCTCCAGGGTGCAAGCTCTTAGCCTCTCCAGCTAAGAGGATGAAACAGGAAGAAGGACAGCCATAGCACATGGGGGCTGGGCCTCAGGGTCCCAAGGAGCCGTGTCTTCAGGAACATAACCGAGTGTGGCCTCGCTCATGCCTGGTTATGAGAAGCCCTCTCATACAGCTCACTTCAAGAGAGCACCAACCCTACCCTCTTGGGGACACAGAACTTCTAACAAGCTCCCAGGTGATGTTGATGCTACCACTGACCAGGCTTTGGTTCCTGAGGGTTCAGAGCTGAGGTTCTCAAAGTGTGGTCCCTCGGATCGGCAGCATCAGCTGGGAGCTCATGAGAAACGCAGGTTCTTTGGCCCCCTCCACAGACAGAAACCCCAAGAGATGTACCCAGCAAGCTGAGACTCAGAAGCCCACCAGGTGACCAAGAAGCACTAAATCTGAGAACCCACTGGTCTCGCATGGCTCGTGTAAGACCTCCAGCTCTCAGCTCCCAGTGGCCTGGGCTCGGCCGCCTCTGTGCTCAGCAGGTCTGCGGCAGGCCCTCCCGTCTCTGAGCTTCCCAGAGGTGGGGGAGCCGGGAGGTGAGCAGTGGCCTGGGCTCGGCCGCCTCTGTGCTCAGCAGGTCTGCGGCAGGCCCTCCCGTCTCTGAGCTTCGGACCTCAAAGCGGGGATGGAGGAGCTGTGCCGCTTCTCTGCCAATCCTGATTATCGCTGCGGCTCTATCACAGGGCTCGCTGGTGCTGCAGGTTCTTATGGACATAACTAAAATGTTCCTTAAAGAGACGAAGGTAGGGACTTCCCTGAGGGTACAGTGGTTAAGAATCTGCCTTCCAATGCAGGGAACATGAGTTCAACCCCTACTCAGGGAACTAAGATTTCACATAACCCGGGGCAACCAAGCCCAAGCACTCCAACTACCGAGCCTGCCCGCCCTGTGGCCTGTGCAGCTCAACCAGAGGAGCCCCACACCGCAACGAACACCCTGTGAGCCACAGCCAAGCCCCAGCACAGCCAGAAACAAAGAAGGACACGGAGGGAGCTGCTAGAGAAACCGCACGCAATGACGCTTCTGAGTGAAAAGCTCAGGGCTGAGGAAGAGGAGCGGCTGCAGGTGAATGAACTATTTACTCTCAGAGGAGGATGTCAGTAGAAAGTAGGGGCAAATGTAGTTAAACGATTAACAAGAGATTGCCATCTCTCTACTGTTAATATCACCCCCTAAATCCTCTCTATCCGCACATCCTTCTACGGACAAGGCAGGCAGAGGTAACTCAGAGCCAAGGTCTGGAGGGTGAGACTGCACGCACTTTCTGACTTTCCCTTTAAACCTTCCTGCACTGTGTGCATTTTCTATAACAAACACACAGAGCTTTTTCATCAAACAATGAAAATCATTGCTTCAAAAAATAGCACTATAGGCATTTATACAACAATGAAGGAATAGATGCGGGAGGAGTTAAAAGCTATTGTCTCGGCGGTGGGGACAGGGAAAGGAGGTAGTAAAAGCAGAGGACACAGACGTGTGTTATTTTGGTTTAAAAACGTATTAAAAATACAAAGAAGTTATGACACATGCTACCACATGGATGGACCTTGAGGACATTGTGCTAAGAGAAATAAGCCAGTTACGAGAACACAAATGATTGCACTTGTAGAGAGACCTGGAGGAGAACGGTGGCTGGCGGGAGCCGGGTCAGAGAACGGGGAGGGACGCTGCTTAATGGGCACAGTTCGGGCAGATGACGAAGTCCCAGAGACGGGTGACGGTGGCGGCTGCACAGCGGTGTGGATGCATTTTGTGCCCCTGAACTAGACACTGACAAATAGCTAAAATGATAAATTTTATGTTATGAGGATTTTATGTGTGTGCTCAGTTGCTCAGTGGGGTCCAATTCTTTGTGACCCCATGGACTGCAGCCTGCCAGGCTCCTCTGTCCATGGGGTTTTCCAGGCAAGAATACGGGAGTAGGTTTGCCATTTCCTCCTCCAGGGGATTTTTCTGACCCAGGGGTTGAGCCCATATCTCCTGCACTGGCAGGTGGATTCTTTACCACTGTGTCATCTGGTAACCCTATGTATATTTCACCACAGTTGGAAAAAAAACGAAGAGAGGGGATCCATAATGAAAAAAAAAAAATAAGGTTTCGATATATGCCCCTGATGTACTATTTTCCACCTGCAAATGGACCTCCATCTGTCACTCTCCCTCAAATTCTATCAAAAGCAGGAGCACAAGGGGCTGGACCAGTGCCTCCTCGAGGCGCTGCCAGCCCGCGGACGAGATCATGGTTGGCAGCGAGGGGCTGACTGTGTGCTACAGGGTGCTGGGCCCCCATCACCTCCACAGACCAGGTTCCAGGGGTCTCTCCCCACCCCTAGTTGCAACAATCAGAGATGTCTCCAGACACCACCAGTGTCCCTGGGGGATAAACTCTCCCTCAGTTGAGAACCCTGGGTTAGATGCAGCCACAATGGGAACCGTGCCCCGCTGGACGGGGACAGACTAGAAGGACCTCAGCATCCCATGGGAGTGTGGACTCACACTCCCTCCTGTGTGTGGCTGGGCCCAAACCTCAGGTGGGTAGTGCGGGGCTCTGCCTTCCCACCTCGCCCGAGATGCCCCTTACCCAGCCTGATATCCCCCTCAAGGGTCATGAGCACGTTGCCGGCTTTCAGGTCCCGGTGGATGATCTTCTTGCCATGTAGGAAGGTGAGAGCTTCCAGCATCTGGCGGCAAACCACCTGAATCTGGGGCTCAGTGAGGCCTCTGTCCAGCTCTGCAAACAGAGAGGAGAACATGTCAGTTCAGCAAGCGTTCAGTGCAGGCCACTGCAAGTCAGGCTCTCGCAGGCACAGAAGCACACCAGCCGCCAACGTGCTTGAGCCCTTACTGTACACCAGGTACCCTGCCAAGCACTTTTTACGCCACCTGCTTTGGGCTCACAGTAACCCTATGGGACAGGCACAGCTGTTACCCCATTTCACAGGTGAGACTGATGCTCAGAGAAGTCAAGTCACTTGCTCAGGGTCACACAGTAGGGTCACAGATCTGAGACTGAAAACAGCCAGCTGGGCTTCAGAACTCAGGTTCACAAACACAACGCTTCTGAAGGGCAGAGACCCATTCCGTGAGCAGGTCCTGAGTGTCAGGCTCCGTGCTGCGTGCAGGGTCTCAGAGAGGCATGGAAATGATAAGCAGTGCTGGGAACACAGTGGGCGTGGGGGCGAGGGAGGGCAGCAACCCCTTCTACCTGGGGAGGCAGGAGGCTCCCCAGAGGAAGAGGCATTCACGCTGTGTCCTGAAGGAAGAACAGATGTTTGAGAGGAGAAAAGGTGGCGCCAGGGCATTCCAGGTCAAGGAACCAGCCAAAGGAGTGGCCTGGAGGCGACAGGAGCTGCTGCTGAAAAACGGTAAACAGGCTGCTGGTGATGGTGGGGCACGAGATGTGGGAGGAGAGGGGCCATCGCCAAAGGCCTCTGGGGCACTAGTTGGAGCCGCGGATGCACACGTGCACACACACAGACACAACACACACAGACACACACACTCTACATACAACACAGTGTCCACTGAGAGACGGCAGGGCTGTCTTCTCTGAGCAGGTGGGGAGCACAAACAAGAGTATTCCTGCAGGGGGAACAGCAAGTGCAAAGGACCCCCCACTCCCCGCATGGAGAAGTGGAGGATACAGGTCGGCAGATGTGGAGGCTGCGTTTTCTTTGAAATCCAATGGGCAGTGCAGGAGAGGTTCTGAGAGGGACAGAGATACAACCTGAGCTTTGCCTTAAAAAATTCCTCCTGGCACAGCAAGTGAAGAGCTTGCAGGGGAACAAGAGTGGGCAGGGGCTTAGCTGGCAGCCACACGGTAGTCCAGGAGGGCTACGTGGTGGCCAAGGCTTCACAGAGGAAGGATTCCTGACAGGGAGGTGGGAATGATGGGAATGACAGGGTGTGCGACTAGTGGGTGCAGTGGGAGGAAGGGCATGAGAAGAGCCAAGGATAACATCCCATGCTCATTGCTTTGTGAGCCATCATGATTATTTATTTCTTTTAAAAATATTTTGGGCATGCCAAGGGGCAAGTGGGTTCACAGAAACCCACACTCCTGCATTGGAAGCTTGGACTCTACTGCAGAACCACCAGAGCAATTCAGTTCAGTCGCTCAGTTGTGTCCAATTCTTTGCAACCCCATGGACTGCAGCATGCCAGGCCTCCCTGTTCATCACCAACTCCCAAAGCTTGCTCAAACTCAAGTCCATCGAGTCAGTGATGCCATCCAACCATCTCATCCTCTGTCGTCCCCTTCTCCTCCTGCCCTCAATCTTTCCCAGCATCAGGGTCTTTTCAAATGAGTCAGCTCTTCGCATCAGGTGGCCAAAGTATTGGAGTTTCAGCTTCAACATCAGTCCTTCCGGTGAACACCCAGGACTGATCTCCTTTAGGATGGACTGGTTGGATCTCCTTGCAGTCCAAGGGACTCTCAAGAGTCTTCTCCAACACCACAGTTCAAAACATCAATTCTTTGGCACTCAGCTTTCTTTATAGTCCAACTCTCACATCCATACATGACCACAGGAAAAACCATAGCCTTGACTAGATGGACCTTTGTTGGCAAAGTAATGTCTCTGCTTTTTAATAGTTAGTCATGGCTTTTCTTCCAAGGAGCATCTTTTAATTTCACGGCTGCAGTCACCATCTGCAGTGATTTTAGAGCCCCCAAAATAGTCTCTCAATGTTTCCATTGTTTCCCTACCCATTTGCCATGAACTGATGGGACCAGATGCCATGGTCTTAGTTTTCTGAATGTTTTTTCAGAAACTTTTTCACTCTCCTCTTTCACTTTCATTAAGAGGCTCTTTAGTTCTTCTTTGCTTTCTGCCATAAGGGTGATGTCATCTGCATATCTGAGGTTATTGATATTTCTCCCGGCAATCTTGATTCCAGCTTGTGCTTCCTCCAGCCCCGCGTTTCTCATGATGTACTCTGCATAGAAGTTAAACAAGCAGGGTGGCAGTATACAGCCTTGACGTACTCCTTTCCCGATTTGGAACCAATCTGTTGTTCCATGTCCAGTTCTAACTGTTGCTTCCTGACCTGCATACAGATTTTTCAGGAGGCAGGTCAGGTGGTCTGGTATTCCTATCTCTTTAAGAAATTTCCAGTTTGTTGTGATCCACACAGTCAAAGGCTTTGGTGTAGTCAATAAAGCAGAAGTAGATGTTTTTTCTGGAACTTTCTTGCTTTACTGATGATCCAAAGCATGTTGGCAATTTGATCTCTGGTTCCTCTGCCTTTTCTAAATCCATCTTGAACATCTGGAAGTTCACGGTTCATATACTATTGAAGTCTGGCTTGGAGAATTTTGAACATTACTTTGCTAGTGTATGAGACGAGTGCAATTGTGCGGTAGTTGGAACATTCTTTGGCATTGTCTTTCTTTGGGATTGGAATGAACACTGACCTTTTCCAGTCCTGTGGCCACTGCTGAGTTTTCCAAATTTGCTGGCATATTGAGTGCAGCACTTCATAGCGTCATCTTTTAGGATCTGAAATAGCTCAACTGGGATTCTATCACCTCCACTAGCTTTGTTCGTAGTGATGCTTCCCTAAGGCCCACCTGACTTCACATTCCAGGATGTCTGACTCTAGGTGAGTGATCACACCATTGTGGTTTTCTGGGTCATGAGGATCTTTTTTGTATAGTTCTTCTGTGTATTCTTGCCACCTCTTCTCAATATCTTTTGCTTCTGTTAGGTCCATACCATTTCTGTCCTTTATTGTGCCCAACTTTGCATGAAATGTTCCCTTGGTATCTCTAATTTTCTTGAAGAGATCTCTAGTCTTTCCTATTCTGTTGTTTTCCTCTATTTCTTTGCACTGATCACTGAGGAAGGCCTTCCTATCTCTCCTTGCTATTCTTTGGAACTCCACATTCAAATGGGTATATCTTTCCTTTTCTCCTTTGCCTTTAGCTTCTCTTCTTTTCTCAGCTATTTGTAAAGCCTCCTCAGACAACCATTTTGCCTTTTTGCATTTCTTTTTCTTAGAGATGGTCTTGATCACTGCCTTCTGTACAATGTCACGAACCTCCATCCATAGTTCTTCAGGCACTCTATCAGATCTAATCCCTTGAATCTATTTCTCACTTCCACTGTATAATCATAAGGGATTTGATTTAGGTCATACCTGAATGGTCTAGTGGCTTTCCCTACTTTCTTCAATTTAAGTCTGAATTTGGCAATAAGGAGTTCATGATCTGAGCCACAGTCAGCTCCCAGTCTTGTTTTTGCTGATTCTATAGAGCTTCTCCATCTTTGGCTGCAAAGAATATTATCAATCTGATTTCGGTATTGACCATGTGGTGATGTCCATGTGTAGAGTCTTCTCTTGTGTTGTTGGAAGAGGGTGTTTGCTATGACCAGTGTGTTCGCTTGGCAGAACTCTTATTAGCCTTTGCCCTGCTTCATTCTGTACTCCAAGGCCAAAGTCCTGTTATTCCAGGTATCTCTTGACTTCCTACTTTTGGATTCCAGTCCCCTATAATGAAAAGGACATCTTTTGGGGTGTTAGTTCTAGAAGGTTTGTAGGTCTTCATAGAACTGTTCAACTTCAGCATCTTCAGCATTACTGGCCAGGCCATAGACTTGGATTACTGTGATACTGAATGGTTTGCCTTGAAAATGAACAGAGATCATTCTGTCGTCTTTGAGATTGCATCCAAGTACTGCATTTCGGACTCTTCTGTTTACTACGATGGCTACTCCATTTCTTCTAAGGGATTCCTGCCCACAGTAGTAGATATAATGGTCATCTGAGTTAAATTCACCCATTCCAGTCCATCTTAGTTCACCGATTCCTAAAACATCGATGTTCACACTCCTGCCATCTCCTGTTTGGCCACTTCCAATTTGCCTTGATTCATGGACCTAACATTCCAGGTTCCTATGCAATATTGCTCTTTATAGCATCGGACTTTACTTCCATCACCAGTCACATCCACAACTGGGTGTTATTTTTGCTTTGGCTCTGTCTCTTCATTCTTTCTGGAGTTATTTCTCCACTGATCTTCAGTAGCATATTGGGCACCTACTGACCTGGGGAGTTCATCTTTCAGTATCCTATGTTTTTGCCTTTTCATGCTGTTCATGGGGTTCTCAAGGCAAGAATACTGAAGTGGTTTGCCATTCCCTTCTCCAGTGGACCACGTTTTGTCAGAAGTCTCCACCATGACTCACGGTGTAGGGCCACCCAAAACAGACCAGGGCAGTCTGTGATTATTTAGTTCTTGCTCCTGCCCAAGCTCCCTGGGCTGAGGTCAGCCCCGCAGTCCCGCCTGCTCAGCCCTCAGGCTGAAGGCTCCCATGCTGGTGGGCAAGGGCACTGCATTGAGGCCTCCCTCTGGTTGGGGCTTCCAGGTTCCCCTGCAGTGCCTGGAGGAATCCCCACAGTCAGATCCCTCAGGCTCAGTAAAAACAAACATGCCAGCCAGGGTGGAGGCGCTGCCTGCAGTGTCCTAGGAAGCCCGGCTCCAGAGCAGGGCTCCTGAACCAGGGATCATTCTGGGTCTGTATCTCCTTCCCTGCAGCCTCGTCCTCAACCCCTGCATCTCCTCCAGCCACGGTCCAAGATCAGAGTCTGTGAGGACTTCAGGGCCACACAGACTGCGCCTGAACTTGGGCACTGCCTCTTACTGGCCATGTGATTTCTGGCAAGTCACTCTATCTCCCTGCATCTTCATTACTGGTCTGTAAAATGGAATGAGGAGGACATGAAGGCAGGGCTCAGAGATAAAGCATGTTAATGTCTCAGCATGGAACACAATCAAGAAAAGGTGATGACTATTATGCTGGTCCTGAGATTGTGCTGGACTGTCTGTAGCAAATTTTTAAATGTCAAAACTGTACCTGGCTCGTGTCTGATTTACTTACATAGATGAAACAGGAAAAATCAAAGTGAGGAGGAGGATGACCTCAACGCCACCATTTTTTGAGCCTTTGCAATGCACCAGCACAAGGATAAAGTGTTGGGTGCATCATTTCATGAAAGCTTTATAATAATCCAAAGAGGTAGATAGACATAACACAATTTAAAAAATTTTTTTTGTTTTGATGTGGACCATTTTTTAAAGCCTTGTTATTAAATTTGTTACAATATTGCTTCTGTTTTATGTTTTGGTGTTTTTGGCCAGGAGCCATGTGAGATCTTGACTCCCCAACCAGAGATTGAACCGGAAGGTGAAGTCTTAAGCACTAGATGGCCAGGAAAGTCCCTATGACACATTTTTAAAGTCCAGTTTATTGAGATACAATTTACATACAGTAAAATTCGCCTTTCTGGGGGTACAGTTCTGTGAATTTTGGCAACTGTATGTGGTCACACCAACAGTCCCACAGTTTAGATACTGAATACATACTTCTATCACTCCCCAAAATTCCCCACTGTCCCCCTTCCACCCCCCAACTCTAGCCACGAAGAAATCACAAATTAGATCTGTTCCTATAGTTTCATCTTTTTCTAGAAAGGCATATAATTGGAATCACACAGCATGGTGAATTTTTAAGGTAAATTTTTGATTATACAGCAATACATGAATACTTTCTTCCTAATAAAAAAAAGCTGCAACATTGCAGATGAGCCCAAGTCCCCTTTGAAACCACATCCCAACCTGCGCCTCATCCTTCTGCTCTGCAGGAAGGCTGAGAGCCAAAAATGTGTAACAGCTAGCAAGTCACGGCCAGCAGGATCAGAACGAGCACTGGCCTTAACAAACTAAAGCAGCCATATAGTGATGTGCTGGATGCATGCTCCCCCCATGCTATAAAGGGGCCAGCCCAGTGCCCACAGCCACCAAGCCGAGGAACCTGGGATGGCCCTCAGGAACCCTGGGCCCCGAGCCCAGGCTCATCCCTCTACACAGCTCTGCAAGGTGATGGGTGACAACCTGGGGCAGAAAGGCCCTCTGAGCAGGGCAGGCATTTGTGGGAGAGTCAACCCCTGGCCACAGAGCTGCAGCTGCAACCTGGCTCTCACTGGGCCAGCTCTCCCCATGCCAGCTTCTCTTATCCCACCTGGATTTCTAAAATAGTAATGGCACTGTTTCTTCAAGCTGCCACCAACAGAGAGCAAACCGTCTGGGGCTGGACCAGTTAGTTCCATCAGGAGAACTGACAGAAAATGGGTGGAGATCCCCGCTTTTCAAAGAACCTCCCTCAGGGGTCTCATTTTCACCTCCTACAAGTGCTGTGGGGTTCGGCAAGGGGGCAGCGCACCTGTCTTACATCCAGACAGCTTGAGGAAGCCAATGATCCACTCAAGGATATGTGGCTCTCTGAACGAGAAGTTTTGGTCTTCTGAGTATCCTGCATCCTCTCCAGTAACCCAACCCCTGCTCCCAGATGCAGACAGAGTGGGAAGGTACTCAAACAGGCCATGGGCATTACTGGGGTAGGGACGTGATGGATCTCAGTGCTCAACAGAGCCAACCCCGGCACCACTGCCCTGTATCAAGGAGGACTCACCAGGGGCTTCCCTGGCCGTCCAGTGGTTAGGACTCCATGCTTCCACTGCAGGGGACACAGGTTCAATCCCTAGTTAGGGAACCAAGATCCTGCAAGCCCCTCAGAGAGGCCAAAAAAAAAAGGAAATGACTCACCCAGCATGATGGCATCCACAGCTCCCCCAGGACAGAACTCGATCATAATCTGCAGAAAATACAAGGCAAAGTAACATGAGCAGCAGTGCCCAGCCCACGAATCGGGAGCCCCTCCAGGGCCGGCCCTGATCAGACAGGTCTGCTAGCACCTGACGCATTTGCTCTTCGGCCCCTCTCCCTCCTGCCCAGGGGTTTGTCCAGTCTGCCCCCACACTCCTGAAACCTGACATCAGTTCTTACAGGAGGCTCTCACACCCAGGAATTACTTGGGCACTTCACTTTTCAGGGGAAAAAAAAACAAAACAAGTCACCATGGAAACCTGCAGCTTCAGTGAACAGCCTTTTCAGCCGAGCCCACATCCTTCCCTTCTCCTCTGATCGGCCCTGTCTGCTCACTCACCCCCACCCGCCAGCCACCCTGCTTCTTACAATCCAAAGCCAGGTCTCAGAGGACACCTCCCAGCCACACACAAGCTGGCCAAGTCCTCCTGGGACTCCAGCACCTGTCTGTTGACTCTTCTCCATCACCCAGAGCCTGGAGTATCAGAACATGAGGTCCTTGAAGCCCAGCTCAGGTAGAGAAATCAAAGCCCAGAAAGGAGCTGTAATTGACCAAGGCCACACAGGTTGCCTAGTGGCTCCTGAATGGAAAGCAGGTTTTCCTAACCTCCAGGTCATTCATTCATTCACTCAGCACACATCCAACAGGTAGCAGGCCCTGGGAGAACCACCTGATACGGGCCTTCAGGGGCCAGCCCAGTGCAGCAAATTGGAAAAGCCAATTAGAGCCACAAGTGCCGGGGTGCTGACACAGGCCCCTCCCTGGCCTACTCGCATCTTCACTCTTTCTGGCCCACTCTGGGCTCCTATCATATACAGGAAGACGCTTTCTCTTTTTTTTAAAGTGCAGGTAGAGATGGGTGGGGAAGGCAGAAGGTGACACAAACTTCAAGGCACTCCCAGCATCTCCTCCAGCTCAGGGTCAGACACAGTGCCTGAGGGGCGCTCAAGAAGGCCTGCCGCTCTAAATAGAAAAGAAAACCTCAGCTGTGACCTCACTGGGCCAGAGCCAGCTCTCCAGCCATAGGAGGGAGGAGCTGCTTCAGTGTTTCGACGAGGCCTCCTAACTTGTAGTTGACTTTCCAGAGGCTTCCTGGCACTGTAAATATGAGGATGCGGTGATGCCTGGTTGGACCCAAGTCCCAAGCCCACCGCTCACTAGTTGTGGCCTTGGGCAAGTCATTTCAACCTTGTGAGCCTGTTTTCTCAACTGTAAGACGGAGCTGCTGATGCTGTTCCTCTTAGCTGGGCCCCACCTCTGAGCTATATTTAGGGTACAGGCCACCCCTGGAGGTCAAGCAGGGAGCTCTAAGCTGGGCCAGGGACACCAGAGAAAAGGGTAAAAGGGAGGGGAAGGCTGTGGTGCCCTCCCTCAGCCCAGGGCAGCAGACAGGCCTGCCACATGCTGGACAAGGCTACACGCCATGGGAGGGGGCCGGACAAGGGAGTGCCCACCCGCTCACATACCACCACCCACCAGGGAGGAAGCACAGGGCCTCTGATGCTCCCACAGTCACTCTGGTCCTGCTTGGCCATGAGAACGTCAGGCCTGCCCCAGCTCCCTTGGACTACTCTTTACCACCGTGCTGACTGTCATCCTAAATAAAAGTCATCAGAGATGCGTTAACACGCTGCAATCCAGTACACGAGGAAGCGGTCCTTCTTTCTTCCACTCACTCACTCGCTCTTATGTTCACTGAACCAACCACCAACCAACCAGGCTTGTTCCCAGGGTCAGAGTGACCTGGACATGGGCATCAACCTCTTGAAGCTCTGCCTTTTAATAATGCTTGGCACTACAAAAGAGAACCCCAAATCCTACTAATTGCTAGAAAAAGTCAAGCCACAAGAGGCAGCAGTGGAAGAGAAGCCCAGCTCAGTCACCACACAAGTCACTTACGAGTACGTGGCCTGTAAGATGGTGGAATGGTATGCCCAGAGCCCACAGGAGCGACAGAGTCATCCAGGCCTTGATGGGCGACACGTGAGACTCAGTCAGTATGGACTGTTTCTAGGACTTCTTTCTTGAGCTCAGGGGTTCAGGGTTTTTTCTCGTTTTGTCTTGTGTTTTGAGACCCCATGAAAGCCACCCTCTCACCTCTCATATAGAAAAATGCAAATACAAACAAATGTTCGTGTGCAATTTCACTGACTTCTTCCATGCCCTCAAGTCCCACCACCAAACCCAGGTCAATGTTTTCACCAGCTACTGACTATGCAGCCTTGGCAATGACCTACCTCTCTGTGAAATGGGACGACACTAACAGACGCCCCCAGAACCACTCTAAGGATCCGATGAGGTGGCAGCAAGACCGAGCCTCACGCACACAGAGGCTCAGGGCAGGCTCAGCTGTCTCTTCCTCTACTAGGGGCAGCTGAAAAGGGAAAAGTGGTGGGCTTGGCCTCGAGGCCTGGCATGCGTGTGCTCAGTCACTTAGTCCTATTCAACCCTTTGTGACCCTTTGGACTGCAGCCTGCCAGACTCCTCTGTCCATGGGATTCCTCCAGGCAAGGATGCTGGAGTGGGCTGCCAAGGCCTCCTCCAGGGGATCTTCCCCACCCAGGGATCAAACCCACGTCTCTATGTCTCCTGTACTGACAGGCAGGTTCTTTACCACTAGCACCACCTGGGAAGCCCTTCAAGTCAGCTTCCTTATTAGCTATGTGAACCTAGGTAAGTCACTTAAGGTCCCCATGCCTCAATTTCTTCATCTGAAAATGGTACTAATATTTTCTGCCCCCAGTGTCATCAGACAGCCAATGACATGTCCAATACAAAAGCTACAACAACGAATATGCACTTGGTGAATCTAGCAAAGGAAATCTCTAGGAAGATCACACTTCAGTTCAGTTCAGTTCAGTTGCTCAGTTGTGTCCGACTCTTTGCGACCCCATGAATTGCAGCACACCAGGCCTCCCTGTCCCTATTTAGGCTTCCTACAAAAACATGCCTTCCCAGAATTACAGTTCATCAACACTCCCACTGCCAGTATCAAAAGTCAGTATGAGAAGTGGTCAAACCTGGGCGGTTCCTGCATCTTTCAGTGAAACTGTTCCTTACACAAGGCCCTTACACAAGGCCCTTACACAAGGCCCCCATGACCCCTCCCCTCCCAGGTCAGCACTAGGAAAGTTGAAGCAGTCTCCTAATCTGGTTTGCTTCCTCTTCTGCAATTTGAGACCTCCATGATGCCTTGCACTTCCCATATTTTTTTACTTTTTATTTTCTTTGAGGCAAGGAATATGACCTTATTTGGAAAGCCAGCAGACAGAGAAGATGGCAGACTAATATCTCAAAATAGACATCTTCCATTATCATTATTATTCTGTGCCAGCTACTGGGAAGCTCTGAGTTTAGCTTTAGTTTTACTCCTATGAATAAATGTACCAACTTTTCATTCTAAACCAGGATTAAATCTACAGTTTTCTACAATTTGCATATGGACCCTAATGAAGTGTCTTTAGAAGATGACTGTCCTGGAATCCACACTTCAAAATGTGAAGCTCTTTTTGAAACAGCAGTCCTCATTTGGAGTTAATCATAGCCTATGTCAGAGTGATATTCTGTTTTATTAACTTTCTGTAATTTTGCCCAACTGTACTTTCATATGTGGCAAAATACAGTTTGGTTTTTCTTCTTCTCCTTTTTTTTTTTTTTTGAAAGTGGCTTTTTTCGGCCCTTTTAGTTTAAAAAGTTTCATGTCTTGGTGCCTTTTATATGATATAAAACAGAAAAATAATGTCTTTCATGACATGGTTCACACTGGGTTCCATTACATGGGTCTTAACACTTCACATTCCAGCTCTCAATCACAGGGAGCTTATAACATGAATTTCGTAGTACTTTTATAGAAATGCATGAGGTTCAATTAATAAAATGATTATCTCAATTAATGTAATAATGACAATAAATAAAAAGAAAACAATCATCTGAATGCCTTAGGATATTACTAAATAGCCTGTTTAGAAAAGAGAATGGAAAAATTACATCAATACCCACAGAAGGTTTCAGTTCAGTTCAGTTGCTCAGTCGTGTCCAACTCTCTGCGACCCCATGAACCGCAGCACACCAGGCCTCCCTGTCCATCACCAACTCCTGAAGTTTACCCAAACTCATGTCCATTGAGTCGGTAATGCCATCCAACCATCACATCCTCTGTCATCCCCTTCTCCTCCTGCCCTCAATCTTTCCCAGCATCAGGGTCTTTTCAAATGAGTCAGCTCTTCGCATCAGGTGGCCAAAGTATTGGACTTTCAGCTGCAACATCAGTCCTCCCAATGCACACCCAGGACTGATCTCCTTTAGAATAGACTGGTTGGATCTCCTTGCAGTCCAAGGGACTCTCGAGAGTCTTCTCCAACACCACAGTTCAAAAGCATCAATTCTTTGGTGCTCGACTTTCTTTATGGTCCAACTCTCACATCCATACATGACTACTGGAAAAACGAGAGCCTTGACTAGATGGATCTTTGTTGGCAAAGTAATGTCTCTGCTTTTGAATATGCTATCTAGGTTGGCCATAACTTTCCTTTCAAAGAGTAAGCATCTTTTAATTTCATGGCTGCAATCACCATCTGCAGTGATTTTGGAGCCCCAAAAAATAAAGTCAGCCACTGTTTCCCCATCTTGGTCTATTCTTGTATTTTCTACATTTTATTCAACTAATATGTTATAAAATTTCATATTAGAAGTACTGTTAACAAAAAGTACTGGCCTAAAATCACCCATGGCTACAGATGCATCTATTCATCTGGAAGGGGATAGGGCTGTGCCTATCCACAGTGAAAGTCCCAGCAGGACCATGCCCAGAACACCCTCTTTAGGGTTTTCTATGTATAAGAGCTTGTCATCTGCAAACAGAAATAATTGTACTTCTTCTTTGCAATTTGCATTTCTTTTATTTCTTTTTTCATAATTGTGCTAACTAGCGCTTTCAATACTATGCTGAAGAGAAGTGATGAAGGTAGGCATCTTTGCCTTATCTCAAATCTTAGAGTTTTTAGACTCTTACCATTGAATATGTTCACTGTGAGTTGCTCATATATGACCTTTATCATGTTTAGATACTTTTCTTCTATTGGTTTGTTAAATGTTTTTCTCATGGGAGTGTTGAATTTTGTCAAATACTTTTTCTTCATTAGCTGAGATGATCATGTGTTCTCCCACTTTTATTCTGCTAATGCAGTTTGATATATTCATTGATTTTCATATATTAAACCATCCTTGCTTCCAAGAATAAATTCCACCAGTCATGGTGTATAATCCTTTTAATAGGCTGCAGTGTAGCCAAAAAACCAACAACAAAAACACGCTGGGCTTCTAGACACGAACAATGGACAATTCAGTAAAAGAAAATTAAGGAAACAATTCCATTTATAATAGCATCAAGAAGAAAATACTTAGGACTATCTAGGAAAAGGGAATAAGATTAAACCAAGAAGGTGGAAGATTTGTACACTGAAAAGTGCAAAACACTGCTGAAAGACATTAAAGATGACACAAATAAATCTAAAGACATCCTCTATGCATGACTGAAAGACTTTGTTAAGACATCAATACTACCCAACACAATCTACAGATTCAATGCAATCTCTATCAAATCCCCATGGCATCTTTTATAGAAACTGAAAAAGTTCATACTAAAATTCATATGGAATATCAAGGGAACCCAAGCACCAAAAGAACCTTGAAAAAGCACAGTTGGAAAAAATTGTTCAAAGAAAGTTGAAAGTCTCATACTTCTTGATTTCAAAACTTACTACAAAGCTACAATAATCAAAACAGCAAGGCACTAGCATAAAGACAGACATACAGACCAATGGAGGGAGATCCCAGAAATAAACCCTTGCATATATAGTCAGATGATTTTTAACAAAGGGGCCAAGACCATTCAGTGGAAAAAAAATAGTCTTTTCAACAAATTTTGTTGGGAAAACGGAATTACCAACATGCAAGAGAATGAAGATGGTCCCTTACATCATGTACCAAAATTTATTAAAAATGGATCAAAGACATAAATAGAAGAGCTAAAACTACAAAATTCTTAGAAGAAAAAAAAATGAGGGAAAAGTCATGACATTGAATTTAGCTATGATTTCTTGGTTTTGACACCAAAAGCACTGGCATCAACAACAAAAAAATTAAACTGGACTTTATCAAATATAATAACCTTTGGACATCAAAAAACACTATCAACATAGTGAAGAAGCAACCCACAGAATGTAAGTATATATGACACTTACAAATCATATATCTGATAAGTGACTACATCAAGAATATATTAAATACTTTTACAACTCAATCTTGAATAGACACTTACAGATATACAAATAGCCAATAAATGCATGAAAATATGCTCAGCATTACTAATTAGAGAAATGCAAACCAAAACCACAGTTTAGACCTAGAGGGGCAGGATGGGGTGGGAAGTGAGAGGGAGGTTCAAGAGGGAGGGGACAAATCCATACTTATGGCTGATTCATGTTGATGTATGACAGAAACTGATACAATATTGTAAAGCAATTATCTTCCAATTAAAAATAAATAGGTTTTAAAAAACCACAACTAGATACCACTTTTCACCTATTGGGCTGGCTACTTTTAAGAAAACAGAAAACAAGCAAGGATGTACAGAAATGGGAACACGTGTATTGCTGGTGGGAATGCAAAATGCTGTGGCCACTGCAGAAGACATTACGGCAGTTCCTCAAAAATTTAAAACTAAAATCTTAAAAATTAAAAAAAGAATTAAAAATGGAATTGCCTTATGAACTGGCTTTCCACTTCTGAGTATATACCCAAAGAAATGAAAAGCAGAGTATCAAACAGATGTTTGTATACCAAAGCAGCATTATTCACAATAGTTAAAACTTGGAAACAACCCAAGAATACATCAAGAGATGAAGAGAGAAACAAAACGTGGCACATCCACACAACGGAATATTATCCAGTCATTACAAAGGAATGAAGCATTGACACATATGAATGAATTTTGAAAATAATGTGCTAAGTGAAAAAAACATCAGCCACAAAAAGCCACACATCTCTAATTCCATTTCTATGAAATGTCCAGAACAGGCAAATCCATGGTAGACAGAAGGAGATCTAACCAGTTAATCCTAAAGGAAATCAACCCTCTATATTCACTGGAAGAAGTGATGCTGAAGCCGAAGCTCCAAAACTTTGGCCACCTGATGCGAAGAGCAAACTCACTGGGAAAGACCCTGATGCTGGGAAAGATTGAGGGCAGGAGGAGAAGGGGATGACAGAGTATGAGATGGTTGGATGGCATCACTGACTCAATGGACATGAGTCTGAGCAGCTCCAGGAGATGGTGAAGGACCTGGTATGCTGCAGTCCATCCAGACGCAAAAAGTCAGACACGACTGAGCAACTGAACGACAACAATAGAGACAGAAAGATCAGTGATTGCAGAGGCTGGGGGAAGGCCCCCAGGGTGATAGACTGTGGGTCTTAAAATATGACCTAAATGCTTTTCAGCTCAGAAAAGTGCTGACGCTATATGCGAAGCCCTGGCCAAGGTCACCTATTCAGTCTCTCATTTAATCCTTACACATTTCTTTAAGGTGAATACTGTTATTATCTCTGTTTTCTAGGTCAAGGATCTCCTAAGTTTATCTGTAAAGAGCATGCATGCTTACTCACTCAGTCATGTCTGACTCTTTGCAACCCCATGGACTGTAGCTTACCAGACTCCCCTTCCAAGGGGAGTAAGAATACTGGAGTAGATTGCCATTTCCTTCTCCACAGGATCTTCCTAACCCGGGAATCAAACCCTCATCTCTTATACTACAGGAGGACTCTTTACCCCTGAGCCATCAGGGAAACCTTTCCATAAAGAACCAGATAGTAAATAATTTTGGCTCTGCAGAGCTTTGACTCCGATGCTCCATTCCGAAAGCAGTGGTGGACGAGACCTGATCAAATGAGTGTGGCTGTGTCCCAGCAAATCCCATGGGCCATGGTGATGGGACTTCAGGGTGTGCAAGAAGGTGGCAGGCCAGATGTGGCCCATGGGTGGCTCCCTAACACCCCTATTCCAGATGAGAAAACGGAAGCAGAGAGCATTTCAGTAACTTGTCAAGGTCTCCAACTAATAAGAGATGAGGCCAGGATTTGAACCCAGGTGCTCTGATTCATGAGCTCGTAGTCTGTCCTTAGGCTAGAGTTCTTCCCCAATCATTTGGAGGACACTTAACATGTCACACCCATCCCTCATGGCACCGGAATATCTTTTTCATGAGGATTTAACCCCACCGGCCAGGTCAGAATCGCCCTCCCACCCAGTCTTGAGACCCACAGCAGGTACAGGCCGAGCTGGGATCTGACACCAGGCTGCTCACACTAGCTGCCCTGCGTGAGGAAGACAGGTCTGCCTGAGCCTGAATACGGGGAGCACACTCTAGGGCAGGAGGCGTTTGCTCTTCCTGGGCCCTCTTGCCAGGTGAGTAACCTCGGCACAGCTGGTCTCCCTAGTCAGCACTCACGAGCTTTTTGTGTCCCTGGAGACCTCAGCCCATAAGCATGCTCAGAGGACGCCCAATGGGAGACAGCCTGCAGTCACTGGCTTGGGACTGCCTGGCGCCCAAAAGAAACTGGAAACCTGTGTTCACCTGGACCCCCTATCAGTTTAGATTAAGCAGCTGTCATGGAGCGGCTTAAGGGTCACGGCCTTGCTACATGATCCTGGAGGGCCAGCTCACCTCCCCGATCATGCGTGCATTCATTCATCCGTGGACTGATTAGGCACCTACTCTATTCCTGCACTATCTCAGCCATGGGAATTTGGCCCTGCACCTGTGCAGGTACTCTCTTCCCACATGGGCAGTGTCCTCTCAGAGTTGCCCTGGAACTGGTGACTATTAAAATCTTCCTCGAAGCTGTTGCAAATAGAGAATCAGCTCAATAATCCTTTAGGACTGAGAGAGCAGAATTTAAAAGCTCTCTCCTCCATCTGATCAACTCTTCAGGACGAAACACTGACACCAGAGTCCTGTGCCAAGCTGATTTCTGCCCCAGCAAGTAACATATACACAAAACCCACCCCCACCCACCACCCCCACCCGCCGCCGAGTTCACTGTTCCCCCTCGCACAGTTTCACTCCATGCCGTCAACTTCCTTAGGACGTAAGCGGTTGCCTGATCAATTAACACAGGTCGGCCTCAGTTTCCCCATCACGACAAGTAACAGGAACTGAGAGTCTTATTCTGTGCCCGGCCCTATGCCAAGTGCTTTGCATAAATTATCTTACCATTTGAAGTGGGTATTCTAAAGAATGCCTCTGCCTCACAGGATCTATCGTGAGGATTAAAGGTAACAGGGGTTAAGGTAACAGATGCCTGGCTCTCAAAACATTACCTGGCAAACAGTAAGTAAATGCTTGACAAACGCTACCCGTTATTATCAGTATCTGGTGATGCTTTATTCCCATTTTATGTATGAGAAAACTGAGGCTCAGAGAAATTAAAGTCACAGAAATAGTAAGCACCAGAGCCAGGACCTGAACTGGGACCTCTCTGGGTGTCAGGTCAGCTGCACTCACCACCATGAAGGAAGAGACCTAGTGACCCCATGCCCCCATCCTTGTGCTTCAGGAAGGAAGCCAAAAAAGCTTGGGACATAGCCTCCCGGCGGTGGGGGAAAAGGCGCCTCTGCCTCCCTGCTCCAGCACTCGCTGGGCCCCAGGGGTCAGCTCACACATACCAAGTGAGCTTGCTCACCCGGAGATAAAGGGGCCAAGATGTCACAGCCCAGATAAGAGCAGGCTTGAACCACCCACGGGGTTTCGGACATTACCAACATGTACAGCCCGCAGGCAGCAGGACCAAGCCTGACCATCCTCAAGAGACAACTGAGGCATGCTCAAGCCATGCCCTGGAGACCGCACGGCGCTCGAGGCCTGGCTCTCCTCCTTTCCCTGGCCCTCCCCAAGGCCAGCAGGAGCTCTGGGTACACAGAGATGCTCAATGATTAAATGTTGACAACACTCCTGCAACCAAAAGTAAATACAATTAAAGGGCAACTCTCTCCACTGTTCCTGCCTGGAGAGTTCTATGGACAGAGGATCCTGGAGGGCTACGGTCCACGGGGTCACAGAGTCAGACACGACTGAGCACACCT
>NW_011494873.1:1067761-1072127 GCF_000754665.1 Bison bison bison
TGCGTAGGTCTGGACAGTCCCAGACCTCCCCTGTCCTGTGACTGTGCTATCCAAACCCCTTTCCTGCTTTGAGCCTTAGTTTCCCCACCTGGAAACTGAAGCCTCTAACAGCTGAAAGGTCATTTGCAACATTGACATTTGAGGGTCCAAGGTGACGGACATCACTTAATCATTAAATATTACTATATTTAATATTTATAAAAGTTCATTCACATCATACATTATAAGAGTCTGGACCTGATTTGTGGACAGTGTTTGCTGAATGAATTTATGAAGAACGAAGATATGAATGAAACATTTCAGTGGCCTTCAGATGCCCAGAAATCAGGGCAAAACTGCCAAAAAGATGACTCACACAGCTGATTCTGCAAAGAAAGCAAGCCAGTCCCTCCCTCTGCTGCTGCCCAAGAGAACAGAGATAATGACTGCCATTATTGAGTGCCTAAGGCATACCAGGCACTGTGCTGAGCATTATACAAGCATTCCTTTACTTACTTCTATAAGGAATTCTATTTCTCTCTGTTTTACAGATGCGGAAACTGAGGTTTGATGGGGAAAGAGCCTCCCCAAAGCCACTAACCTCCTAAGTCCACAGAACGAGGGTAGAAACCCAGGTCTGTCCGACTCCCAAGGTCCAAAGATAGCCGAAATGTACAGCCAAAGGCAAGCCTGTTCCCCTCTCGAGACTTGCTTCTTCTTGGGGAAGAGGGGTGGGTGCTGCCTCTTCACCCCTTCTTTCCCAGGTCTCCCTGCCCTGAGAGGCACAGGGACACCCCACCAGCACAGAAGACAGAAGCTCTGTTTACTCAACAGAGACCTGTAGAAAGAAGGTCCCCGAAACACAACAGTGAACCCAAAAATGTCTCCACCTTCTCAGCAGCTGGTCCCTGGAGTTGGAGTCCGGAATCTCCACACCTCCGAGCTCCAGGCCATACAATGCGGCCATTGAGAGGGGTGGCCCACACCCACGAGGCCTCCCGGAGCACGGGGCCTTGCTCCTCTGCCCCCAGCCGCACCCACCACGTTCACAGAGACTCGAGGAAGGAATTCGGGTTCCCCTCGAGACTAGCAACTGAGTGATCCCTGGCAAGAAGGAAGAGCACAGGGGATGACCTTGGGGTTCCTAAGGAGTGTGTGTGGGGGTTCCTGTCAATGCAAGGGGGAACCCCTAAGCACACCACCCGGGTCGGGGTGGGAATTACTAGACGAGATAACCGAGACAGCGCCAAGTGTACCGGCCCCAGCCCCGGGGCACCCCTGGGATAGAACTGAGGTGATGCAAATTGGGGGTGCCTAAGTCCTTCTGGCACTGTCTGGCCCAGAAGTCAGGAGCACCGACTTCAGAGTCACGTCCTCTGAGCTTGAGTGCAAACGCTGCCACTGTGTCTTCAGGCGACATGCTTCACCTCTCTGAGCCTCTAACAGTATGTGCTCCCCTGTAAATGGGGACACATTCTCACCGTGATGGAGTCGTGGGAGAGTAAGTGAGCTGGCACATGCGAGAACAACAAGCACCAGGCCTGGCAGCTAGCAGAGCACAACAGACGACAGTCACCATCATCACGGGGACGACTACCACCATCGCCACGCATCACACCAGGAAATCAGGGCTGCGACCAGACTCCAGGCAGACACGAACTGGAGTGTCAGCCCCCAGGGGAGACACAAACAGATCTCTGTCTGCACAGATATTTTTGATCTCTTGACCATCTGTCCAGCCATCATTCCCGAAAACCAGGGGTAGCAGGGCTCCTGCCGCCAAAAAGAGGAGTAGTCCAGGGCCGTGCCCCTCAGAAAATGGACTCACAACCCACACGACCAGGAAATCAGGGTCACCCGAAGCACAGATACACCTCTGGGAGGCCTGCCTGCCTGGTAGGACATACATTCTTCAACTAAAATCATTTGAGATTTGTGGCATGTGAGACAGTCCTCAAGGGGCAAGCAGAACTGAAACCAAGGGGAGCGGGGTGGTGAGGTGGGCACGGCAGGCAGAGACGGGGCTGAGCGGCTCACAGCCAGGGAGACAGCACAGGCTGGGCGTCCATGGTGAGGTGGGCACGGCAGGCAGAGACAGGGCGGAGCTGATCACAGGCAGGGAGACAGCACAGGGTGGGCATCCATGTTCTATTACATCCCCAGGGCAACCCCCAGATCATCACCAAGGAACAAAAGCCTGAGTAAATAAGGTAAGCCCAGGGTTTCGACCCTGGAGTCAGACATGCATGCATGCTCAGTCACTCAGTCATGCCCGACCCTGTGACCCCATGACTAGCCCGCCAGGCTCTTCCGTCCATGGTTCCCAGGCATACCTGGGTTCTAATTCTGGCCCTGACGCTAACTAACCCTGAACAAGGAATGACCTTGGAACAAGTAAGCGTAGAGCTCCGACCCTCAGTTGGAACTATAGCATCTGCCACCTGGGGAGTGAACAAATGGGAAGAGTTGGGGAAAGCCCAGGGCTCGGGACCTGGCTCTCGGTGAGCGTGCTCCAACCAGTAACAGCGGAGGCTGGACACACGTGGGAAACTGGCATGACCAGCCCGCTCGCAGAGACAAGGCCCCAGCGCCAGCAGCTGCCCCAGGAAAAGGCGAAGGAACAGTCTGAGAGCAGCAGAGAGCAGAGCAACGACCCTGGGTGCCCTGGGCAAGTCCAGGCATCTATCCAGCTACACACTCTACAATTTTATTTTTTTGTCTGCCTCCTCACCCCCACCCCACTGCCCCACAGAATGTGAATCCCTGAAGGGCAGAGCTTTGTGTCTGTGCCCTTAAAGCTGCCTGGCACACAGCTGATACTCTGGAAACATTTGTTGGTGAACAAATAAACGCACGAGTGAGTCAGTGACTGAACAAGTGAATGAATGAACAGTGGCTGCCCCCGCTGCTGCGGTGGGGGGAGGGGGGCAGTCACACGGGAGCATGGGTGCAGAATACCAGACACAGGTAGGAGTTACTGCGATGGGGACGCAGAGGCTCTGCCACGGCAGCAAGCACTGAAGGTCCCATCAGTGAGGACCCAGGTCTAAGGGCTCCAGAGACAGAGACTGGTGCGGGCACAGCCAGGAAGGAAGAAGCAGCCCCCGGGATCCAAGGAAGACGTAAGACTGCCTGCCAGCCTCCGGCTCGTCCCTCTGCTTCCCCACTTCCCACGCAGGCCTGCGGTTACCTACTCGCATCAGGGCCAGGCTGGGTGGGCAGAGGTGGCGGCGGCGGCAGCAGGTGGCTGCCTATGGGCGACCGCGCTCAGCCCAGCTCATAGATGCCATCAGGAGTATAAGCCCCTGTGGCTGGAGCTGCCGAACCTTCCAGTCAAGCCAGACACTTGGATTCTCACGCGAAAAACGCCATTTACAAAGGGTCACACTTCTGCAGAACTCTAGAGAAAGCCTGCCTTCGGTACAGCCTGTGGGCCAGGTCTGCACGTTTAACTGCCATCTAGACTTTGAACAACAGACATGACCTGTCTGCTGGGTGCCTGGCATGGGGCTCCTACTGTCTTGCCAGCTGGGACACACTGGGTTTCTAGCAAAGCCAACAGCATCGAGATCAGCATCATCACCCTTAATGTCCAGATGGGGAAACTGAGGCTCAGAGACATACCTGAGTCACACAACAGCACACAGGCAGCCAGGCTCCAGCCCACATCTGGCTGACTCGGAGGCCGCTGCCTGATGGGCCGAGGGCAGGGAGGGTGTGTGTGAGGCTGGGGCAGGGCAGTGAGCAGTGAGCGGTGGGAGGGGCACAAAGGAGTGCCCCGGAGGGCATGACGCCTGGCTGATGGCTCAGGGGGTGAACTAAGTGCTTGGGAATGTGGCAGGCAGATCCCCGGACCACAGAGTCACCTTTGTGCCTATGAATGTGACCCAGAGACCCCAGCCCAGCCATTGCAACAGCAAGATTCCAGACAAAACCCCATGTTACTTCAGCCTGGCCGTCCACAGCTACTCGGTTCTACCTGCTCAGGGCTGAGGGTCCACTGAGCCAAGGTAGAAGCTGGAGGGATTCCAAAGCCACAGGCCCCTCCCCACCAAACACTGCCAAGAAATGCTCTGCAGGAAAACAGCTCCTCGAGCGGAGGAGGGGGCCGCAGGCTGTGTCCTCTGAGCAGTTCCCATTGGTTCCCAGGGCTGGTACCTGGGGTGCGGGGGCACCGCAGCAGTGGGAGTCTGGCTGATCTGGGTTGGAACCTGGCTGGGAGCCCTGAGCCAATCTCTCTCTCTCTCTCTCTCTCTCGCTCTCTCTCGCTCTCACCCTCAGTCTTCACACCCGTAAAATGGGTTGACGACATCGCAATCCCATATAAATGTGAGGATTTGGCAAGTTAATCACGACAGGGCCCAGCGCACGGAGGAAGTGTCCAGCA
>NW_011494873.1:1072227-1137894 GCF_000754665.1 Bison bison bison
AGCAAAGGCCCGCTCTCTGTGCTCTTTTGCTGATCCCTCCCTCTCACCTCCACCCCCTGCCTCCTGCCTCCCTGCCTAGGCCGCAGAAGTGGTAAGGACCGACAGCAGGCTTGCCCGGTGGGCTCAAGTGCCCACAGGCTCTCAAGCGCTCTGTGCTTCGCCGCTCGGTGGTGTCCGACTCTTTGAGTCCCCATGGACAGTAGTACTTTATGGAGTGCCATTACGATCACGTGTGTCCCCAAAGTGGACGCCCCTACAGGTCTGATGCAGAAGGACACAGAGGTCGGCAACCGCCGGGGAATGCCAGGAGCACCAGGATCCCATGGGAAGAGGTGCTGCCCTCAATTCTGCCGAGAAGTGACACCACAGGGCACCAAGCTGACCACAAACATGGAACTCAGACTTCAGAGATAACTGGGCAAGGGCAAAATGAGCCGACTCGGCCAAAGGGCCTCCTTGAGATCACCCCTTCCGAGCCCCGGGCGCTGCGGGCCAGGAAGGAGGGGCAGGGAAGGGACGGTGCCTCCGAGGGTCACAGAGAGCTGGGCCCAGACCCGGGATCTCAGGTCTGACTCAGCCCTGCGCCCTTCGACTGCACTGGGCAGCTCTCTACACGCATGCCGCGCTGCTAGTGACTTTCTCGTGCCACATTCTCTTTACAGTTCTTGGATTATTTTAAGGCCAGATATGCAATCTCTGTTGGTGACCAACGGCTAGCCTCAGAGCCCAAGGCGACAAGCCACAGAGACCCTGGCCGGGGACACAAGGTCACGTGAACATGTGTGGCCAGCAGGCCCCTCCCACCCACACCCTGCTCTGTGACCCGGGTCTGCACTTCCTCTCGGGAGGAGGCTCACTTTCAGACAAGCGGTCACATTCTGGAAAGCCTGCAGTCACTCCTTCAGACTCACCCGCACACACAACTCGGTGTACACGCACAGGAAGTTCACATATGCCTCACAAGCCTATTTTTGGATTCCTTACACCAGGAGCCCTGGTTTAAACACCACCAGATCTGGGAAGCTCAGTTATGGGCAAAGCAGCCCTGATTCTATGAAAAAACAGTCATCTTGCACAATTTTCTGGGAAAACACAGTCCTCTTAGTTATCTGTACTTTCCTCATTTGATAGAGACAGACGATGAGAAATAGACCCTCTCACTTCTACTTTAAGAAAAATAGTGACAGATACAGAGAACAGACTTACAGTTGCGAAGGTGGAGGGGGCCTGGGGAAGAAGGATTGGGGGTTTGGAATTAGCAGATGTGAACTATCACACACAGGATGGACACAAACAACAAGGCCCTACCGGACAGCACAGGGGACTGTTAGTCAGTCAACACCCTACGCTAAACCGCAATGGGAGAGAGCGTGAGAAAGACCGCATATATATACTACCCAGTCGTTCTGTACAGAAGAAATTAACACAACATTGTAAATCAGCTGCAGTTCGATCATTTTTTTAAAAAAAGAAAGAAAACCAGTGGTGTGTGCCAGTGACAAACACCCCCCGGGCTCAGCATTGGGGGACATTAGGGAGTAGTGAGGTCTGAGGCTAATTAGAGAGCAAATCTCCCCCTGACGGGCCATTGCTGCCCAGCCTCAGGCAACTGCGGCCACATCTGCTGGTTGTTCTAAAAAAAAAAAAAAAGTCCAAAGGCCAACAAAATGCTAGCCGCAAATTTCTAAAACCATCTTGTGTGCCAAACAAAATCTGCGTGGATCTGTTCTAGCCCGACATCCTCAGTTTGTGACCAAGCTCACAGCCCGACTGGCTCCTCCCAGCAACACAAGAGGCTGTGAGCGGGAGAGAGACAGTCCTCGACCGAGGGCGATGTGGTCCCCAGGGGACATCTGGCAACACAGAGGCCGCACACGTGTGCCCAGTCGTGTCCGACTATTATGACCCCATGGACTGTAACCCGCCAGGCTCCTCTGTCCATGGGGTTCTCCAGGCAAGGATACTGGAGTGGGTAGCCATTCCCTTCTCCAGGGGATCTTCCCGACCCAGGGATCAAACCCAGGTCTCCAGCACTTCCGGCAGATACCATCTAAGCCACCAGGGATAGAGACAGAGACATAGCTAAGCACCCTACAACATACAGGGCAGCTCCCCCTACACAGAAAATGATCCAAACCCTGATGCAGACCAGACAGAGTCCAAAAGGCCTGGAAGTTCCTCTGGGGAACATGACTGGAGTGGTGGGAAGCTTGCCCCTCCAGCCTAGGGCAGCTGCTGCTTTCTCTGTGGTTCCATTAGATTTCAACAGAGGGCTCCACAGCCAAAGATGCTAGGAAAGCGCAGGTGGAGATGATGCAAGTTGAGACATGAGCTGGGGTAACAAAACCACTGGCCTCCAGGTGGTGGCCCCCAGGGAGAGGTGGGTCCAAACCCAGTCTCTGTCCCGCAAGTGTTTCTGGACAAGCTGGGCCACCTCAGTAGTAAGAGGAACACCCCAACCTCTGGCCTTTTGGGCTTGGCCAGGCCCAAATGCACCAGCCAGACAGTGCCCAGGCCTGGGGCGTGTCCTCAAGTGGAGGTCCTGAGACTGGGGCACCGCACGGCCCTGGGGGAGAGAAGTCCCTCCCGTGCTCACCCTCCCTTCTGAGCCCAGTCGCTGCTGGACACCGAAGAGGCCCACGGAGACAGCATCCCTTCTAACGTGGAGTGCAGGGCCAGGGTGGCAGGCTTTGGCAGGCAAAGGGATTGGGCCAGAATGGAGCAAACTGGTTTATTTTCCTTTATTTCTATTTATGGCAAGTGGGCCCTAGTTTTCCATTCAGGGTAGTGAGATGAAAGTTTCTTTTTCAATAAATATATTTAACTTCTAAAAAGTGAGTCACCTTAAACAAATACTAACTATTCCAGAGGTAGCAGAATGAATGAGGTTTAGGAGAGGCAGCCCTACCAAGAGTGTTACTACAGCTCTTTAAGTCTGAGAATGACAAGGTCATCCCTGGGGGAAGTGGGGTGGGGAAATCCAGGAAGGCTCCCCGACTGTGGAGGCCTTCCATGCTAAGCAAGAGTCACTGCTTTCTCTGGTGGTCAGCAAGGAGATTCCTGGGCTGATAAACGTGTGCAAAACTTTCTGCCCAGACAAAACTGGAGGGCAGAGGGGCTTCTGAACGTGACCTGTGCCAGTCTTCAGGAGTGGAGGCCAGCCCTGCCGTGTGCACACGAAAGGCCTTTCCTCCCCCTGTGCAGATTTCATCATCCACCCTGACATCGCTTTTCATCCTGTTGGCCAGCGGCACGATAAAGCCTCAGCAAGGTTCACCGAGTAAAAGACAGAAAAGCCAGGAGAGAAGAGGCTTCCAGAAATGAAGTATGAAGACGTAGTGGGAATGGAGAGAACCATGAGAGGAGGGCAGAGAGAGTCAAGGGCATTAATAAGCACCCACTCCGGGCCAGACATCGCTGTCTGTGCCCAACCTGCATACCTCACTCAATCCTTACAATGGGCCAGGTTTTGTTATCAGCATTCCCATCTTAGCAGTAAAGAGCTAGAGACTCAATGGTCAGCTAAGATCGCAACTGGCACTTCAAGCCAGGACTGGTCCCCACTTCCCCCACCGCAGGGCAGGGAAGAGGACGATGCATGAGATACAGAAGAATCAACCAATCGAAGACTCAGACTAATTAATCCCACTGATGGCTGAGGAAGAGGGCAGCCCTGGCCTGCCTGAAACCGCTGCCCCGCCAAGGCCTCCCAACACCCACAATAAGACCACAACCCTTACCTACCTGTCCTCAACTCCTAGCACCCCACCCCAACCCAGGCACAGTGGCCCCTCGCCCCCTCTAAACGTGATAAGCACACTCACCTCAGGGGCCCTTGCTGACCCCTGGATCCTCCCTCAACTGGGTCCTTCTCGGACAGGCCTCCCGCTGACCATGCATGAAAGGCGGCTTGCCCTGTTCCAAGTCACACCTCTGATTTCATATCCATCATGGTCCTTATGGTTACCTGAATTATGTATTTATGCACTTATTGGCTGACTTCCTCACCAGACTGTAAGCTCCTTGAGCACAAGAACTGTATCTCTTGTTCACCACTGAATCCCCAGCCTGCAGAACAGGGCCCGGCACACAGCAGGTGCTCAGCAATGTGCTCAAGGCCAGAGAGAATCTGGTCTCCTTTCATGTGGGTCTCTGGCTCTCTTCCTTTGCCATCGTCCAGCCACAACTTTTGTCTGGTCCTTTATAGGCTCCACTGGGTCCTGTCTCAGGGCGTCTGAGAATACTCCCTATTCTCTCTACCTGGAAATTTCTGCTCTCTAAATTTCTGCAGGTCTGCCCTGCAGCCTGTCTTTGGGGCCTCAGCTAAAAGGTCACCTCGTGAGAAAGGCCTTCCTTATCTATCCCATTTGAAGCATCTGTCCCTGACCTGCCTGCCCCCCTCCCACCAAGAACTTCCATCACATTTCCCAGTCTATTTTTCTTTCACACACTTATCACTTGCTGAAGTCCTCTCGTTTACTTCTTTATCTGCTTCCATATTGTCTGCTTCTACCACCAGACTCTGAGCCCAGTGAGGCCAGGGATCTGGCTGGTCTTGATCATTTCCGTATCCTCCGGGGGGATCAGGACTGGGCACAAGGAAGGAATTCAACAGACACTTGTTTACATGAATAAATGGAGAACCCTGTGATCTGACAGGGCTGCAGGCTTAATTCCTCCAAGATGACCCAAGCTTCTAGAGACAAGAGCCAGAGTCCCATGGTGAACAGGTAAGATCTCGACAGCAGATTTGCTGTCCTGTAGAAAGGCTGAGAGAAACCCAGGCTCAGAAACCAATGAGGAGCTTTCAGAATCGTCACAGCCTGCCACGCAGGACTTTGCAGGCACCTTTACTTCCTGGCCAGATTCTGCACAAGAAAAGCTTCCACCCTGCAAGCGACTGAAAGCTACAGAATTGTTTTGGCCAAAAACAAGGGCCACATCGCCCCGAGGCTACGCTCTGTGGGCTGCAGGTACTCAACTGCCTTCACTCTCCCTAGGGCAGACCCCACAAGGGGAGGGGCGCCTGCCTGGACCTCCACTCCTGCCTCTGCTCTGGATCAGCACTGGGGGAGCCTGAAGGGTCCTGCCTACCAGAGGAGGGAGATACCAGGACCGACATCAGCACTAAAATGAGACGGTAGGATGAGCCCCCACAAAGGAGCAGAGAGAAGAGGAAGAGGAGGTGCGCTCCACCGAGAGGTGCCTGGGAGAACAGTGTGGAAGGAAAGGTCCTGCTGACTCTGCAGATGACACTGCGGAGGGCTGCCTGGAGGAAGGCACGAGATGCAAAGACCTGGAGGTGCCACCGACAAGCAGCCCGAACGGCTGCAGGGGGAGGCCTGGGAAGATGCTGGCAGACTATAATTAGCCTACGTTCCAGGTAATGGGTTTGGAATATATTCTGGAGAACTGTGGAAGGGCTTTTCAAAGGGCAGTGTGACATGAGCAGGGTCTCTCATCCACAGTATCTGATGTCTGTATGTCTGGCCTTGTAACTAATTCACTGTGTGACTTTAGCTGAAATTCCAACACCTGATTTGAAGAACTGACTCATTGGAAAAGACACTGATGCTGGGAAAGATTGAAGGTGGGATGAGAAGGGGATGAGAGAGGATGAGATGGATGGATGGCATCACCAACTCAATGGACATGAGCTTGAGTAAACACCAAAAAGCTGAGTAAATACCAAAAAAGGAAACACCAAAAAGTTGGTGCACCTTTAACCTAGTATTTGAGAAGGAGACTCCTCTCTTCCATACTTCCATCCATGCTGCCCTTCAGACTGCCCTTCCTTCCCTTACCCCTTGGAGAACTCCTATGCATTCTTTAAGATCCGGTTCAAATGTTCCTTCCTCTAAACCCTTTTCTGACCAATGATGCTCCCATCTCACATCCTTGGACTTCTGGCCTAGTCCATTCTAACCATTTCCTGGTCAGCCTGGGTACTCTCAGTCTTGCCCCCTCAAACCTGATTTCTTTCTAAATGTGTGTCTCTCCCCCATGAGACTGCCGCTGGGTCCCTATTACCTTCAGCAATGATTCTCAAACGTCAACAAGCTTCAGAGTCACCTGGAAGGCTCCTTAAACAGATAGCAGGGCCCCTTCCCAGAGTTTCTGATTCAGCAGCTCTGAGCTGGGACCTAATATTCAGCATTTCTAACAAGGTCCGTGGTGCTGCTGTTACTACTGGTCTGAAAGGCTGTACTTTGAGAACCGCTGATCTAAAAGACCAAGTGTAAACCTTCACCTTGGCATTCAAGGCCCTCCACGACCCTGCCTCCACCGACCGCCCTCATTTTTTACGACATGCTGGTAGATCCACCAATCCTAGTATACCCAGGATCCCAACATGTCCCAGCTCTCCCACCTCCACACCTTGGCCCAGGCTGACACTGCTTGAAATCCTCTGCCCTTCTCGATCCACCCAGTGCCAGGGCCACCTGCCTTGATTTCACAATGTCTAAAACCCAAATCAAAAATGAGAGATAACACCTTTAAAGGTCTCGGTTCAGTGCAGTCACTCAATCGTGTCCGACTCTTTGTGACCCCATGAATCGCAGCACGCCAGGCCTCCCTGTCCATCACCAACTCCTGGAGTTCACTCAGATTCATGTCCATCGAGTCGGTGATGCCATCCAGCCATCTCATCCTCTGTCGTCCCCTTCTCCTCCTGCCCCCAATCGCTCCCAGCATCAGTCTTTTCCAATGAGTCAAGTCTTCGCATGAGGTGGCCAAAATACTGGAGTTTCAGCTTTGGCATCATTCCTTCCAAAGAAATCCCAGGGCTGATCTCCTTCAGAATGGACTGGTTGGATCTCCTTGCAGTCCAAGGGACTCTCAAGAGTCTTCTCCAACACCACAGTTCAAAAGCATCAATTCTTCGACGCTCAGCTTTGTTCACAGTCCAACTCTCACATCCATACATGACCACTGGAAAAACCATAGCCTTAACTAGACGGACCTTTGTTGGCAAAGTAATGTCTCTGCTTTTCAATGTGCTTAAAGGTCTACAAAGTAACAAATGTAGGCTGTGGGGGCAGCTACAGAAGAGGGGGGTGAGAAATGATTTTGGCCACAGCAGCAGCCCTGGATAAGAAAGTACCAGCCTAAAGTGACAACCTTGGGACAGAAAATTCTAGTGTATCTATTTAACCAACTTCACCTCAGTCACTGTCCAGTTACAAACTGTCCTTTTCCTCCTGCGGGTTTTCTAACTCTGCCACTCTCCAGCTGTGTGGCGTGGCAGGGGAGGCGGGAGCCTGACTTAGCATCTTCCTCTCTCACTTTCGTCTGTAAGATGAAGATAAAGCAACAGCCTCAAAGAATACGATTAAATGACATAATGCGAGTCAAATGCACACAAAAGGCCCAGCACACAGTGAGTCTCCAATAAATATTAGCTGCTGTTGGCATCATCTCTCGACTTGGAAAAGCGATGAACTTGGTAAACAGCCACAAACAATAATGGGAACAGATAGATAACAGATGTTCTCAACGCGTACATCATGAGCAGTCCAATGAAGGCTGGCGGGATGCAGAGCTGGATGCAGAGCTGGACGGGCGTGTGTGTTGTGGGTAGGTGGTGAGATGGAAAAACTCAATTGTATGGTATCAAAAGTGGCTCTGTGAGGCCAGTATGGCGATAGATTTAAAAATCTTAAAAATTCTCCTAAAGAGATTCTCAAGCAAGAACATAAAAATTCAAAGATGTCCATCACAGAGTTGTTTATAACAGTGATAAAAAACAAGAGCAACGGCCTAACTGCTTAATAGTCAGAAGATGGAATTCTACAGAAAAAGAAAAGAGGGAGACGCAGGTGTTTCCCTAAAACATGAAAAGTCGTTCTTAATATATCTTAAACGAAAAGAGTAAGAGTGAAGTAGCAAGTCTGGTATAAGTTCATCTTTAAAAAAAAAAACCTGTGTGTAGATACAGAAAAAGTCTAGAAAATTTTATTATATTATTAAAAATGATTATCTTTGGTATAAAGATTCAGGTGACATTAATCTTTTGCTTTTCTGTATACTCCCATTTTTCTGATAACCATTGTATTTAAAATTTTAATTTCTTAAAAGAATAAAAACTTTCTAAAAAGCAGCTCCATGAATCAAGACAGAAGAAACGCATTGGTGTCAGCTGTGTGACCATGAGCAAGGAGCCTGCTTCTCTGTGCCTCTGTTGCCTCCTCTTTGGAAAAGGGTGACCAGTCTCCCTGCCTGGGTCACCTTCCAAGGTGCCAGAGACAGTGAATGAGGAAGGGCTTTGAAATCTTCAGCTGATAGGCAGGTGATGGTGGTTTTATTGCCCCCAGTGATAACTAGAAGACTCCCCAAGAAGATGCTCAGAGAAGCAGAGAAGCTGGCCTCAGCTGGCGGGCAACCAGTTTTAGTGGACAAAGGTATGGGCCGGGTAGATGGCCAAGTTTCTCATCCCCCTCAGACACTGGCTTTCCTCATTTCTCTGAAATGAGAGGGATGAACTTTGACAGTGGTTTCTAAACCACTCCTTTGGTTTTCTTAAATAACAGGATCCCTTTCTCAAATGAAACACAGATTTCCCCATTAAGCATCAGTAGCTCTGTTCCTAAAAAGCAGGCATTCTGACTCCAAGACTCAACTTGCTGTCTATTTCCCATTATTTCAAACGGGAAAAACTATAAAGTATGACACAGCAACTCAGACTGCCCAATAATTTCCTAAAATGTATCTAACACACAATGACACTCTCCCTATACATGATAAACTATCGTGACAGGAGGTCCAATGCTTAAAACAGCCCCTCCTGGGAATTCCCTGGTGGTCCAGTGGTCAAGACTCAGTCTTGTCACTGCATTGGCCCAGGTTTCATGCTTGATTGGGGAAGTAAGATCCCACAAGATGTGCAACCAAAAAAAAAAAAAATCCCCTCCTGACCACCAAATCATTACGGACAACCAGTAACTGTGGTGCCGTGAACCTGGACTGCTCACGCAGGTCTGGTTCACTCCCAGAGGCCCAGCCCCTCTGACACTTGCTCCCTTTGCAAACCATCTACCAGTGAGTCTGACAGTTTTCCAATTGCATCTATTAATTCATGAGACTTCCCGCGCACCATTTCGTTACAAATGTTCGGCTGAGTTTGGGAGACATGAATATGATGTTTGATGGGTACGATACTGGCTGAAAATGCAGTATGGAAACACGTAGCTTCTAGGAAGTTTGGGTTTTATAAACTGAGAGGCTGGAAGAATGTCCATGGGGGAGCCATTCCACAGGGCAGGCTCTGAAAACCAGGGCACCCCAGAATTCCTTCAAGGGGGATGCTGAGTTGGGAAGGCGGGGCTTTGATGCATCTGCACTGTGCATCTTAAAATACGAGGTTGCAGCCAGAGAGTGGAGGCTATTACAGGGCCCCCTTTAGTGCTGCCATTGAAAGGAAGCCCCCTGGAGCAGCTGCCACAGTGGCAGTAACGATGCCACCAGAACAGATAATAAAATAGCTCGCACTCAGCGAGCTCTGACATGGGCCAGCTATTCTTCCAAGCATGAATTAGCTCATTTCATCTCCAAAACAACTCAGTGCGCTAGGTACTGGCATCATCCCCATCTTACAGCTGGGGAAACTGAGGCAAGAAGTTAATAACTTGCCTACGGTTATCCAAGCACAGCTGCGATTTGAGGCCAGGCAGTAGAGCTTCTGAATTCCTTTCTGCTCCATAGCACTACACTCAGCCCCGAAGTGGAGACGCTCTGCAGAAAGGGGAGCACACTTTACCATGCCTCCAAAGCAGAAGTGGAGAAAGAGCCGCGGCCCTCAGAACTGCGCAGGGTCCGGTGGCATCACCATGGGGCCGAGGCACCCTTACCCACAGCTTCCCGTCATAGTAGTAGGCGCCTAGGAGCTTCACGATGTAGGGGTGGTCGCAGGTGGCCAGGATCTCGATCTCCACGATGTAGTCTTCCAGCTCCTCCTCGCTGTTGGTCTCGATTACTTTGGCCGCGGCCAGGGCACCCGTCTCCTTGTTCTTGGCCTGAAAAGCGGAGACACAGAAGGTCAGCAGGCCTGGTCGGCAGGAAGCTGACCCCTGGGGCTAGCTCAGAGAGGCCGCGCTGGGGGGACACAGGCCAGATGTCCAGATGCAAATAAGGGGCCGCAGCAGAAGGTCCGCTGCTCTGAACAATGGGCCAGTGCTCACTCCTGAAGTCAGCACAGTGGGCATGTGAGACAAACAATGGTCTATGGTTAGTAACAAAAATTTTAAGTACAAGACACCTGTACTATGGGATAAATAAAAATACTAGAACAGCATAGATCTACAAACAGCCTGGAAAGATTCCTGGCTGTTCTATAAAAGACCCAAGTCACTGAAAAATAAAAAGTGGTATGATGCTTTTTATATTAAAAAAAATGGAAAACTACTTTTTCATAAATGCTCACACATGAAGTGTAAATGCATGGAAAACTCTGAAAAGATACTGCCTGACAGCACGCTGGAGAGGAGCCTGAAATAGGGACAGAGACAAAGGACACTTTTACTCTCCCTGTATTGCTTTAAAGTGTTAAAAGAATGTTTTGAGTATTTATTTGCATTACGTCACATATATTAAAAGCAAAATTAAAAGAGTTTTTCGTGGATGCACTTCACCTGGTCCTAAAAAGGGTTTCTTATTTGATGAAAAAGAGAGTGAGAGAATTTCAGATCTACAAGGATAGATATAATTCTCTAAAAACGGAAAATAAGTGTTGAGGACTTGGAAGAACTGGTACCTCTGTGCACTGCTAGTGGACAGAAAAGCGGTACAGCTTTTCTGGAAAAGAGCTTGGCAGTTTCTCAAAAGGTTAAACATAGAACTACCGCACAGCCAGCAGTTCCACTCCTAGGCATATTTGCAAAAGACCGGCAAGCAGGAATTTGAGCGGTCTCTGCACACCAATGTTCATAGCAGGGCTATTCACAAGAGCCAGATGGTGGAAACAACCCAAGTGTCTACCAGCAGATGAATGAAGCGACAAAACGGGGCACAATCAGTCCTCCTGGACCCCAAGTTCCACATCCTCAGAGTCAACCAACTCAAGATCAAAAATATTCAGGCAAAAAAATCAGAAAGTTCCAAAAAGCAAAGCTTGAATTTGCCACGTGCCTGGCAACTATTTACATATCATCTATATCATATTTACAACTATTTACATAGCATTTACATAGACTTCGGTATCAAATGTAATCTACAGATGTTTAAAGTATACAGGAGGATGTGCACAGCTTATATGGAAATATTACACCATTGATATAAGAGACTTGAACACCCATGGATTTTGGTATCTGCGGGGTTGTCCCGGAACCAGTCTTCCTGGGAGGATGATTTACACGTTCAGAGGAGTACTATTTAGTCTTAAAAAGGAAGGAAGTTCTGGCACAAGCTACAACATGGATGAATCTGGAGGACATTATGCTAAGTAAGAAATAATACAGTCACAAAGGACAAATATCACATAATTCCACATAAATGAGGTACCTAGAATAGTCAGTAAACTACTTTCATAAAGAAAGAAAGTAGAATAGAGGCTGTCAGGGGCTGGTTACCAGCAGGAGTGAGGAGTTAAGTGTTTAGTGGTACCGAGTTTCTCTTGGGATGAGGCAAAAGTTCTAGAAATGGATAGAGGGGAAGGCAGCATGAACACTGTGAACAGATCTAATGCCAGTGAATTGTACAGCTAGAATCTGCTACAACAGTCTATTTTATGCTCTGCATATTTAACCACAGTTAAAACTGACAGTGAGAGAGAAATAACCGTGTAAAGTAGTGCAAGTGATTTCACCCACAGTGAGCTAGTGCCCAGGAGAAGGGGCAGAGCCCAACCAGTCCCCGGAAGCCTTGGGGTGGGGGGCACTTCTGGGAGTGCCCACCCACTGTACCGCTGGTCAGGGAAAAGGGGGTCCCCAGTGAGAGAGAGCACACTGTCCTCCAACACGGGCCTAAAAGCCGGCGCTCGTCTGCAGCCTTTGAACAGCAGTCTGCTGGAAAGCGCATGGAAAACGGGCCACCCTAGACTTCACACCTCGGTGCTGCTCCGAGGACAGTGCCACACGGCACGTGCCTAACAGGACAGCTCCGCCACGTGAGCTGATGGAAACGCTGACAGCTGTGCCACCCAGCACCCTGCGGATGACAACGGGCACTCACGTCACCTCACACGGTAACCCATTCTACGGACTAGAGAGAGGGACAAGGCTGGAACCAGAGGGGCAGTCCCAGAACCTGAACCCAGGTCCTCTAACTTTCAGCGTTCTAGCACTGCACACTACTCTCCAAGGTCCCCATCGCCCCCAGAACGCAGAAGCCTCAGACCAGATGCCCTGCCCACGGTACCAGTGATGCAGACACATCCACCCCCACCCGGCCCCAAGCAGCTCAGCAGCCAGCTGGGGACACCCATCTCTGCCGTCAGCGGTGAGACAGCGTGCCTACAGGGGGTGGGCATGGAAACTGGGAGGAAGGAAGTGATGCCAATAGGCAACTTTTACGCTCATTTGTAAATTTATTCTCAGTTTAGGTAAACGTTTCCATTAACTGAGCCGCCAAGTCCGCAGGTTCCGCACAGTGACGATAACGCTTTCACGTTTCTCAAGGGCCCACTCCACACGGGACACTTGTCTACACTTCGACATGTGGTCATTCATTTATCTCCTCAACCATCCTGCCAGGTAGGTGCAACTGTTACCTCGGATGAGGAGACTGAGGCAGAGCCCCAGCAACCTGGGTGACAGGGCTGAACGGGAACACAGGCAGCCCCGCTCCCAGGTCTGCACTCCTGGTGGCCACGTGGCCTAGGGAACCTTCCACGTCTGGCCCAGGAGCTCAGTTCAGGGAACGGACTTTCGTGTGGGGCCGTTCCCTGAGGCCATCGTGCATCCTAGACATCACCCTGCTCACCCGGCCCCCCCGGGTCAGGTCCTCCCCGAACTCAGTTTTGAAAACTTGCTTGGAACGCCTTAGAAATTCATCAGTTAAGCAATCAGGCGTTCTCTCTCTCTCTCTTTCACACACACACACACACACACACACACTTAACTGGTGATGTGCCTGCCCCTTCATTTCTTGTAGAGCTGGTTTTTTCGGTCCCACTAGAAGACCATCAACACACACACACACACACACACTTAACTGGTGATGTGCCTGCCCCTTCATTTCTTGTAGAGCTGGTTTTTTCGGTCCCACTAGAAGACCATCAACACACACACACACACACACACTTAACTGGTGATGTGCCTGCCCCTTCATTTCTTGTAGAGCTGGTTTTTTCGGTCCCACTAGAAGACCATCAACACACACACACACACACACACTTAACTGGTGATGTGCCTGCCCCTTCATTTCTTGTAGAGCTGGTTTTTTCGGTCCCACTAGAAGACCATCAACACACACACACACACACACACTTAACTGGTGATGTGCCTGCCCCTTCATTTCTTGTAGAGCTGGTTTTTTCGGTCCCACTAGAAGACCATCAACGCATCCTTTCACAGTGCAGCACCCAGGCTCCTCCTCCTGTCCAGAAGCAAAGCTAAGGCCCACCCCGCTCATTTACAGAAGAGACAGTAGAGGGCTTCACAAGCAGCTACAGCGAGAGCCAGGTGACCGAGGCAACCCCCGTGGCCACGCCCTCCTGGTCCCCCGCCACAGCAGCACAGGGAGAGCTAAGCTAGCAAAGGCTGCCTTCATTCATCCATCTCTCACTCCTGAGAGCTGGCAAAGGAGGCTACAGTCACCTTTTCCTGGGTCTCCTTTAAAGGACTCTTCTCTCCTGCAGGTAGAAGAGGCCCAGGCAGGGGCTGTTTTCCGGGAGAGCATTAAACCTGTCCTGCCCTCCACCTTGAAGGGCAGCACTGACCACAGGGTCCAGCCTCAGGTGGGGCACCAACATGGACACGGAGGAATGCCCGCCCCAGCACCTCTCTCTGATTTCACAGAGACCCAGAGCCTGCCAGGACGGGGCTGGCAACAACCATGGCATGCGAAGTGACCTGGCCAAATTAAATGCTCTAATAGCCTAGTTAAGGCAGTGTCATCTGAAAAAAATGCACAGCGTGGGGGTTGTGAGCTAAGTTTTATTTGAGGCAAAATGAGGACTATAGCCCGGGAGACAGCATTTCAGACAGCCCCAAGGAGGCTGGGGGAAGGCCAGTATGTATGTGATTTTGATGAAAGAGGAGTACGTGCAATCAAGCACATATTTTTGGCAGAAGATCTCTGCTAGTCACGAAAAACTGACATCACCATGAAAGATTTTAGTGCTTTTCTAGATATGAGAAGATGCAAGATTTTACTCTTAAAATTGTCTCTTGGAAACATCTACCTGAAGACCTGTTCTGCCAGTTGTTCCCAGCGCACAGAGTGCCTGGTTTCTGATCTCCACTCTGCACTCCCCCAGGGGATGCTGAAGATCAGCAGCTCATAACTGAATCCTCATAGAGGCAGAGGGCAAGTGCCAGTGTGCAGACGGCAGCAGGAGTTTATCACCTGAAGGCCACAGAGGAGTAATGATCGCTGATCATAAAACAGTTAACACCGTCTGAGCACTCACTATGTGCTGGGACAGGCCTTAAGTAGGATTTCTCACTTCATCTTCAACACAGCCCTTAGAGACAAATACCGGCATTCCCAGTGCACAGATGAGGAAACAGATTCAGAGAGTCACAGTAAATGCCTCAGGTCACACAGCAGATGGGGGGTTGAAGGGTGAATCCAAATTCCAGCCTGACTATCTCAGAGAGCCTGAGCTCTACATCACTTCTCAGCATGCCCGTCCTGGCAAGGGCCCAGTGTTCCCTGCGCCACCTCCCTTTGCTAAAGATAAGCGACAACCACAGCCAATAGCAACCACTCATGGTCAGAGTGCTTGGTAGCTGCAGAGGACTAGAGAGCCAGGATTTAATCTGCCCAGGAGTGAGGTATCAGCCATCACGCCCATTTCCCAGATGAGCACACTGAGGCTCAGAGAGATATCAGGACCCACCCAGGACTGGGAGCCGCAGTGGTCTTACTCCCAGTTCAGTGTTCTTTACTACACTAGGCTGGTGGGAATCAGTTTATTCCCCATTCATTCATTCAAGCATCATTTACGGAGTGCCTATTATTTGTGAGGCACTTTTCCACTGAAGAATTTCTTCCTAAAGGTTGGAATTATTGCCCTCCCATAACATAACTCACCCTCCCCTGATCTTTCTTCAGAGGAGCCAACCCATTCTCATTCCCCATCCCCAAGCTGTAATGGGGCTGATCCCATCACCATATCTAGAAGCAGGTAGATGATTTATGCCGTCCAGTCAGTACACTGCATTCCGTCTTACCACAGTGATTGGTTCAAGGACAGACATGTGATCAAGTCAGCCAATGAAATGCAATCTCAGAAGACTGCCCTAAGCTCTCTTTCACTGCTAGCCTCTGGCACTGCCTACCACAGTCAAGCTGCCAGGTCATCATGCTCCCAGGGGAGCCTGAAAGCGAAACTAACTCCAAAGTAGCAGAGCTTAGAGAGGGTCCAAGAAGACACTGCTAGATCCCCTCAATTAATTTTTACAAGAGCATTGTATTATTAAGAGCCTCTTTTTTCTTCCAGCAAAAATTGTTACTTTTAATCAAATAGGGTGAACAAGCAAGCAGTAGGAAAAAAGATATTTTGTAAACTCTTTCACCTAGAAAGAATTAAAGTATTCAAATATGCTGAGATACTAGTATACTAGCTATGTATATATATGTAGACATATACCATAAATGTGTACATATTAAATAATGCATAACATAGAATAAATCCATATAATAAAACACCTAACATTAAAACGATCCTGAATGTGATTTACTCCTTGTTTGACATTTCAAAATGCATTTCTGAACTTTGTATCTCCTTTTGGTAGACATTAGGGCCATTATTTATCATTGCATTGTGATTAAGTCTGTTCAGGTTCACAAAACTTGTAGAGAACACAGTGATGGACATTCAGGTTTCCTATTCGGTGAAGAAGACACAATGACTGCCCTTAAGTTCTAACATGAGGTTGTAGGATGGAGCAGATGAAAGCAGCTTGGCTTCTCTTGGTCTGGAACTTGAGAATACATACATCTATAAGAGCCTCATTTTATATATGCAAGAAAACTGATGCCCAGAGAGGTGAAGTCATTTGCTCAAGGTCACAGAGCAGGTAAAACAGCAGGGCTGGAAGTTAAATAGAAGCCCACGTGACTTCAAAATCCATATTCCTGACCATTTTGCCAGAGGTTCCTGTAAATTCTGCAGTAGGAGAAAGGGGACACGATAGCCAAGCTCTCTCCAGAGTCTGATGTGAGGGCAGCGTGGGGAGTGGGTGGGTACTGGAAAGCTAAAGGTTGTCCACGTGGATGGGACACAGTGGGAGTTGACAGACAAGAAGTCATACAAAGAACAAACGGCCATCTGTGGCCTCTGACGTCCGTCTCCCACCGACTGAAGCGAGACTGGGGTCCAGGGAAGGACGGACGGCAAGAGCCCCCACCCAGCCCTGCACTGCTGGCCAGCGGTGACTAGCGCCTCGCCCCACACCCTGAGAGCAGACACACAGTGGCCACTTGTGTTTCCCGCCCAGGCACCTCTCTGGGAACAATCCTCCCCCTTGTGCAGCACGGGCCCGGCCCCAAGGAGGCGGGAACCACCCTTCCAGCAGAAGCCCCGCCCAAGCCAAGGGGCCCAGCCAGGGGCTGAGGGCTTCCTGAAAGTCACCCACACAGCCGCCGCCAGCTGGGGATGGCCCCCAGGCCCTCCCTGCCCTCCTGGCTGCAGGCTGACCGCTGTGTCCCGCCCTCCCCCTCCTCTGGGGAAAGGACTGATATCACAGAACACAGCGACCAGAAAGAACATCAGTCGCCCCTCTCAAACCCCAGCTCCCAGTCCCCAGTCTGCAGCTGGGGAAACTGAGTTTGTAAAGGTTATGCAGTGCCCAGAGTGCAGTCTGCGGTGACTGTGTTATCTGCAGAACCAAACAGAGTAAACGAGAGCACAAAAGCTGAAGGGCCTGACTGGCGAGGGTGGGGGGGGTTCCTGTTCCCAGAGTGCCACTCACTTCAGGCCTGGGAGCCCATGGAGCTGCCTGGAAATGAATCCTAAAGCGGGGCAGCAGGGGGACTGGCCTGCATCCGTTTTCCTCTGAGGACTCACAGCACCAGTTGCTTTTGGGAACTGCCTCTCTTTCACTCTTCGTGCAAGAGATTCATGAGGGGCTGAGCCCACCCAGTCCTGGCACACAGCCCAGCCCAGCCACTCAGTCTTGACCCTCTCAGTCACACCCAGTGGCAGGCCAACAGGGTTGTACCCAAGTGGTCTTTTGTTTTTTGTTTTTTAATTTTTTGCTAAACTTATCGCCTTATGCATCTTTTTTTCTTTCTCTCGGGTTGCTAAACTGTAAGATGGGAAGGCTAGAGGGTCTTGCAGCCCATCTTGCCACCCCTTTGGAGAGCCTGCCTGAGGATGAGGCCAAGACCAGGGAGGCCACAATGGAGGAAGACATACACTGAGGGTCTGTGGGACACCTGGAGCCAGCCAGTCCTGAAGCAGGCCCTGCCTTAGACTCCCTTTGGGATGACTGTCTTTTGCCACCAAAAAGGAAATGAGCCCCCAACTCTGGGGCTGTTCCAGCTGACAGTAGACACCTATGAAAATACTTCACCATGCAACACTTGTGTAATGAGAACCACCTTCACTCCCAACGGCACCATCATCTACAAAGTGACCTGTACTGAGGCTTCTCAGAGGGCCTGACGGATAAAATGGGATCAGCAACCCACATGGGAAATGCAGTTGCTCACAGGCCCCAGGCAAACAGATTCTTCCGCCACAAGACTCTTCCTCCCCAAAAGCAGAGAAAGTCACATTACACTTTTAAATTAACAAAGAAGGAAAAATGACAACCTCCAATGCTGGTAAGCAAACAAATGGTAAAATAGGGAAATTCATTATTGATGAGAACATAGACAGATTCAGTCTCATCAAGATCAAAACTGGCAACAGATTTTCAGAGCCTAGAAAATACCTTTTAAGCCGATTAGCACTCACTCCTGAGATGGTAAGGCCAGGAAATAATTCCGAAAAAGACAACAAAATAAGTGTACTAGGGTCCAATTCACATTAGCCCACAATAATCGCAAACAAAGAGGGAATAACCTAAATATTCAACCCAAGGATGATGGTTAAATTAACTTAGTGGGATATTAAGCAATCCTTTAAAATGATAAATAGGAAAATAATACAGTAATAAGAAAAAGATAATTAAGCCATAATAATAAGTAAATGAAGCTGGATGATAAAATTATAACTAAGCTATAACTGAATCTGCCTGTACTGCGGGAGACCCAGGTTCGATTCCCCGAAGAAGGGAACGGCAATCTACTCCAGTGTTCTTGCCTGGAGAACCCCATAGACAGAGGAGCCTGGCAGGCTACAGCCCATGGGGTCGCCAAGAGTTGGACACAACTGAGCGATTAACACTTTCACACTTCACTTTCTGGACCAGGAGGTTCTGAAACACAGATTAAGGAATCCAAGTGGTTTCTAAAGGTGATCTTCACTCAATGGACATCTAGCAATCAGCCACAGGGGTCTTGGTGAGGACTGACTGGGGTTGAGGCACAGAAAGTGGCCCTTTCATCCAGAACTTGCTTTAAATGCTTCCAGGGATGAGCACCTGTCCTCTCAGGAACCCCCCTGAACTGCACTATCAGGATGGTAGCTACTAGTCTCAGGTGCTGAAACTTAAAATGTAGTTTCCCGGTTACATTAACCCCAGTGAACAGTAGCTACTATAATGAACAGAGCAGATACAGAACAGCCTCATCACTGCAGAAAGTTCCAGTAAGTGGGCAGCTCTGCACTTGAGGCTGCGCCTGGCAGAAAAGGCATTCTCACAGAGGTGAGGGAGCATCCACCGCACTCGAGTGTACCAGCTCGTCTCAAAAACACGCATTTCTTTTTCTAGGAAGGAACAAAAAGCTTGAGTGCAGAGAGGGGGAAGAAGAACCTTGGGTGGGGATCAGTTGTGAGGTTGCCTAGCAACCTGGCTGGGCGGCAGGCGTGAGCAAAGGCTCGCAGCTGACCTGTCAGATGAGCAGCCACGGCCAGCAGGTCAGAGCCAAAGAAAGGAACAGTCAAGGAGAAAGGTCTCTGTTTCCCTCGTCCCCCTGACTGACTCTGGACACCGAGCCAGGCCTGTGTCCAGAGAGGTTGAGGCCACTGGAGCCAAGGAGGGGCTGATCTGCGCCCCACAGTGTCCAGCTGGGCTGTCCCTGCCTGCACACAGTCAATCTTTGCGTGGTGACAACGGTCACCAATCGTGGGGAAACCTTCAACTCTCAATTAAGGAAGGAGGAAGTTGGGCCCTGGAGGAAACCAGGGTCACAGTGAAACCCGCCACGTGTAAGGGAAGGGCTCAACATCAACTCGAGCAGGGTGGTCCACGGGCCGTGGACAGGATGGGTTGCAGTCGTGGCCTCGGGCTCAGACGCTGCCACCGCCCTGGGCTGGCAGGCATGAGTGGGGGGCAGAGTGGAGCCCCAGCACCGCAGCCCCACCTTCCCGAGGCTTGAGTCCTTGGGGGTCAAGATGCCAAAGGGCCTGCCGAGGCCTCCTATGGCCTCTTGAGGCAGGATAAGGAGTATCCCACCTTAGCCAGCATGGGTCCACAAGAGATGCAAAGCCCTGCCATCTCCTCCTGTTGAATAGGAAACAGGCCCAGGTAGGGAGGGTGACTTGGCCCAGGTCACACAGCTAGGAAGTGGCTGCCAGGACTCCGCTCAGGGCCAACCCTGTGCCTGGTGCGCTTTCCCCTCCAGAGGACACTCTCCAGGAGCTCCTGCCCAGTGGCTGTGTACACCAGTCCCTTTCTCCCGTCTCCCTCGCTGCCTTATACTGGAGACCCTCTTAGGATGAGCCCTCAATGGCTCCCTTCTGCCGACATGATAAAGCCCAAATTCCGGGGCCTGGCGCCCCTGGCCCTGGTGATCTGCCCCTTCCACTCTTCCAGGACCCCATTGCTCCCCTGCAATCCCCTCCTGCGACAGCCAATGCCTGAGGCCCCCTACTTCCAGGCCTTGCCTGATGCTCCTTCCTCCATGGGGAGTGCCTTCGCCATACCTGTGTTTAACCACTCCACAAAGTCTAACTCAACCCCAGCCTGCTCTGTGAGATGTTCCCAGAACCCCAGCTCCCATCCCCTGCTAGAACTTCTTCACACCTTACTAGGGCTCTCATCACAGTCCACCTGGTGCCACAGTCCTTTTATCTGGGGTCTTTGTTGCTGTGCATGGGCTTTCTCTACTCCTGGTGAGTGGGGCTACTGTCTGGCTGCAGGGCCTCTCACTGCGGTGGCCTCTCTTGTTGCAGAGCACAGGCCCTAGAGCACGGGCTCAGCAGGCGTGGTGCACAGGCTTATTGCTCTGGGGCCTGTGGGGTCTTCCTGGACCAGGCATCAAACTTGTGTCCCCTGCATTGGCAGGTGGATTCTTAACCACCATACCACCACGGAAGTCCTCCACAGTCCTTTGTGTTCACAGATTCTCTCTCTGACCTGACTGTGAGTCCTGCAAAGCTAAAGCCCATCTCTGATTCGTCTTGTCCTATCCCATACAACCTGTTCCAGAACAGCCAGTGGGTGGATGGGAACATGGGTGGTGGGTATATGAGCAGATGAGAGAACGGCTGGGCAGATGGGAAAGTGGATGGACAAACAGGAAGCGGGTGGGTGTTAGGGGTGTATGTATAGATGTATAGAATACTATACTGTGGATGGATGGATGGGTGGGAAAATGGGTAGGAGGGAGAGTGTATGAAAGGATGGGTGTGTGGGAGGATGGATGGATAGGTGGATGGGAAGATGAGCAAATGGGCTGACGGAGAGATGGACAGACTGACAGATGAATGACACACTGAGTAAGAGGGAAAATCAGTGGATGGGAGAAGAGACGTACGAGAGAGAGGGGTAAAGGAGTGAAGGTGTGTCTGGGGAGTAGACAGCATCAGATCTTCCTCTCTTCCCAAAGGCACCAGAGACCACCTTGTTGCTGGCTCCTACGGACACCAGCCTGCTGGGTGTTACTGCCTTCACCTAGCACTGTGTATTTTTGGTTTTTAAAAGCCTAAAACCACGTTTATCTTGTTCACCAATGTATTATTAATAATGTTAATTATTAATAATATTATTAACGTTACTCTGTCTGGCCAATATGTATTTTAAAATAATAGACAGATGGATGGATAGATGAATGGATGGGTAGATGAACTGGTGTGTGTATCTCCTTGTAAACAGACAGAAGTAAGGCCCTCCAGGTAAGAAAGGAAAGTGACAAGAAGTCCACTGTCTCCTTAACACACTGAGATTCCTGAATCTAATCTGGTCTCTGGTTTTGGAAGATAGGCCCTCTTTACCTTGGGGGAGCCAAAGCCTTTGGCTGGGCCTGGACATACACAATTAATGACAGGAAACCACTTCCTGATCAATAATCGCCAGGCCAAGTTTCAGTTCAGTGAGAAACGAAACGGCTGAGTTTCAGAACAAGTGACACTTAAGGAGGGCCAAGAGCATGAAGCACAAAAGCAGAGAGTGACACGGCTTTAAAGACAGGCATTCAATCTCTCACTCCCTCGGGGAAGAGAACCCTGGCAGGCCATGCTGGCACAGCAGGGAAATGCCAAGCCTCAGAACCCTTCTGGGCCAGCAAATAAAACAGTAAAACCCAAACAGGATTGGCCCTGAAGATACCACACCAAGGCCTTGGCCAAAAACCCACGCAACCTGGCCAACTTGGCTGAGGATGTGGGAGCTTTCGGCTCTCAGATCTTCCAAAGTGCTAGGGAATCCAACCCCGTGGACCAGATAGAGGAAGTGGGACAGGTGACAGGGGCTCTGCCTCCTGAGACTCCTGCTCCCACCTGTCTCAAGCTCCCTCTACTCAGAGGGCAGAGTGCTGAGTCATGGGCGGGGGCGGGCAGCCTGGGGTCACGAGCACAGGGGAAGGAAGCACCTTTATCCAGGCCCTGATGTGAAGAGCCGACTCACTGGAAAAGACCCTCATGTTCGGAAAGGCTGAGGGCAGGAGGAGAAGGGGATGACAGAGGATGAGACGATTGGATGGCACCGTCGACTCAATGGACATGAGTTTGAGCAAGCTCTGGCAGACAGCAAAGGACCGGGAAGTATGGCGGGCTGCAGTCCATGGGGTCGCAAAGAGCGGGACACGACTTAGCGACTGAGCAACAACATGCTCCCTGCACCAGGCCAGGCACTTCACTCAATCTTCACACGACCTGGGAGTCACGTACTCTTATCAACCCTGTTTTCCAGTCAGTCCCAAATCTCAGAGGAGTTGAGGCTGCCCTGTGGTTTCAATTAACAATACTGTGTGTGCTGGGTTTTTTTAATTATTATTATTCCAAAAGCATTATGTACCTTTTGGCTCTCTGAGCACCATGGCGGTCAACAAGAACAAGTGCCTTATGAAAGGAGGTAAAAAGGGAGCCAAGAGGAAAGTGGTTGACCTGTTTGCTAAGAAAGACTGCTATGACATGAAAGCACCAGCAATGCTGAATATAAGAAATGCTGGGGAGCATGAGTCACGAGAACTCAAGAAGACAAAATCGCACTGACAGCCTCAGGGGTTGTGTTTTGGGTTTTTTTTTTTTTTAACATTGATTTTTATTTATTTGGCTGTGCTGGGTCTTAGTTGTAGCGTGTGGGATCTAGTTCCCTGATCAGGGCTCCTGGATTGAGAGCACGGAGTCTTAGCTACTGAACCACCAGAGAAGTTCCAAGACTTGTGTTTTTGAAGTGAGCTTTGCTGATCTGCAGAATCATGAAGCTGCATTTAGAAAATTCAAGCTACCTACTGAGGATGTTCAGAGCCAAAAAACTGCCTGCCTAAGAGCCACGGCATGGATCTTACCCACTACAAAACGTGTTCCGTGACCAAAACAGGGCAGACCGTGACTGGAGTTCACAGTGATGTCAAGACTACCGAGGGTTATCTGCTTCACCTATCCTGTGTGGGTTTTACTAAAAGACGCAACAATCAGATTTGGAAGATCTCCTATGCCCAGCACCAGCAGGTCTGCCAGGTCCATAAGATGATGGAAATCATGACTCGAGAGGTGCAGACAAAACTTGAAAGATGTCATCAACAGACTGATTCCAGACACACTGGAAAAGACACAGAAAAGGCCTGTAAATCTCTTTATCCACTCCATGATGTCTTTGTTAGAAAAGTAAAAATGCTGAAGAACAGCAGGTTTGAATTGGGAAAGCTCATGGAGAATCCACGGTGAATGCAAGAGTTCTGGAAAATGTCCCGGGGATGAAACAGGTGTTGAAGTTGAACAGGCTGATGAATATGACCCACCAGTCCAAGAATCTGTTTAAAAATCAAGACTTTTAATGGTGCCAAAACATCTTACCCGTTATTTTTAAAAAAAAGAATTATGTACTCATTAAAGAACATCTTCAAAATATAATGGTACCAAGAAGGAAATCAAACAAGGCATCATCCCAGAGATAACCGCCTTCAGCAACTTGGAGCACCTCCTCCCAGGATTCCACGGTATGGATGTACCTAGATTTGTCTGGCAAGTCCACGCCAGCACTTCCCAGCTGTGTGGTCCCAGGGGACTTAGGTGACCACTCTGCCCCTCATTTCCTACTTAGAACAACAAAGATGTTAACAGTTCCGGCCTCATGGGCTGCTATGAGCATTCAGTGAGTTAATGCGTCAAAGATGCTAGGAGCAGAACTCAATCATAGTGTGCATTCCACAGTGACTCACTCATGCTTTTTTTTTTTTTCCTCCCCACTAATGTATTTTTGCATACTTCACAAAAATGGGATTTAACTGTATACACTGATATGGCATTCTCCTTTTTACTTGGCAATATGCCATGACCAGCTGTTCAGATCACAAAACACTCTTCCACAGCATCCTCTCCAACTACTGCAGACTGAATGGTGGGTCCACCACAGATCCAACCAATCCCGTCACTGGGCTGTCTATCCTGGTCACATGTGCTGTGTTCAAAAGCCTGAGACGCGATCTACAGACAGCCAGACAGGTCTCCAAACAGCAGGGCCACTGCACCCCTCACAGGTCACACAGGCAGGGACCCTGGATAGGTCTGAGATGTGAAGCCACGCCTGGGTCAGTTCTGCTGAGTCCTGGCTGGGTGCCCTTGGGAACTGGTCTTATAAGATCACAGGTGCAAAGACTCTCTGGTCCTGCTTGTGAGAAGGACTGTATTCTCCCCATTTTCCAGAAGGAAAAGAAGCTTAGGATGCTCAGAGGGATAGCATCACTAGCCCAAGTCACACAGTGAAGACAGCAGCCTTCCTGCGACTCACAGGGTGAAGAGCATTCCCCAAGTCTGGAGCCTCTGAGGAAGGCTCTTGCAGGAGGTATGGAGCGGTTCCAGGGCCTTCCGAAGTACACCCTGCTGGCCCTAGGAGTTGGTCCTGCATACAGACTGGAGACTCAGGACAAGTGACAGAGGCTGGCACTGGCACCTGGGGTCCAGATTCTTCATGAACAGAAGCACACCAGTCACTGCTCCTCAGCCCCAGCTGTCACCTCAGAGTGGGGCTAGGGATGTTAAGGGCACCCGAGGGAAAAGAAGGCTCGAGAAAGATCTAGGCCTCACCAGTCTGGCAGCAGAGCCGACCAAGAGGCAAATCGAAGGTAGAAGGAAACTCAAAGCCCAACAGAGAGGCATGCCAGCTCCGTCAGGGCCATTCCTCAGGGCGACAAAGCCAGCTCTGTGGGAACCTCCTCAGAGGGCCAAGAGTTGGGTCTGGGACGCCAGACACGCCAGGCCAGAGCTTTCCAGGAAGGAGGGCGAAGGGGAGCGAGGCAGCGGCGCCGGCTGCTCCCCAGGGCGTGACTGCCGCTCTTCCAGACACCCGGGGTGGCCTTGCCTGCGCTGGGCCAGCGGGCCGGGGGGCGGGCACAGAACTTGCCCGGCAGCAAACTTCCCCAAGGGGGCCAGTGAAGAGCCTCTTTACTGAATCACGTTCATCCTCACAGCCCAGCGGCAGGGGCTCACTGGGGAAGAGTTCACCTGCCAATGCAGGAGACATGGGTTCCGGCCCTGGTCCGGGAAGATCCCACATGCCACAGAGCAGCCAAGCCCACGCGCCTCAACTACCCAGCCTGTGCTCCAGAGCCCATGAGCTGCAACCACTGAGCCCACACGTCACCGCTCCTGAAGCCCGCAGCCCCTAGAGCCTGGGTCCACAAGAGGAGACCCCTCAGTAAGCACCCGGAGCACCGCAGCTGGAGAGCAGCCCCCACTCTCTGCAACGAGAGGAAAGCCCACATAGCAACAAAGACCCAACACAGCCAACGATAAATAAATAAAATTGTTTTTAAATAATAATAACCCAGCAGTAGATTTTAGGCTGATTCCCAAGACCTGAACACCAGCATCTACCCAGGAGCAGCCTCCAGCGTGACAGACAAGCGGAGCTGGACCAGGGGCCTCAGGGGACTCTGCCTTTGTTAATCCTCAGAGAGCTGGGCCAGGCAACCTGGTCAACCAGCAGAGAACCACAGTGATGACATTCCCATCCACCTCTTCTTCCTCCACGCTGGGCGCCGTGTTAGGGCTGGCCACACATCTCCATCCTCACAATCTCTGAGGGAAGCACTACTTTGATCCTCGTTTTACAGCTCAAGATACTGAGACTCAAAGAGCAGAGGTGACTTTCCCAAGGTCATACAGCACACAGCAGGGGAAGCCAGGAGAAAGCCTAGAACTGATTTCAGGGCCGGCACCCATCACAAGTGCTGGCTGGGGCGGGCGGGGAGCTAGGACTGGCCTTCACTATTCATCATCCACTTATGCAGCAGTTATTAACTCAGTATCTACTGCTACTGCTAAGTCGTTTCAGTCGTGTCCATAGACGGCAGCCCACCAGGCTCCCCCATCCCTGGGATTCTCCAGGCAAGAACTCTGGAGTGGGTTGCCATTTCCTTCTCCAATGCATGAAAGTGAAAAGTGAAAGTGAAGTCGCTCAGTCGTGTCCGACTCTGAGCAACCCCATGGGCTGCAGCCTACCAGGCTCCTCCGTCCATGGGATTTGCCAGGCAAGAGTACTGGAGTGGGGTGACACTGCCTTCTCCGAACTCAGTATCTACCACGTATCTATTATCCACGAAAGATGGATTGATTACTCCCTGCTCTCCAGGACTTTACATCCTCTGAAGAAAGAAAATAAATAACGTGACAGACAAGAGAATCCGTTTGTGACAGGGGCTCTGAAGGAAATCAGCAGGGAGCCGTCACTGGTCAGGAGGGAACAGGGGAGTGGAGACCCACAGGACAAGAAGGAGCCAGCTGTGCAGCCACACAAGAGTGGCTGGCAGCATAACCAGCAAGTGCAAAGGCCCTGAGGCAGAGAGGCTGAGCTTCCTTCAGTTCCTCTCAGTGGCCCCCATCTTCCCTTAGATGGTGAGGCTGGCTCATGCTAAGTCTTCAGTCCCTCCACGCCCTCCACCCTTAGGGCCTGGATTCTGGTTCTGGTACAGCCTGTTATTAAAGAGGAAAAAAAAAAAAACCTATAGGAGAAGGAAGAAAAAAAATGTAGTAAAGGGGAAAGCAGAAAGAAAGGGGAAGAGAAAGAAGAGTGAGCACGAGGCGGAGGGGCAGGAGGAGGCAGCCCTGTGACACGCCCCCCGCCCGCCCACAGGAGTGCTCAGCGCTTTCGGATCCTGGGGCACCAGCAGCCCACCCCCGCCAGGGCCCCAGGGGCACCCAGCTTCCCCCCCCGCCAGCCCCTTCCCCTGCCACTTCCTCTGCTCACCCTGCCCGTGACTGTCACCACTTCCTCTGCATGAGAGGCCACCACCGCCGTCCTGGGGCTCAGATCCAGTGGAGGCTGAGGCAGGCCGGAAGAAGGGCCCATTCCTGGGCTCACAAATGTCAGCGCTGCCAGAGATACCACAGTGAAGGCACCCTGGACCCTCTCCTCCCGATAAGCCCCCTTGTCTCCCCCTCCAAGCTGCACAGCAGAAAAGGCACAGGCTTCTGGCCAGAGATACCTGGGTTTAAGTCCCAACTTTGCCATGGAAGAGCTCTGTGATGCTGAGCAGGTCATTGTCCCTCTCTGGGCCTCTGCTTCATCAGGTGAGGCTACTCCCAGGTCTAGTGGACTGTGAGAATAGTCTCCTAGAGTCCAGTAGAATAAACGATAGACAAGAAGGGAGGGGCACTTCCCTGGCAGTCCATGGTTAAGATTCTGCTTCCATTACAGGGGGCACGCGTTTGATCCCTGGTCAGGGAACTAGGATCCTATAATGACACGTAGCAGGGTCAAAAAAAAATCAACTCCCCACTCATTTATCTTGTTTACATGCTAACGGCCAACACCCACATGAGGTTTTCCAGCATCCCAGACTAAGTGGTTTACACGGGTTATTTCAGACAAAAAGCCCTATAGTGTAGCTAATGAAACCACGGCATAGGTAAGTACTTTTCTCCAGGACCACACAGCCTGCAAGGGAGAGGGCTGGGCTTCAACTCCAGGACCACACCCAAGTGCCCAGACCACCTCTGGTCCCTGGCAGACATGAGCTGCTCTTCCCATCTCACCCTCTCTGCTCTCTCCTGACCCAGCTCTCTAGAACCCTCCATGCCCACATACATCTGCTTCTCGGGTTGGTCACCTTCCATCAGTCACTTCCCTGCCTGGGCTCTGACCTGGGCTCCAACCACTGCTCTGGCCTTCCCTCCCACACGTCCACCTACTACCCCTGGTTCCAGTCACCAGGCCGTGGCCACTCTGGCCCAGCCGCCACTCGTCAGTGGTCACCTTGGCCTTGGGCAGCCAGGACATCTGGATCTGGCATCCCCCAATTGTGCGGGCCAACCACTCCCTATCCAGTAACTATCCAAAGATCACTCTCCTCTAACACTACACGAGGCTGATCTCAGGACGGGGTCAGACCCTGGCAAGGTAGGGCAGGCAGGACAGTAACCATGACGTCCACATTCCTGAACGTGCCATCCAAGGCGCTCTTCACTTGGCCCCCACGCACTACTCTAGACCTGGCTCGCACTGGCCAGCTGCCCAAAGCCAAGCCCAGCTCCCAAATAATACACTGAACACAGGACTTGAGGAGGCAAATGAAATACGTACAGTGGGTCAGGGAGGGCACACAGTGGTAGAAGCCAGTAGAAGCCAGATATATGCTGCCCAGTACCGAGCCAAGGCCACTACTGAGCATCTGAACCACGGCTGGACCACAGCAAGACGCAGTGTAAAAGCCAAATGCACAGATTTTAAAGGCTTTGCATGCAATGAGAACTTTAAATATCTCTTTCTCTGTTGATTACACGCTGAAATGATAGCACTTTGGATATATACTGGGGTAACCAAAATAGACTATCAAAATTCACTTCTGGTGTTTTTCCTTGTTGGAGTGCGTCTACTAGAACACTTTAAGTTGTGTGCGTGGCTCCTGTTACATTCCGCTTGGACATTCTCCTCACTTCCAGCAGACATGACCCTGCATGAGTGCATGCCGGGCCATATCAGCATATCTGATCGGGGCTTTTATGTGAATGCTCATGATTTCAAAATGCTGGCAATCACTTCAAATTTGGTTCAGCCACCATGCGAGTCACGCAAACCAGTCCACAAACCCTATCACGCTCAAGGGCTACCGGGGGACAACCTGAGGCCTCACTGCCTGGCTCTCTCCTGGCCTGGGCTTCCTTCCCTCTATCTGTCTGTCCTGTCCCCATCTCACCTGCCCTGCCCAGTGGACGCTGTCCCCTCTCACCGCCAGTCCCATCGTGGTCCTGTGCTCTTGCCGGGGCAGAACCTTCCTTTCCTCCCCCGTGTGGCCTTGAAAGCATCAGGTTAGGTGGGTAGCTGGCTCATCCTGTGTGCCTACGAGCTACTGATCTGATTCTCCCAGCTGCTCAGTGGGGTGAGTGTTGGTCTCAGCCCCACCAAACACATGGGGAAACTGAGGCAAGCCACTCACCTGACTTCATACAGCGGCTAAGTAGGGCAGCCAGGATTCAAAGTCAGGTCTGCCTGGCTGCCAGGCCCAAGTCTTGTATCACACACCTGTGACAAACACAGGTGAGCATGGCTGTTTGCGGAGCTGAATCCAGGCACGTTTGTTTGTAGGAGGCAGCAGTGCTCCACAGGAGCGATCTTGCCCCCCAGGGGACATGTGGCCTTGTCCAGAGACATTTTTGGCTGTCTTAGCTAGGGGCAGGAGAGGGAGGTGCTGGCAGTGGTGTCATTTTGTAGGTAGAAACCAGAGATACTGTTACATCCTATAACACACAGGCAGCCCCCATGACAAAGAAGGAGCTGCCCCAAATGTCAGTAGTGCCAAGGTGGGAAGCCTGGCATAACAAACAAGCTCTTAACACTGAAGTCCTTCTGTTTGCCCCCAGCTTAGCTGCAGTAACTGGTCGGGACCTTCTTTGTTTCATAGCAAGAGCATCAGCAATAATGAACCATCTTCCTTTCCTGCCCACTTCCTGGGTGGGGATCAGGTGCTGAATGTATTACACCTTTCTAAGTATCTTATCTTTCAAATCATCGCCTTTGTTTTATAGATAAGAGTCTGGAGGCTCAGAAGGGGGAGTCACTTGTTTGGAGGTGCAATCCTGATCCTCCTGAGCCCCAACTGCGTCCTTTAACCTTCCTGCTCCACGCCCTTGGCAGCAGCTGGGCCTGGGAGTGACCCATCCCAGGCTCTTTTCTGGCGGCAGCCCCTGCAGGGAGCACAGGTTCGATCCCTGGTCAGGGAACTAGAACCCCTCTTGCCGTGCACCAGGCTCAAAAAAAAACGGGGCGGGTGGAGGGGGGAGTCAACTCTCCACTCATTTATCTTATTTACATGCTAATGGATGACACCCATGCAAGCTTTTCCAGCATCCTGGACTAAGTGGTTTACACAAATTATTTCAGACCCAACAACAGAGATATTCCCCTAGTCCGAGTAACTTCAGGAAGCCAGGGGACACTGGGTGGAGGTGAGGGCTGGCTGAGCAATTGCTTAGCTGCTCTAGACCCAGACAGTGCGAGGTCAATGCAAAATCTGCCACTTTAGACCCCGTGGGCAGGCGACATCCCCAGGAAGCTCGGGTAACCTTGGTTTTCGGACCCAGCCAGGAACCCACTCACAATAGCAAGGACTTGTGTTTAAAAACACTAGGCTGAGCGGAAATAAGGTTACAGCCTGGGGGCAGAGCTCTTTCCGGAGGCGAAGGGGAGGTGCACAGGGATGAGGAGACCTGGGCAGCCCCCGGAGGAAGCGGAAACCCAGGCTTTAAATTCAGGCAGAGTCGAGGTGAAAGGAGCTGCCAGGCTGGGGAGGGCGGGAACCTCAGCTTTGTCTGAACTGGGCGGCGGGGCAGGATGTGGCCCCAGGGTTAACAATGGCTCTCTGAGCGGAGGGCACCTGAGGTTCCCACCCGGAGGGCAGCCGCTGCCAAGGCCCCGGGTTCCCAAAGGACTCGGGGGAATGGCCCTTAGTGAGGGCGAGGGGGCAAAGGGGCTGCTAGGAACTTATCTCATTTTCTTTTAAAAATCACGCTCAAAGAAGCATCACTCCTTCCACGGAATAATTCCCTTCCAGGAGTTAAGCCTAAAGGATGATTTAAAATACACAGTCAGTTTTGCTATAATGCTTACTTGTTAAAAATGTCAGTTTTGTTCCAATACCACTGATGTATCAGGGAACGATTTTATCAAAATGCTAAATTCACATCTGCTTATGTGTTGTCTGCCAGAAACACGAGGTAAACGCAGAAAACTTCACCCAAGTGAGCCAACGCAAACGAATACACACAGAGGGCACAGGCCCCTCAGACGCCTGTCAGCAACCTTTGAGACACACCCGTCCGTCCCATACGGGGGTCCAATTTGCCACCTAACTTCAGAGCGCAGAGTCTTGGCCACTGAACCACCATGGAAGTCCCCATAATTCTATATTTCTTATCCACAAAACTTGTATAAAACTCTGCTACTTGTTTTTTTAGGCAATCTTTATTTCTTCTAATTTGTTGGTGAAGTTTTTGAGTGTTGTACCCTTATCCCCATTTGCTCACAAGGCCTCTGATTTTTACTGCATGATTCTGCACAGTTTAGGGATTTTTAGGAAGGCATTTACATTATAGCAGAACTGATGGTATCGTGTAAAGGGTTTAGCACAGCGCCTGGCACATGATAAGCACTTAAATCAATTTAACTTGTTAACAGTAAAAAAAAAAAAAAATTTACGAGGGGATTACTTAAATATCCAAAAAGATTAAGATCATGGGGGCACCGAACCATCCCAGAAAGTATGTATGAAGCATTTAGAATAACACATGAAGAGGTTTTAGGAATGAAAGATGGCATAAAACACCGTAGCTTTGTAGATTACAACCTTGCATTTTAACCAAAAATTTTTTTTTCTCCATAAAAATCAATTATGGGCTTCCCTGGTAGCTCAGCTAATAAAGGAGACCCCAGTTCGAATCCTGGGTCGGGAAGATCCGCTGGAAAAGTGATAGGCTACTCACTCCAGTATTCTTAGGCTTTCCTGGTGGCTCAGCTGGTAAAGAATCCACCTGCAATGTGGGAGACCTGGGTTCAATCCCTGGGTTGGGAAGATCGCCTGAAGAAAGGAACAGCTGCCCACACCAGTATTCTGGCCTGGAGAATTACATGGACTGTAATAGTATGTCCATATTTAAACAAATATTTTTTATCCATAAAAATCAGTTAAGTCTGGAAGGAAATATATCAAAATGTTAACAGCAATTGATGGGACTTAGGGTAATGTTTTTCTTTTTAACTAAAAAAATTTTGTACTGTACTCCTAATTTTACAAAATCATAAAACTTTTGAAAGCTTAAAGACAACATAAGATGACAACTAGAGCAATCTTCAGGAAGCAGAAGAAAAATCTCAGCCTGTTAACCCAACTCGTCAGGTCCACAGGCTCCCTGCCTCTGTTCAGCATTTGAGGGCCTGCTTCACCCGCAGCTATGAGAGTGGGCACACCCAGTAAAGGCAGATTGTTCCATTCAACATCACACCAAACGCTTCCCTTTCTATCCTGTCTTCAAAGATTATTTCCAAGGGCAAGAACTTTTAAACTATATAGCCTATGACTTTAACTTTGTATCTAGTAATAAACTAAAACCTGTTTCCCTCTGAAATCCATCTGAAATCGCTTAAGGAGTAGGTGAGAGTGAACTTGACTTTGCACAAAATCAATCTTACCTACCTCTTTTTCACCAGAGATAAACTGGTTGGTGGCTTACCAGGGAGAAAAGGGAAAAAGAGGCTCCATAGTAGCACTAGTGGTAAAGAACCCACCTGCTTATGCAGGAGAAATAAGAGCTGTGGGTTCAATCCCTGGGTTGGGAACATCCCCTGGAGGAGGGCATCGACAACCCACTCCAGCTTTCTTGCCTGGAGAATCCCATGGACAGAGGCGCCGAGAGGGCTACCACCTATGAGATCACAAAGAGTCGGACACAGCTGAGCAACTTAGCACGCATGCACGCACACATCTTGACTGCTAATGCTTAGGCTTTGAGCCTCAACAAGACACTCAACAGGAAATCTATAATTGGCATCCTCTTCTGACAAGTCTTTGACAAATTGGGATTCTCATGACTTCTTTTTTTTTTTAATATTTATTTTATTTATTTGACTGTATCCGGTCTTAGTTGCAGCACACAGGACCTTAGATCTTAGTTTGGCACGTGAAATCTGTTCCCTGACCAGGGCATGAACCTGGACCCCCTGCATTGGGAGCGTGGAGTCCTAGCCACTGGACCACCAGAAAAGTCCCTCTCGTGACTTCTTACACCAGAGAAATCCTCAGGAAGGCCATCATCACCTAGGCTGCCAGAAGAAAAATCTGCTAGTTCTAGGACAGGAAGAGGAGATGCTGCTAGCTGGCTGTCACTTGCCCAGCTCACAGCCAGCTGGTTACCAAGGCACCGTGTCAAAGTAGAAGTTCTGCTCCGAGATAAAAAACCTAGATGGAACCTCTGTCCTGTGCTGCTGAGATGGCCATGCCAGGGGACAATGAAGTAGGGAGGAGTTACGGTCCCTGAATAGAATCTTTATTAAAGCAATAACTGCTTCAACTTCATATCTAAAGGGCTGAGTAAACAGCACTTCTCCAGGGAAGGAGATAGGGGTCACAGAGATCTCTGATCTAAGACAGATCTTCCGAAGCTGTTAACTAAGCCCAGAGCCTTGGTTCTAGTCCATTCCTTTCCCTGGGACCCAGGGTTCCTGCACATAACATGGGGATGGGTTGGATTGAACAGTCACACACTAAGGCCAGGCGTGGACTCTAACAAATTGTCCAGGTGTATCAGCCATCACACAGCTCTCCTGGTCTAGCTTCGCCTTCTCTTAATGAGGAGAAAACCAAGGGTTCAGAGGTGGTGGGGAGGGAGCCGGGGTACGGTCAGCTCACAGCTTTGAGCACTACACTTGCTTTTAAAAGGGTCCATGTGTTCTGGAGAACCAGCAGACAAAATAACTTGTGAATCAGATGGGCTCCTCTGTTTGGAACTTTCAGAGCAGTAGGGGAGTTTTACCCAGCTAAAGCAGGAGGAAATGACAATCGAAACTGACAAGGGGAAATCTTACCAGCCTAAAAGCAAAGTTCTACATTTAGATTTGAAAGAAAATGAACCATATGAAGCCAGGATCCATTAGGGGACAGGGAAAAGACTAATTGAAAGCCAACCCCAAACAGAACAAACATCTTCGAGAGCCAACAGCAAGCGTTGGAAACACCAGCTGAACCTTTTGGAGAAAGTGAGGGACATGGTGAGCTGCCCAAGGGTACAGCTGCCCTTGCAGGGGTCAGAGCACACCTGGAGAGCAGGCTGTGTCTGGGGGAGGCCAGAGCTTTGGTGGCGTGTCCAGGGGTGGGGTGTCCAGGGGTGGGGTGTCCGGGGGTGGGGTGTCCAGGGGAGGGCTGGGGAGGTGGGGGCCGCCAAGACTGAGGACAGTTTCCTGGTGCCCTAGAAGGAAATGGCACCCCACTCCAGTGTTCTTGCCTGGAGAATCCCAGGGACAGGGGAGCCTGGTGGGCTTCCGTCTATGGGGTCGCACAGAGTCGGACACAACTGAAGCGACTTAGCAGCAGCAGAGGGAATAGGGAGCTTTGAGAAGGGTAAAGAAAAGATGTGCCAGTGTAGAATGTGCTGGCTGCCCTTGCCTACACACAGAGCCCTCAGGCAGAGAAGCGCAGCAAGTCAAACAGCTGAGAGCCACGGGTGTGAGTGTCACAGCCTCTCCAACCACAGAACCTTTGCTCCAGTGGGGGTTCCACCCTGTAACAGGAAGTGCCTGCTTAGAAGGGAGGTGGTAACAAAATAGACACGGGGATGGCTCTGGGTGGCCTCAAAATTGCCTCCAGCCGGGTTTCTCAAAACTTAAAGTGCTTAGCGATCACCTGGGGATTTCTTACAACGCAGACCGCACTTGATCAGGTCTAGAGTGGGGCCTCAGACCCTGCATTTCTAATAAGCTCCCAGGTGATACTAATGCCACTCCTTCAGGGACCACAATTTGGTAATTCAGCTCACCACCACTTTCAGGTCAAAAAGAGCAAGTCTTGACCAGGAGGACTGAGAGAAGCCCTCTCTGTGGTCCAAGCTCCTAAAAGGGAAGTCCTGGGATCAGAGTGTTCCACAAGCTAAAGGAATCCCATGAAGGTGACGGTGGCTCATGAAGCGGGTGTCCTCCTCGAGAACATGTGGGTTTCTCTAGGAGACAGGGGAAGGGTGGCGTCAAGCCCTACGTGTTTTTTGGGTCCCCAGCAACACAGAATTTCTTCTCAGGACTAAGAACCAGACAATGCCTACAGCAAACGTGTCTAGAATTAATCAGCTCTGCCCCACCCACCCCTCCACAAAAGCTCTCTGGCCTCCTATTCCTCTAGGGGAAAGGTAACTACAGACTGGGAGACTCCCCAGCAGTGACTCATCCACATGCTCAAATCTGACCCCCGAAGCGCAGGATTCCAGAGGCCTTAACCTCCCGCTCTGCCGCCCCAGCCTCCATCTCCAAGCCTAACCTCTCACTCCGAAACCCCCTACCCCCACCCCCGGTCTCTCTGTCTCTGGCTCATCTTCAGGTGTGTCCCTAATATCATCGGACCCAACCCTTCCAGACGCAGCCCAGTTGCTCTGTGCCCATCGCCTCGGCACCCTAACAGCATCTGGGTGGACTCCCCTAAAAAGTACGCCTAGTCTCGGACGCAAAAGTTCTATAAGCGCCCCTTTGTCTCCCCCTGCGGCGCCGAGAGCCGTGCGGGGCGCACAGGAAGTGCTCGGAAAAAGCTTGGGGGCAGCCGCCGCGCCGTCAGGGGCGCAAGGACTGAGCCAGGCTGAGTGAGGGTACCCCCCACCCCCGGCAAAGAAGAAGGGTCAGCGGGACGGGAGCCCGGGACTCCGAGTTCAGGACGGGGCAGCCCCTCCGCGTTCTCCCGAGCCGCGGCCGAGACTGACCAGGGCCAGTGCCCCTCCCTTCCGGAGCGGCTCCACGCGCCCCGAGTCCCTCTCAGCGCCCTCACCTTGTAAACCTTGCCGAAGGCACCGTCGCCCAGCTCGCCCACGATCTCCCACACCTCGTTAGGATCCAGGTCCCGGCGGACATGCTCATATTCGCGGGACTTTCTCTTCTCGAAGGTAGACAGGCGCAGGATGCGGCGGAAATTGGCGAAAGCCATGGCTGGGGGCACGCGAGCCGGGGGGCGAGGTGGCGCGGCTCCCGCGGCCGCGAGGCGGAGGGGCTGGAGGGCGCCGCGGCGCTCGGGGGCTCTCCGCAGACCGGCCCTTCCCCGCAGCCCGACACGGGTGAAGTGCGCCCCGGGCAGCTCGCGGCTGGAGCACCCGGAACCGCGCAGGCAGCCGCGGTCTCGCCCCCGCTCGGCCCTTCCCGGGGCCGCCTCCCGGTGCCGGCCCCGCTCGCGCCGCGCCCCCCGCCCAGCCGGCCAGCCTCGGGAGGCGTTCCGGGGACCCGGCTCCACCTGCCGCTCCCCGGCAACACCCGGAGACTCCCTAATTGGCTACGGGCGCTCCCCGGCTCCGCCCGTCGCCGCAGGGCACTCTGGAAACTGTAGTCCCCTGCGCGCCGCACGCCCGCAAGCAACAGACTAGGCTTTGGAGAGTTTAGGGGACCCTTCGGCGAGAGCGTCCCGGAGCTGGGAGACCCCTAGAGTCACGTGGCTCCCAATATTTCTGCCGGAGCGAAAGGGGAACCAAACTGGCTATTCGCGAGCGCCCACTGACTGTTGTCCAAAGACCAAGAGGGCGAACCGACATTAATCACTGAATCCGCCCTGTAACTTCCCGGCAAAGGGGCTCTGCCCCCGCTCACTTTTCAGGTGGGGGCGCCGGGCGGGCTAGGCACCAGCCCCCCGCTACACATCCTGTTGGCTGAGCCAGTGCGGTTTCCTCGGCGCGGTGCTGCCTCCTAGCGCGGGAGATGCCCGGTCCTTGCGGCAGTGGTCAGCCCTGGAGACCCAGGCTCCCCGGCTCGCTTCCCGCCTCCCAGGGGCTCTGCCCACCGAGATCCACCAACCGGACAGGATTACAGGGCTAGGAGAAAGAGCTCCTTGCCGACCTACGTATCCCATGCATCAGGATGGGTCTTCAAATATATTTGCATATTAAGTAAAAACTTTCTTATTCTTAAATTCCCAATTAAAAAAAAAATAAGCTCATTACACAGGGAGGCCTGGCGTGCTGCTGTCCTTGGGACTGCAGAGTTGGACACGACCGGGCGAACATACATAGAATTAAGTCTTCTTTGACTTAAGACCATCATTCTCGAACCTGGCCATTTTTTACTTGCCGCTGTTAACTGTCTCTAGGGCAGTTACACTTACATCTAAATCTAAGTGGGTTCCAAACGGTGGGCAGCATGTAAAGCTTATTATGGTAACTCTCCTTCATAAATAGAGCCTCAGCGAATGTCACACTCCAATAGTTCCCGTCCCTACGGAGAAAATTCCTGTTGAGGTGTTTTTACCACTCCGGAGCAGCAGGCAAACACCAATTTGGAAAGACAGCTGCAGAAGCCTGGGGTGCTGGTAGTGGTCTGCATAAGGGTACCCTGAGTAAAGATTGAAATGTCTCCACTACTTAGTGAGTGGTTGCAACTGTAGGAAGTCTTAATCACCAGAAGAAGCAGACACAGCACAAGACTGGGCGCTCACCCACAAATAAACCTCCCAGAACAAGCCGGAAGGCAGGTCTTTCTCTGTTTCAGTCCACCTGACCAACTCTGTGAAGCGGATGGGAGGACAGTGGGGAGGCTCTCCCATTGGGAGGAAGGGGCTCTGACTTAGGCCAGTCTAGGGGTCTGGGAGTTGGAGGCCCAGGTTATCCCCAGGTCCAGCCAAACCACAAGGACTGTGTGAAAGCTCCAGAAAAAAATGAAGTAAGAAACAAAAATGGAGAGCTTCACTCAAAAATGTTATAAGTGAAAGAAACCAGACACAAAAGACCACATGTTACATGATTCCATTTATAAGAAATGTCTAGAAAAGGCAAATCCATGGGGACAGAAAGCAGGTTAACGGACTGAACTGAAATGGACATGAGGGGTCTTTTTGGAGTGATGAAAATATTCTAAAACTGGATTATGGTGATGATGTAATAACTTGGCAGATTTAGTAAAAATCACTGAATTGTATACTTGAAATGGGTGTACTTTATGATATGTAAATGATATTTAAGTAAAGTTGTGAGAAATCAAACAGAGAGGTTTAACAAAACCAAGCTGTATCTCTGAAATAGCGAATAGACAAGACTGGTCAAAGACACAAAATGAGTTACAGAAAGAAAAATAGTCCCCAAGACAATGAAAATGAACAGGGACATAGTATTAGGTATCATAGAGATTTTGAAATCACAAAATGACATTTTAAACAATTTTATGTGAATATAATTTGTATGAAATGGGTAATATGAAATAGGTAATCATGTAGAAGAAAATACAAATGATATACAAGATTATAAGTGATATATAAAAGATACATAATTTCAATAAGAAATAAAAGCCTAAATAAGCTAATAATGAATAAAGAATCAAAAATCTAAACTCTGCCCCCACTGAAAGACATCATGTTATGTGGCTTTACAAATAATTTCTCCCTTTATATAAATACTTTAGGAAGATAAAGGAAATATTTCACTTTTCTAAGATGAGTTTTACTACAACTAAGTAGAGATAGTAAAAGAAACTTGTAGACTACTTTCCCTTAGGTAATAGATGGATTAAAAAAGATACTAGCAGGAGGAGACACATATATGCCTATGGCTGATTCATGTTGATGTATGGCAAAACCCATCACAATATTGTAAAGTAATTATCCTCCAATTAAAATAAATAAGTTTAAAAAAAATAACAAAATACTCGCAAGATGAAACCCAAGGGGAATAAAAACACTATTACCAAGAAAGTTTTATCCAGGAATAAAAGAATGGTTCTATGCAGAAACAAAAGCAATTAAAGTAAGACACTGCATTGACAAAGAAAATCACATAGTCTCAGTAGTCACAGAAAAAGCATTTGACTGTTTTCTTAGGTTGGATTTTCCCAGAGACAAGGATCTGAATACAAATAGTTTATTTGGGAGGTGATGTTGAAGCCCGTAAAGGGAGCTGAATACTGCTATGGCTAACGGGGATTAACCCACTTGGGTGTTCTGGGGATCAGGATACAGCATGCTGCAGACTCAGCCGAAGAGTCAAGGAAACTGGGGAATTTTTCTCTAAGCCTCATCTGTCCTTGACCAAGGGCTGCTCCCTAGGGCAGCACTGCTAGCCTGCCGTGCTTGAAAGCCCAGAGAGCATCTCTTAAGTTGAGAGATGTCATGGCACTTTGTACAGCTTCTGCTATAAAATCCTCACATTTCTTATTTCTTCTCCTTTTTCCTATGGCGTTTGCTAGAATCTTTAGCAAATGATTATACTGTATGTTAAACAGTAACAGTGAAAGTAGGAATCCTTGTCTTGGTCCAGTATTTAATGGAAAAGGGTTTAAAGTTTCTCCTTTAAGTATGATATTTATGAAAGACTGTGGCAAAAGATCCTCACACGTGTGTGCTCAGTCACTTCAGTTCTGTCTGATTCTTTGAGACCCCATGGACTGTAGCCCACCAGGCTTCTCTGTCCATAGGATTCTCCAGACAATACTGGAGTGGGTTGCCATGCCTCCTCCAAGGGATCTTCCTGACTCAGGGAGTGAACCCGAGTCTCCTGCATTATAGGCAGTCTCTTTACCCACTGAGACACTTTCCTGCTATTTCTAATTTGCTAATAACTTTTTCTCATAGCTGTAGAACTTTATCAAATATTGTTTCTGCATTTACCATATACGTTAATCTTATGATTAATTACATGAGTTTTCTCACCCAGCCTATAGTCATGGTAGATTTAATTGATTAAATACTCTTGCATTCTTAGAGAATATTTTATCTTCCTCTAGAAAGGCTAAGTAACACAAGCCCAAGGTCACACAGCTTATTAGCGGCAGAGTTTGGATTTGAACCTAAGTAGTCTGATGCCACGGAGAAGGCAATGGCACCCCACTCCAGTACTTTTGCCTGGAAAATCCCATGGATGGTGGAGCCTGGTGGGCTGCAGTCCATGGGGTCGCTAAGAGTCGGACACAACTGAGCGACTTCACTTTCACTTTTCACTTTCATGCATTGGAGAAGGAAATGGCAACCCACTCCAGTGTTCTTGCCTGGAGAATCCCAGGGATGGGGGAGCCTGGTGGGCTGCCGTCTATGGGGTCACACTGAAGTGACTTAGCAGCAGCAACAGCAGCAGTCTGATGCCAAAGTCTCTGCATCTGTTTGTGTAACTACTGTGTCCAGTTGCCTCTTGGTCATAATTATATTTATACACATAGCATTGACTTTGACGGCAAACTTCACACTTTACATAGATTTTTATGTCTATGTGCACAAACCAAAGCACCCATACTTTTCTTGTGCTGTCTCTATCTGGTTTCAAAATAAGAACATTTATTATTTTTTTTATCTTATGTAACAATTTAAGATAGGAATTATCTGTTCATTGTAAGTTTGATACAAAACCTGGTTTTAAATTTGCAAATCTCTAATTCTTAATTAGAGTTGGAGCATGTCTTCATAAGTTTGTTAGATATTTGCATTTCAGGTTCTTTGCTGGTTCATATTGCTGGTTCATATTCTTTGCCCATTTTCCTATTAGATTTCCTTTCTCACTTTTTGACTGTAAGATTTTAAAAAAATAGTTTCTTACTGAGTACAGATGTCTTTCCAATGTATCATATATCTGTTAACTTTCCAATGACTTTTGTTGAGCAACAATGCTTAATACTGATGTCATTGAATTTTTTTGTCTTAAAAAAATTTTTAAGCCAACTTCACTGAGGTTTTTATATTTAATAAAATGAGTTCAAAGTTTTGACAAATATATACGCCCATGTAACCATCACCATGGGCTCCCCAGGTGGTGCTGGTGGTAAAGAACCCACTGCCAGTGCAGAAGATATGAGACTCGGGTTCAATCCCTGGACCGGGAAGACTTCCCTGGAAGAGGGCGTGGCAGCCCACTCCAGTATTCTTGCCTGGGGAATCCCATGGACAGAGGAGCCTGGCTACAGTCCATAGTGTCACAAACAGTCGGACGTAACTGAAGCGACTTAGCATGCAACCATCACCAGAGTCAAGGTACAGAACTTTCCCCTCGTCTCAGGAAATTCTTTTCCTTGATCATAAATTAATCCCCACTCACCATCCTCACCCCAGGCAACCACTAATCTGTTTTCTGTCACCATATACTGGAAATGTCTTTCCTAGTTCATCAGATGAATGGAACCATATGGTAGTGCTCTTTTAAGTTTGGTTTCTTTTCACTCAGCATAATATTTTGAAATTCATCATGTTGTTATATGTATTTGTGGTTCATTCTTCCTAAATGTGGAGTAGTATTCCAGTGTATGGATATACCACAATTTGTTTAACCATTCAGCTGTTGATGGACATTTGCAGTCTTATGTTATCATGAATAAAGATGCTGCAAATGCTTATGAGCTTTTGCATGGATATGTATTTCATTTTCCTAGATGCACTTAGGAGTGCAATTGCTGGATCGTACCCTAAGTATATGGTTAACTTCATAAGAGAGTATTCAAGTATTTTACAAAGGATTGTATCACTTTCAGTTCAGTTCAGTTCAGTTCAGTCGCTCAGTCGTGTCCGACTCTTTGCGACCCCATGAATCACAGCACGCCAGGCCTCCCTGTCCATCACCAACTCCCAAAGTTTACTCAAACTCACATCCATCGAGTCGGTGATGCCATCCAGCCATCTCATCCTCTGTCATCCCCTTCTCCTCCTGCCCCCAATCCCTCCCAGCATCAGAGTCTTTTCCAATGAGTCAACTCTTCACATGAGGTGGCCAAAGTACTGGAGTTTCAGCTTTAGCCTCATTCCTTCCAAAGAACACCCAGGACCGATCTCTTTCAGAATGGACTGGTTGGATCTTCTTGCAGTCCAAGGGACTCTCAAGAGTCTTCTCCAACATCACAGTTCAAAAGCATCAATTCTTCGGTGCTCAGCTTTCTTCACGGTCCAACTCTCACATCCATACATGACCACTGAAAAAACCATAGCCTTGACTAGACGGACCTTTGTTGGCAAAGTAATGTCTCTGCTTTTAAATATGCTATCTAGGTTGGTCATAACTTTCCTTCCAAGGAGTAAGTGTCTTTTAATTTCATGGCTGCAATCACCATCTACAGTGATTTTGGAGCCCAAAATATAAGTCTGCCACTGTTTCCACTGTTTCCCCATCTATTTCCCATGAAGTGATGGGACTAGATGATCTTAGTTTTCTGAATGTTGAGCTTTAAGCCAACTTTTTCACTCTCCTGTTTCACTTTCATCAAGTACGTTCCCACAAATGATACTGCTCCAATCATATTGATATCTTCAGTTCTTAAAACTCTAGCCATTCCAGTGAATATGTAATGGTACCTTACTCTAAGGTTTTGCCCTCAAGACGTTTGCAAAATCCTAAAGTACATGGGAAAGAGGCCATGAAACCAAACAGAAAGCCAATAGGCTCATAAACTAAAAGGCTAAGGAGAGCCTTGTAGTCTCCAAATAAATTTTTCCATAAAATGGTACTATGGCTCTTTGGAGAAGTGCTTTCTAGATCTAAGACAGGAAATGTCTATCCTTACATCAGTATCTGTGCTCTGTCTTGAAAAAGAAAGTACAGACGGCAAATATGCACATGTAAATGTGCTTCACATCATTAGTCATCAGGGAAATGCAGATAAAAACCAGCCTATCCATTTGAGTAGGCTAAGTTACGCTGCAGTAAAGCCTTCACACAATTCGGATGGATTTCTTACTGACTGTACAGAAAGCTACAAAGAATGTCGCATCTATCCTCGTGAGAAAAAAAGATGGATGCTCTACAAAACTTTTCTTGAGAATATCAGAGGACTGAGGTCACGAGGCAACCAAGGAAACTGAAAGCCAAAAAGAACAAGCGAGGAGAGAGGGCACCCCACTATGGAACCTTTGGCAGAACACGACTGAAGACGGCAGTGGCCACACAAGTGGTAGAGAAGAAAGTAACTAAAGCTCGAGCAAATCATTAGAGGCAAAGTGTGGGCTACTGTGTCAGTGTGGGTTCGCTGGAGTTCCTAGATACAAGGCACGATCACATGCATTGGCAAACTCCTTCCCATGTGTCTCCAATGGGTGCTTGTGAGAAGAATTGGGGGCAGGGCAGCAGACTGGAGAGTTCCGATTCTTGCTGAGGCAGGAGTAAGGGAGGAGGTTGGTGGCTGCCAGGAGATGAGTATAAGGTCTCATCTACTTCCTCAGAAGTAGCAAAATCCTTCAAAGCAATAGCTTTCTGCTGCTGGGAGAGGAGAATCTGTCACTCTCAAGCCCCAGATGAAAATCCATGGTTCTCACCTCCCAGGGCAAGGGAGGGAAGATCCTCTATCTTTTTGTGTAGTCACTGAGGAACTCAGGCTAATAGGGAACCATCATCTATTTTTAAATTTTTTTATAGGGGTAACTTTGGTTATGACCAACCTAGACAGCATATTAAAAAGCAGAGGCATTACTTTGGCAACAAAGGTCCATCTAGTCAAAGTTATGGTTTTTCCAGTAGCCATGGATGGATGTGAGAGTTGGACTAAAAAGAAAAGCTGAATGCTGAAGAGCTGATGCTTCTGAACCGTGATGTTGGAGAAGACTCTTGAGAGTCCCTTGGACTGCAAGGAGATCCAAGCAGTCCATCCTAAAGGAAATCAGTCCTGAATATTCATTGGAAGGACTGATGCTGAAGCTGAAGCTCCAATACTTTGGCTACCTGATGCGAAGAACTGACTCCTTGGAAAAGACCCTGATGCTGGGAAAGATTGAGAGCAGGAGGAGAAGGGGACAACAGAGGATGAGATGGTTGGATGGCATCACCATTACTCAACTCAACAGACATGAGTTTGAATAAACTTCGGGAGTTAGTGATGGACAGGGAGGCCTGCTGTGCTGCAGTCCATGGGGTCGCAGAGTCAGACACAACTGAGCAACTGAACTGAACTTTGGTTTATAACATTAAATAAGTTTCATATGTACAACATTATATTCCTATTCTGTGTACACACAGCATGCTCAGGGCACCATCATCTTGAATGTTACTGGTTACTATGGCATTGGAAAAGACAGTTAGTTCTGATATTTTGGGAATTGTTTGTTGCAGTCCTTACCCTAATTAACACACTGGGAAAACGCAGTTAAATTTTACACCATTTTTTCTCCCGTCCTCTAGCAGCAACAGATCTTCCCCTATATAGCTCCTGGTGAGTTCTGACGGCACCCACAGCTAGCTTCTTCATATGACATTATTTTTAGCATTTTTTTACAGTGAATATTCATTTAGATCTACTCACACATATTCAATTTCTGGTACTTCTCATTCCTCCCTGAATGTCTGTGTTTTCATAAGGGATTATTTTTCTGTGTTTGAAGAGTTCCCTTATGGGTGTTAATTTTCTCAGTTTTTGTGTGTATGGGTTTATTTTGTTAGTTCCTTCCTTCTGTCATAATTATATTGCACTTAAATTTTATCATTTTGGGGACCTCTCTGGTGGTCCAGGGGAGAAGGCAGTGGCACCCCACTCCAGTCCTGTTCCCTGGAAAATCCCACGGATGGAGGAGTCTGGTAGGCTGCAGTCCATGGGTCGCACAGAGTCGGACACAACTGAAGCGACTTAGTAGTAGTAGTAGCTGGTGGTCCAGTGGTTAAGACTCCACGCTGCCAAGGCACAGGGGCACAGGTTCCATCCCTGGTCCCAGAACTAAGATCCCACATGCCGTGTGCCATGGCCAAAAGATAAATAATAATACTAAATTATATCATTTTTAAAGCCTTTAAAAAAATTTATGTATTTATTTGGTAGTGCTGGGTCTTAGCTGTTGCATGCAGGATCTTCAGCTCCTTGCAGCATGCGGAATCTTTAGCTGTTGTATGCAAATGAGTTTCAGTGTGTGGGATCAAGTTCCCTGACCAGGGATTGAACCCAGGCCCCTGCACTGAGAGCGAGGAGTGTTAGCCAGTAGACGGTCAGGGAACTCCCTGCAGTTCTGACACTGTTATCACTTCACTCCACGTTGTTTACTTGGATTGACCCACGCATTCTTACTACTTCGTTGCTCTGTGTTCCTTCTTACATCTTGGATTTTCTCTCTGTGATCATTCTCTTACTATTTTAAGTTGATCCTTTATAATTTCTTTTGGGAGAGTCCGTTAGTGATCATTCTTAGTTGTTTGGGGGTTTTGTCTGTTTTTGCCTGAATACAGCTTTATCTCATCCTGTTTTTTTTTTTCTTTTCACTATAGAAAATTTCAAACATATTCAAAGTAGAAGGAATAGTGTAAGGTAGTACTAGTATATACTCATCAGTCATTTCATGTTCGAACAACCCTAGTATATGTATACGATTACCCATGAGCCTGAGTCATTTTGAAGCACATTCCAGCATCTTATCATTTTGTCTTTTTAAACAACCTCATCTGTTGTCACTTCTAATATTATATCCAATCAGTGTTCATAGTTCTCCATCATCTCATGCTTTTTGGTAAGTTGTTTGTTTTTGTGGGTTTTCAAATGCACAATCTATATTAATAAGGGTCCTAATATGTCCATACACTGTAACTGGTGCGATCTGAAAGACTAATTAAACTGTTAGTCTATAGATCCCTCTTGCATCTCTTTTTCTTTTCTTGTAAGTTTTTACTGAAGCAGCGGAGTCCTTTTCTTTTAGAGCTTTCCGCAGTCTGGGCTTTGTTCATTGTGTCCCAACAGTGCCATTTAACATGGACCTCTGCTGTCTTCTCTATTTCCCTGATTTATATTTTCTGTAAAATGGTCAAATTCAGGTTTGATTTTTCTCCTCATTCTTTTGAGAAAGTAAAATTCACATAATATAAAATTAGCTATTTTAAAGCACACAGACACTTCCCTGGTGGTCCAGTGGTTAAGAATCCACCTGCCAATGCAGGGGACACGGGTTCCATCCCTGGTCCAGGAAGATCCCACATGCCGAGGAGCAACCAAGCCCGTGTGCCACAACTACTGAGCCAGCACACCCTAGAGCCCATGCTCTGCAGCAAGAGAAGGCACCCCAATGAGGAGTCCACGCACCCAACCAGAGAGGGGCCCTGCTCGCCGCAGCTAGAGAAAGCCCACGCAGCAACGACGACCCAGTGCAGCCAAAAATAAGTATTTTAATTTTTAAAAGTGTACAATTCAGCGGCACTTAGGACACTGACAGTGCTACTCATCTATCACCTCTGTGGGTTTGAAACGTTTTCATCAGCCCACTGGGAATCCAGAAGCTGTCACTTCCCGTTACCCTCCCCCCCCAGCTCCTGGCAGTGGCTGATCTGCTTTTCTATGACTTTGCTTCTTCTGGATACTTAATATAAATGGAATCATATAACATGTGACTTTCTGGGCTCGGCTTCTTTCACTTACCATAAGGTTCATCTACATTGTAACATGTATCCTTCCCTTTCATGACAGAATGATATTTCGCTGTATGAATGTACTACGTTTCGTCATCAGTTTATGAACATTGGGTTGTTTTCACCATTTGCCTATTGTGAATAGTGCTGTTACAAACATTTTGTACAAGTGTTTATTTGAATACTTTTCATTTCTTTTGGATATATTATCTAGGAGTGAAATTGCTAGGTCATATGGCATGGGGTCGAAAAGAATCAGACACGACTGAATGATTAACGCTAAAAATAATGGTAATTTCATGTTTAACTTTTTAAGGAACTTCCCTTCAGTCTTGAAAGATGATTTTACTGAAATCATCTTTTTTCTTGAAACCATAATTTTAGTTGGCTAGATTGTTTTTACACATTGAAACATAATTCTGTTATGTTTTGGTTTCCATGTTGTGAAGAAGTGGATTGTTAATCATCAGTCCTTTGAAAGTAATCTTTCTTCTCTGATTGCCTTTAAAATCTTTGTCTTTGGTAGAATATAGTTGCACTCTGATGTGTACAGATATGTATTTCTTCTTATTTCAGCTACTTAGGACTTCAAGGTTTTGAGAAGCAATATTGCATGGCTAAAAAGCAGTGATTATTGGCAGGCTATCTGGGTTCACATGCTGACTTCACCATTAACTAGCCTATTGACATTAGGAAAATTACTTAACTTTTCTGAGCTGGTTTCTTTTTTTAAGTTTTAATTGATATATTTGATGTACAGTATTATATAACTTACAGGTATACAACATAGTGGTCCACAATTTTTAAAGGTTAGATTCTATTTACAGTCATTATAAAATATTGGCTAGGGAATTCCCTGGTGGTTCTGTGGATAGGAGTCTATGCTTTCACTACTAAGGGCGCACGTTCAATCCCTGGTTAGAGAACTGAGATCCTGCAAGCTGTGAGGCAAAGCCAAATATATATATATCTATATTATGTATATATATAGACATGTAACATATAATATATCCTCCTTGTATAATATATCCTTATAGCTTATTTTATACACAGCAGTTTGTGCCTTGAGCCTGTTTCTTAATCTGTAAAATAGGTATAATAATCTCTGCCTCTTAGGATTCTATGACTAGTCTGCAGACTAAATGAGTTAGTATATTAACACACTTAGAACAGTGCCTGGCGTGTAGTTACATAGCTGTTCACTTTGATAACGATAATGAGCACAGTCTGTGGATGGGTGTCTTTCACTGACTTTGGAAAATTCTCATTTTTTATTTTTGGCTACCCTGCTTGGCTTGTGGGATCATAGTTCCCCGACCAGGGATTGAACCCGGGCCTCCAAAGTGAAAGCGCCGAGTCCTCACCACTGGTCAGCCAGGGGAATTGCCGCAATTTTAAATTTTTATTGACTGTTTCCTGTGATGTCTGACCTAGGAAGATCTTTACTACCTGAGCTTTTCTCCACCCAACATTCTAGTTCTGAGGCAGAATTCTCTGTTCTACTTCAGGTTGCCAGAGTCTTCGGCTTAGAGGGCTTCATAATGAAACTGAAGCAGGGATCGTTTCTGTGGTACCTTTACCTGGACAAACTGTACTGCTTATTATCCGTGAGGAATGTGAAGGCCTTGGTGGAGTATTTTCACCTTCTTGACGTGCACCACAAGAAAACCTTGAATGGTCAGTACTTCCGTAAGTGCTTCTTCTGGTCATGACTTGGTTTTTAATGAATGTGCAGGAGAACTTACAGAGCCAGAAACTAGTTCATTAACATAGGTATTACATCTTCGAAACAAAGCACAGAGAGACCCCGCCAGCTGAGACTTGATGGCAGTTCAGTGAAGCAGATAAAACAACAAGCTTTGGGATTAGATCTTGGCTCCACGCGTTATTCCTTGGTGACTTGCACAATGTCATCATCCTCTAAGTCTAATTTTCTTCATCCATAAGTGAGGCTTCTAATAATGGAGTCCACCTCATGGTTGTAAAAGAAAGATAACGAGGGACTTCCCTGGCAGTGCAGTGGTTAAGTCTCCGCACTTCCACTTCACAGGGCGTGGGTTCAGTCCTGTTTGGGAGCTCAGATGCTTCATGCTGCATGGTGCAGCCAAAAAAAAAGGTGATGAGATTAGATAACATACGGCAAGTACTTAGCACAGTGCTCGGCACGCTCTAAGGGTTTAATGTGTTCGTTACTGTTACAGCTATTCCTGGCGGCTGACCCCTCTCAGGCCTTAACCCTCAAGAGTCCCTTAGCAAAACTTGTCCATAGACTGGGAGAATTGAGTCAGATGATCGGCAAGCTCCCTTCTAATTCTTGGTACTTGTGACTGAAAAGTGTTGATGAGCTCAACCCTGCTGCTGAGTGCACAACACTTTAGGGCTTTCTGTTTGTTTGGCATTTATTTCTCTTTAGACCTGGATAGGGCTTCCCAGGTGGCACTAGTGGTGAAGAGCTCACCTGCCACTGCAGGAGCTGCAAGAGATGTGGGTTTGATCCCTGGATGGGGAAGATACCCTGGAGAAGGGAATGACTAACTACTCCAGTGTTCTTGCCTAGAGAATCCCATGGACAGAGGAGCCTGGTGGGCTACAGTCCATGGGGTCACTGAGAGTCAGACAGTACTGAAGAGACTTAGCATAAATAAGGTATCCTATTCACTCATTGTAACCTGAGGGAGAGAAGTATCATTTATCAACAAGGAGTTTCTTCCATAAAAATTTTTTAAAGAGTTCATTCAATCCTTATAAAATAATAAAGATACCTTCATTTATTCATACTTTCATGCCTCAGATTTATACACAACATGTCACCAAATCTTCCCAATAACCCAGTCCTAGATAAGACAACTGTAGGGCACCTTGATGTAAACAGAAAAGCTGGCCCCAAAACCCAAGGGTTTCTAACTCTAAAGCCCATAGTCTCACCAGCGTTTGCTGAGCAGTCTGATCTCCCTGGTAACTAAGTCGCTCCCCGCTGATGCAACACCTGAGAGATGAAGTCATACTCGGGTCTTCTGGTCACCAAGGGACCGGATGGTGACCTGGAGGAAGGCACAGGCTTGAGCTTTGCCTGCCAGGGATGTGGTGACGTCGAACCCTAGATGCTTGGCCTGGAGTCGGCCGATTGAGTAACAGTATCTGTTGATTAGCTACTGAGCCTTACTGTAAAGCAATCCTCATGAAGCAAGGACACAGGCATCAGCATGTCTGCACATGGTGTGTTCCCAAGTGCTCACACCTGGTGGGACGTGGGAAACCCTCAGATCATGACACTGTGTTAACTGATTCATTGTACCCTTAGCCCACTTCAGCCAGGACTCCAAACCACCCAGACATGCTTTACAGATGTAGTGGAGCCATGTCTCGTGCAGGAGACACAAGACAACTAATGTAATTAATGTGTATGTGTGCATGCTCAGTTGCTCAGTCGTGTCTGACTCTTTGCGATCCCATGGACTGTAGGCCACCAGGCTCCTCTGTCCATGAAATTTTTCATGCAACCATACTGGAGTGGGTTGCCATGCCCTCCTCTAGGAGATCTTCCAACCGAACATGGGTCTCTTGCGTCTCCTGCGTTGGCAGGTGGGTTCTTAAGGGCTTTAACACTTCAGGGCTTTTTTGTTTGTTCATTTGTCTTTTGATTTTTTTCTCTTTTAGGACTGGGTATAAATAAGGTAGGGCTTCCCAGGTGGCACCAGTGGTAAGAAACCCGCCTGCCAATGCAGGAGCTGCAAGAGATGTGGGTTTAAAGCCCTCTGTAATCAGTGGGCAAGAAGAAATCACATGTAGACAAAGTTACACTTGAGAATCTCTGAAATCTTACGGGTGATCTGTACATACAACCTGTACAGCCACATACCACTGTGTGAACACATCACCATGTTTGTTTCTTCCATCTAACATCCCCCAAGACAGATGATGAGTGAGTGGAATTTCAGGCAAAAACCTTCCCTGTCCTTTAAATTACAGTGTTTTTTTTTTTTTCCCTCCGATTGCATATGACTGCAGATGCATTAACTAATGTGCAAAAGATACAGCTTCACTGTAGAAAGAGCAAGGCTGTGGAGTCAGATGGACCACATATGAACTCCAGCTCTGCCACTCCAAGTGTGGTCCACAGAGCAGCAGAGGCCACATCACTTGGGAGCTTGTTAAGATGCAGACTCAGTAGTCCCAAGCCAGTTTCTAATCACAACCGCTGTGTTTACAAGATCCCCAAGTGACTGGTATGCCCATTACAGCTCGAGAAGCCCCAAGGCTAGTTATCACCCAAAGCTTATTGTAAAAGGCTCTGTAGCTGCCTGGGTTCCGCGACATGCAGCACTTAGAGTGCCCAGCACCTAAGGTGCCTGATGCCAGCTCCTTTCCCCCGTCAAAAGCATTTACGTTACGTAAGCATGAGGCACAGTGATACTTTTATAGAAGAGGAATGATTTTTAAATTTCTCTTTTTAATTCTCTCAAGTGAATGACCCAGGTGAAATGTCAGCTTTTCCAAGAGCATGTCCTAGGTCCCCAGTGAGAACTAAGCTCTTCTATGTACTAGGAGCACTTTGAGCCTTTTATTGGTTATGTATGCACATCGGTCTGTTCCATCGAGCACATGAGCTGCACTCAGGAACCAAGCCCTGTCCACTCCCCTTCTTCACAAGTCCAGGCGCAGTGGAATGTGTAGTGGCAAAGCCAGAAACAAAGTATTATCATTACTATTGCCGCGTCAACAAGCTTCCAACAGGACCACCATTTTGGTGGCCCCCATATGTCAAACATTCTAGAACTGTTTCACAATAACCTGTCTCATCTCCCTGCTGACAGATGTGCTGTTTTACCACTTCCTTCATCACATGACTGACTTGACAAGGAACCAGATCACAGTTGTGTTCAACATGCTGGACTGGAACGCGGTGGGCGAGATTGGTTTTGACCAGTTCTACATGCTGGTGTGCATACTGCTGGCACAAGAGGCAAGTAGCCAGCCAGGCTCTGGGGCCGAGGGGGCAGAGCTCGGCGGCTGCCACCATGTCGCTAACGGCAGCGCCAAATTAAGAGTGTGGCACAAGTTTTCTTCTTTTCACTGGAAACAGGAAGAAGAAACAGGGAGAGTACTACTTTTGGTTCCTAAATGGTCCATCTATAACCTAGGAGTTTTGAAAGGTTACCCAGCTTCCCTCCCACTTTGCCTTTATAAAGAACAAATCTCATCCTGTCACATCTCTGCTTGGCATGCCCTTCCTTGCTTGCCCCTTCTAGCTGGTGGGTCTTAAATAATCACCAGTAATCCCAGTTGCCTCTCTTCCTCAGTGATCCCTTTCCTCAGAGAATATTCTGAAGGGGATGAATGAGCAAGACAAGACCTGCTTGTCTTTGGGTACCCATCTCACCTTGCACACACTCCTAGAGTGTATTCACCTCTTTCCCTTTCCTTAAGGAAAGGCACCTCATGTCTTCATCATTTTATCGCCAGCACTGACATTTTCTTACGTAGATTTTCACTGAACACAAGGAAATGCATTCTACTAATGAGAGTTCCATCTAGCAGAACTAATCACTACAGATAGCATCAGTTCCCCTTGAGGGCAGATGCTGAAGCAGGATCTGATACACTGACCACAGCACCCTTCCGGCCCTGAGCTGCTATGATTCTGCCCTTTGCTTTTAGCTCTCTAGGGAGTGGACTAGTGAATAGATGAGTCTTGATGTAACAAGTTTAGAAAGTAGCACCGACAATACTATTCCTTTCCTTATGTTTTTCTCTCAAAACAGAACCATTTGGAAGAGCAATTTATCTTCCGCCATTCCCGGCCTGTTTTTGAGTTGCTTGACCTGGATGGGGAGCTGAAAATTGGCCCAGACAACTTGCACATGTACAACTTTCTCTTTAATATTAAAAAGCAGCAACTCAGAGACCTCTACTATAACTTCGACATCACAGGTGACCGCGTAAGTGCAGGTCCCTAGCATGTGGCCTGGCAGTGTGCGTGCTCAGTCGTGTCCAACTCTTTGTGACCCCCTGGACTGTAGCTCACCAGGCTCCTCCGTCCCTAGGATTTTCCAGGGAGCGGTCACCATTCCCTCCTCTAGAGGATCTTCCTGACCCAGGGAGCGAACCTGCATCTCCTGCATTGGCAGGTAGACTCCTTACCCCTGAGCCACCTGGGAGGCTGTGGCCTGGCAGCCCCTCTGTCCAGAGCTAGAGGGCTTCTCTGCCTACAGTGGGACAGGGAAGGAGAAACCTGCTGGAGCACTGTGTGCTGTGATCACCTGCTGTGATCCCAGTCACGGTAGAGCGATCACAGAAAACCTGAGATGGACAGGCCTGTGGAAGACAGGGTTGTAACTGCTACATCATATAATGTGGATATAAAATTACAGAAGTTTAGAGAAGGAAATTCTGTTGGAAGTTTAGTTGAAAGAAGGAACTATTTTAATATGGCAGGAATTGGTCTTAAGAGGAAGGGTTATAGATTTTAATAAGTAGAAACAAAGAAATTCTTAGATGGGAACACATGAGTTAATCCCAAGAGAAAACAGTGCATACCTATTTCAAGTCCATTCGGTGAACGGCCTAGTCCAAGTCCATGCTGACTAGCAAGTGAGAGCTAAAGTCTAAGCTTTAAACAGATGGACCGCACTGTGAAGCAGCTCAGATGGCAGCCTGAACATGTGTGGACTTGAGGCAGCAGAAGTAAGAAAGTGGCCCTGGTGCCCTCTGAGCCCACAGTAGGCTAGCTCTGGCTCTAGACCACAAGCAGACAGGGATCAGTCCTCATTACTGGGCCTCTTTAATCAAGTTTCCAAGGTTTTAAATGAGAAGTGACTACAATCCTGCTCCCATCTGAAACAAAGTATCAAATCCTTTCTGAAATAACTTTCCTTTTTTCCTCCCCAACACAAGCTTCTTAATTACAAGGAATTTAAGCTGTTTACTATCTTCTCCATGGACAAATATCAGGAGAGTCAAAAAGCAGAGAAAGAGAAGAAGAAAGAGAAAGCTTTACTCAAAAAGAAACTATCACAAGTGAATGAGAGCCAGAGAGAGAGTCTTCTTGGAATACAACCATTTGAAAGTATAAGTAATTACAATTGTTAACAGGTCTTAAAAATAAACTTAGAACATCAAAGTGAGTATCCCTGATTTTTACACATGAGGGTTGAGTGTTCTTCAACCCACAGATTCTTAACCTTATTAACCTTGAGGCCTCACATGACTCATAGTCATGTAATCACTTCTCTTTTTTGACATGTCCCAGTTCTGCTGTTGCTTTTCAGACCAATCCTGTCTACCAGGTCCCTGTGTATCAATTACCAGCTCTTCCTGGAGCTAAGCAGTTGGAAGACGATGCTTTCCTAAGATTTGCCACAAGTAGTCCAATACTTTCAGAATTCTATTCTCCCAATCCTTAAGGCTAAAAACAAACTTCAAAATGGAAATGCTCCTCCACGAGTAAGGAATATTGACTTTTAAGGATATGGGGACTGTGTTCTTCCTAGAACTTGAATTGCTCTTTGATGAGTTAGGTGCTTAAGCAATTATACCAAATCTACTAGGGTACGATAATTATTACATATCCTTGTATAATTTTAATTTTTTGTGTAAGTAATGCCTTGAATAATTTTTAAGTGCTTTTAGCATGGGACTTGTGAATCCTCCCTACTGGACTGTACTGTGGTATTAAATATTAACTACCATTCAGTAAGTGCTTGCTATGGGTAAGGCATGGGGCTTTAGACACATGGCTTTTTTATCCTCCTAACCCTGTGAACTGTTACCTACCTAAGGTTCTTAATGACTCACAGTGGTAGGACCGGAGTTCAGACTCGAAGTCAGTTAGATGCCTATGCTTAGAACAACTGATCTAACTCACCTCAGTCCTAGCAGATCCTGTTTAAGCTGACATTTCACTGGCTCAGAAACCCCTTCTGCATAATGGTAATTACCACATCTCCTTCGTCCATAGATTTGAGGGACAAGTTTGGTGACTGGAGGAATGCAGCCCATTTCCTATAAACCGAGAATTTCTTAAGGATACACCACGTAATATAACCGACCACAGCATTCAGAGTACTTAATAATCATCAACATTACTTTGTCAACATGCAACAGACAAGAGTACTGCTTATCAAAGACTGTCATTCATTAAGTCAAAGTTGTAATAACTGAAATCATGTTAGTTACACTATGAACATCCTTTATATTTACTCTAATAGTCATGAGATTTTAATAACATACTGATGAGTCATGTTTGGAAACCAAACCTTCTCTCTTCCCCAAAATGGTATTATGAAAATGAAATGGAACTAGCAAAACACCAAGAAGTCCCCCGAAACACACATCTCTTGATTTCTGGTTTATACACGGGGATAATGGGATTGGTCTCAAGAACCATTGTGAAGACCAGGAAGATGGAGAGCATCTCACTTACAACAATGCTCTTCTCCTCTGATTTGGTGAACAGTTAATTCTCCAAGGAGAAGAGCCTCTGGAAATAGGTTTGGGTACTACTACACCTGTAAGAGTATTGTGCTGAGAGACTAGCAGTATCTGGCTGGGAAATGACAGCAAGAGACTAACCGTCATTTCAAAGGGCCTCGCCACACCACCAGGCTTACCTTGGATGGGTTTCTGCCTCTTCATGCAGCCTCAGTAGCTTTTGCTACCAGACAGCCTTACAACCTGGGTGCGGTTCTGGAAGGAGAAACTGCGGGGTCTGAGGAAGAGAAGTCTTCTCTTTCCCATTTTCCCAGGGGAGCACTCTTGGAATATATAAAGGGCAACTCAACAATGGTATATGTCTTTTTTTTCCCCCAGGCATGGTCTCTAAATCAATGAAGATATCATACCTTTTATTGTTTTAGAATGGGGAACAGGAAGGAATGAGGGACAGCCAAATAATAGGGTATGCTGCTGCTGCTGCTAAGTTGCTTCAGTCGTGTCCGACTCTGTGCAACCCCAGAGACGGCAGCCCACCCGTCCCTGGGATTCTCCAGCCAAGAACACTGGAGTGGGTTGCCATTTCCCTCTCCAATGCATGAAAGTGAAAAGTCAAAGTGAAGTCGCTCAGTCATGTCTGACTCTTAGCTACCCCATGGACTGCAGCCCACCAGGCTCCTCATCCATGGGATTTTCCGGGCAAGAGTACTGGAGTGGGGTGCCATCGCCTTCTCCATGCCAAGGACTAGAAAAGGCCAAATCAACTTGGCAAACACCTGCTGAGAGGGGCCGTTATCCATATCCTGAAAATTCTTCTATAATCTCAGAGTGGGTAAGACCTTAGGAAGAAAACCAAGAAGCCATAAAATACAAGACTGATAGATCTGACCATGCAAAACAAAATTTTTACATGGTAAATTACACAAAAACAAATGATAATAGATGATAGAAAACAACAAATCCTATATTAAGGGCATTATATCCTTAATATAGAAAAAATATTTACAAATTAAGAGGATAAAGACCAAAATGGATTAGGAAAATGGGAAACAGATAATTCATAGGAGGAAAAAAAAATAACAAATAGCCTTAAAATATACAGTACAATGTTAAGTTTCATTCAAAGAAAAAACACATGACACAGGTTTCCACTTAGACTGTCAAAGAGCAAAAAGTTGGTCAGGGTATAGGAAAATAAGAGCAGACATAGTCTACAGCACTAAACTGGTAAAAATCCATCTGGAGGGCCATTCAGCATCTGCTCTCTGTATGTATACAACGATCTGCAATACCCCCTCTTCAGCAGTGTATTCCATGGTTGTACACAGACACAAGGATGTAACTACAGAAAAGGACATTTCACAGGAGCACCGTTTACAGTACCAAAGTCTAGAAAGACCCGTGGTACTCCAAACAATGGAACGCCACTCAGCTATAAAGGAATGAAGCAGAGCTAGCTCGAGTTATAGGGAACAATCTATAAGATTCACCAGAATCAAATGTCTAGAATAGCGTATGTTATTTATGAAAAAGACAAGGCAGGATGGGTGAACATACTCACACACACCAGAGCAGTGCTTCTCACATTGGGAGCAGCAGTAGCAGCATCACCTGGGAACTCTCAGAAATGCAAATTTTGTACCCGCCCCCGACTCAGACCTACTAACTTGGAGCCTCTGGGAGAGGAGTCCAGCAATCTGTATGTTTTTTAAATCTGTGTTTTTAATAAGCCTTCCAGGTAATTCTGATGTATGCTGAAGTGTCAGAACCACTGTGCTAGAATATCTCTAAAGATATCCAGAAAACTGTGAACAGCTGTTACCTCTGGAGAGAAGAAATGTGAGATGAAGTGCAGGAGTCGAAGAGAGACTTCTTTATGTTCAGATTTTTTTCCCATGTGAACGTACTGCTTATTTTAAATAAAAATTCAACAATCAAAACCTGCCACTTGGATCCAAAATGGATAATCCTTCTGAAAAACTGAATGATGGGTTTTGGTTTACAGCATGATTCTTAAAAGAAAAAAACAACAACCTACTGAGCCCAAGGTTTCAAGGCAGCAAATAAAGTGTATCTATAAATGCCCATGTATGGTTTGATACAGCAGAGTCTAGGTTTGGTGATGATGAACTTGTTATTTACTGACCTGGAAGGGTTTTAAAAGGGGAAAAACCTTTTTAGAAGTTTTATCAGTAAGAAGCAGATTACCCTTACTGTGGATAGTAATAATAGTTAAACACCCAGAATAAAGGCAAAGACAAAGAGAAAAATTGAACTTTTTTTTTTTTAAAAAGCACAAAAACCCTACATACTAAAATTGTACACATCAAGTATTGGTCCAATCTTATATCAATCTATTTACAATTAAACAGCACCATGGTTTTCTCACCTAGGTTAGTTAAACATGCCCAGAAAATTGTTATTCAAGGTATATGTTCCTTTAAAATAAAATAAACTCTTAACAGAGCTCAAATCCTCAACAAACAAAAAAACTTTTATCAATCATAGATAATTCTATCACCGAATTTACTTAAGAAAAATAGATTTGAACATTTTTTTCCCTCCAGTTGACAAACTTTGAGAGATGCTGCTGTTTAATGTGGCAAACAAATTAAGAAACATTTTGATGACGGGGCATTATTCTAAAACACCCTCACGTACCTCCACCTCCACATATAAAAATATTCCTTTGGAATTAATGTTGCTGTCCCCTCTGAATTTAGATTCAATTATCAGCAAAGCTAAATTAAATGTAGCCACAATCTTTAAAATGATTGCATAAAAAAGAGAAACAGTTAAAGCTCTCAGAAACATGCTACATTACAATTATAGATATTGTATCTAATCAGGCTATAGGAAATTTAATAACATTTTAAACATAACATTTAAACTAAATAGCAGTTTCAGTCTGCCACTGAATTAATAATGGTGCTTCACATCCAAAATGAGTGTGGAGGTCTGATCATCTCCCATTTGAGAACCGCGTTAAGTGCCTGCTTGCCTCTGCTTCTCCATCTCATGGGTTCCTAGAGGTTCAGGGACATTGTATGTGCTAGCCCCCTTCTCACCTATGGAACCAACTTTGAAAAGGCTCCGCATTAAATACAATCCTTGGCAGCTTTATTCCATTGAGAAGCCATGGAATTTATACAGAAGAATCAGGTTATGCCATGGAATTTTTCAGTCTTATAATCTGCCGATGCTTCTTAATTTGCCTCTTTGCTATGAAAGATGAGAGAGGAAAATTCTCATCCACCACAACTACAGGTAACAGTGAGCTATTATGGTAAGCACTGAAGTATAAAGCAACGTATCATCATTAGGTCTCACTGCCAATGTTTAAGTGATGCCAGGAAATTTTTCACTAGTAAATTTTCACTAGTAAATTATGACTTGAAATTTTTTTTCTGAAAGATTGAAGACAGGCACAATTCTCCTAGGCACAGACAGAATGGGTTTTCCTTACACCCTTCCTGCAAACCAGGGGAGACAAGATAATTACTTTATTGATTCTGTGCATTCCCTGACCTAGTATGCATGCATTTGGGGCACAGCTAGCTCTGAAAGTTCTAAGCAGAGTAGGCAGATCAATGAAGGTATTATATAGTAGTGACCTTCTAAGCCTGGATATGAAAACAGCTTCTTATATAGACATTTCAGAATACTTATGCAGCAAGAGGATAATGGACTTTTCAACTAAGTATCAGTTGAAAATCAGAGGTCTGAATGCACTGACGAAATTATTGCCTAGTGTTCCAGAAAGATGCCTGCCACCAACGCGCTAGAAAGGCACCAAAATTTAGTGTGAACGTAAATAAGGAGCTCAACCCATGAGAATGGGAGTAGCAATACTGAAGCACAACTTGCCAGTCTCTACGCCTTTATGGCTAAATATGACTTGAGCAAAGAACTAAGACCAGAAAAGTTATCGAACCTCAAGTACTGCTCTGTTAGTTTCCATTTCAAAAAGCTCAAGTTTTATAACTGTTATTGATGATTTCTGGAAATTATATTTGAGAACTCTGTATTCATAGGTGCTTGGTGCTGTTCTTCATGGGTGCAATCTTCTATTTACAGTCCAAATCATTTAAATACAGCCATTACATAGTTGTTGGGTGTTTTAAAATAAAAGGTTATCTATTTCTTAACTGCCTCTTGAATTAAAAATTGTAATTACATGAGTCTCAAAGGCTGGCTCTTTGTGTTTTATTAATTACTTTTGTTGGTCTCCATCACAGATGGAATTTTTCACTGATAATTCCTCAGAACTAAATCCATTCATATGGAATTCAGAGCAGTGAAAACAGATTTCACGCCATAGAGTAGGAAACGAGAACAATAAAAAGGGGCATGAAGGATCTGGGGACGGCCAACAGGACTAGGTCAGTTCTCAACTGGTGTTGGGTTCTGCAGAGGTTGGCTCATTATAACCTGTACGACATAGTCCTTTGGGATCTTCAGCTCTTCCAATCTCATTTTGTCAGTGAGAGGTCTGCCAGAAAAGAACCACCGCTGACTAGCTGGTTCCACTCCTTCCGCAGCATGCAGTCGTCTCTTCATGTGGTACACTGTGTCTGTGCTGCGGACCACAAGTTTGAGGTCTTTGCCAGTGGAGAGGCGCAAACGGAGCTGAGATTCATACCCAGAATTGGGCGGTGGCTCAGGAATATCCAGAGTCTCTATGTCGCTCTTTTCCTCTATCATGTTGATTGGTGGTGCCAAGCAATAGACTGGAAGCTGGTATCTATTCCCCAGTTCATCATAGCACTCTGTAAGTGCACCTTCAGAAAGAGAAGAAATGAAAAAGGGTTTAACCTAAATGAATGCATTTTTCTTTACATTGTGCAAATGCTCAAACATCTCCCTGGCTTGCCACTTAAAAGGGAAAAAAATGTAAAATAAGACCAATCTCTGTCAGTGGTCAACGACTGTTATCATGGATGGCCCATGACCAATTATCTGAAAAAGGGCAAGTGTCAGTTGCTCACTTGTGTCCATTCTTTGCAACCCCGTGGACTGTAGCCTGCCAGGCTCCTCTGTCCATGGAATTCTCCAGGCAAGAACAGAGGAGTGGGTAGCCATTTCCTTCTCCAGGGGATCTTCCTGACCCAGGGATCAGACCTGGGTCTCCTGCGTGGCAGGCAAATTCTTTACTGTCTGAGCCACCAGGGAAGCCCCCAATTACCTGAGTGTTTATCAAATGAACCAGGACCCTAACTCCTTACCCTCACACTTCTAAGTCATTTAATACCTAATTTACAGTTTCATTAAAAAAGGAAAAAAAGCACAAAAAATTCCAATTTACTAATATTTCAATGCTCAGACCAAATTAAGGGGAAATTCAAACTGCAGTGGGATATCTTTTAGGAAACGAATCAGTTAACCTTAAAAAACAAACAAACAAAAAAACCAGATCTCTAAGCCCAATTCGCCACAATAGCATCCCAGAGTGGTTCTCTTAATGCCCAGACTTCCTTTGCCAGAAGACCTCAGTCCAAAGAAATCACAAACTAGAGATGACAAGCTTACCAGCTGCCACTGGCTCATGGCTTATATATGAATCTCATTAGCACAATTACCACAGAAGTGACTGAGGTGTTTTATTTACCCTAATTATTAGTCAATCTGTTACAGAGAAGCTACGGGTTAAAAAGGAAGAATAAAAGAAGTATGAAGTTTATAACCCACTGCTCAGGGGAGGGGATAAAAAGTGTTTGCGGTTTAAAAGAAGATATTCATGGTTAATTTCTTTATAAACTGCATTGTAATTACCAGAGCTTCCCTTGGGGAACTTGAGGGCATACTGAATGAATGCTTTATTGTAAGGTATTCATAATGTGTCCTTTGTTCAATATAGATAAAAACCAAAAACATCTATATTCAAAACACTACACACAGGCTAATGAACATGGGAAGTGGGACACTGAGAAATGGTTATCAATGAACAGGTGAGTTAATAACCTGGTCTCTGTGGTCACTATCAACAGGCGGAAAATACAAAGAATTCCACATGAGATTCGAACAGTCGCCAACGCACCAAGCGTTGACCTGGGCCTGCTTTCTAAGTTATGTATGATGGGCTGGGGTGAGACCTCAGCCACCAAGCATCAATACTCGTGAATCTCCCCTTCCTCTGTGTTTAATGTTCAGCTTCTGTGCTGTTCACTAATTAATCTGAACACTGCTATGAAACTGTAGAGATGGACATGTTTCAAGCCCAGCTGTGATCACCAGCAGTTTCCTAAACTAGCAGCCATCACACTGTAGAATGTTATTTATAAAATCAGTTGTGCAAACTTCACTGTGTACATACTTGATATAGGCTTGTTCTAAGGCAAAGAAACCTACCAGTGTCTTTCAGATGGCCTGACCATTAGGCAAACTAGCAAAGAAAAGGTGGAGAGTTCACTACAGACTCATCATCTCTCTCAGGAAAATAACTTCAGATACACATCCCACTGATACCAGCCTGACAGGTACAAGAGCATGTATTTACATGCGTGCATGCTAAGATCCTTCAGTCGTGTCTGACTCTGTGCAACTCCATGGACCGTAGCCCGCCAGGCTCCTCTGTCCATGGGATTCTCCAGGCAAGAAAACTGGAGTAGGTTGCAATGCCCTCCTCCAGGGGATCTTCCTGACCCAAGTATCAAACCAGAGTCTCCTGCGTCTCCTGCACTGCAGGCGGATTCTTTACCACTGAGCCACCGGGGAAGCCCATATATTAACGTAACTATTCTATTAAAAAAAAAGTTCTCTTAGACAGGCACCATTCTACACCTTGTTTTTTGGTTGCCTTTTTTGACCACGCAGTATGACATGCAGGATCTTAGTTCCCTGACCAGGATCAAATCCATGCACCCCCTGCAGTGGAAGCGGGAAGTCTTAAATGCCAGGGAAGTCCCAAGAGACCAAGCTAAATGACTACTTTTGGAATCAGGAGACCATGACGATACTCCCAGCCTTGTTATTAACTAGGTGTACAACCTCCAGCAACATTCTTTAACCTCAAATACTTTTCTCAATTAGCTAAATGAGGCAGGATAAAAATGACCTGTAAATTGGTTTCCAGGTTTACACACACTGCTTCATATTCATGCACCACAAGAGATAGAGAACAGGAAAGCAAACCAAAGCTGTCAAACTGTGGGCAGAATCATGTCTTGACCAAAAGGCAGCCTGCATTTCCAGCCTCCCGAGAAAGGAGGGCGCGAGGCGCTGTGGCAGCGTCTTGTCCAGGGCTGAACAGCAGCGCAAGGCACCCTTATGACAGACGCACAGCCTGCCAGGCACTGTGGTCTTCCCAGATCTGAATACTCACTTCTGCATCACAGTGTAAAGCTGAGTCTTTCCCCACCTGCCCTTCAGCCCAGAAAGTCAAGGGTTCAGTTTTCAGATTCAAATGGGTAAGAATAAAAGCTCCATGGAAGAGGTACAGCTGGATGGCATATCTTCTTGCTCCAGCTCAGGAAGCCTCACATCTATAATGCTGGAAATAAACTATCCAGACTCTACGGCTAAGAAGCTCCTATATTCCGATATTTTGGGGAAAGGTAACTTCAATTTATCTAACATGAAATTTTCTGGTTTACTCTGTTCTTCACTCCTGCCAGTCAAATTATATTGCAAACTGAATTATAAATATGTTCCAGTTTTAGATTAAACTAAAAAATAAATATGCCAAAAATTCAGGCCATGAAGTCAAATATTACTTAATTATATTTTTAGACTAGTTTTATGGATTACCCTCTACCCACATTAAATATCTGAGTCCATAAAGTATCAAAAAATTAATCAATATAGACCAGAGCTGAATACTACCCCAGAGTTACCTATACAGAGCAGAATGACTCCTCTGTAGGCTCAAACTGTTCTGAACTATATATTCCCAAATCCCCCACCGTTTTAGGGCCCTGCGTCTTTTTATTAAAGACAAAACTAACGGTGGTCTCCGTCACTTGGCAAACACCTGGAAGTGTTAGGGTGTGTCACTGGCACTGAGCACAGAGGGTTACAAGGAAGCAAAGGCTGCCCCTGATCCCCAGGAGCTTAGAGTCAAGGGAAGCAGACATAGTGTAACCACCAAGGGTTTAAATACAAATTGATACACTGAGAACCAGACAGAGGAGCCAAGGTATCACACAGCAGTGATGGGACTAGAGCTGGTAGAGCCAAGAAAGAAAAAACTCTATAAAAATAGTGTGCTCTAAGCATGACACAGGGAGCTTCTCTGGTGGCTCAGGCAGTAAAGAATCTGCCAACAATCCAAGAGACCTGGGCTCAATCCCTGGGTCGGGAAGATCCCCTGGAGAAGGGAATGGCTACCCACTCCAGTATTCCTGCCTGGAGAATCCCATGGACAGAGGAGCCTGGGAAGCTACATACAGTCCACGGGGTCACAAAGAGTCGGACACGACGGCACAGCTAACACTTTACTCCACTACAGGCATGACACAATACAAATAAAGGGCATCCCAAGAAATATGAATTATATGGAAATAAGAATTAATGTAAGTATGGAATAAAAAGTGGCTTTGCTGAGGTGAAATACAGAATCAACTGTGTGAAATTACTAAACAGCAACAGTGAAAATCTAATAGAGGGCTTAGGGAGACTTAATACTATAGAACATTTCTAAAGGTGGCTAATACCAGTCCATGAGTCACTCCTACAAATATTGAGTGCCTACTATATGCCAAGCGATATTATGCCAGGGAATAAGACAAAGCCTAAGGATTCTTTTATTATTTGCATGAAATGAGAGTGACTGACTGGAATTAGGGGAACCAGCTAAAATGATTGCCTAACAATGGAAAGAAATGGATCTGAAAGAATTGGTGGTAATTAGCAGGACCTAATGATAGATTGTGTGTGTGCTCAGTCGTGTCCGACTCTCTGCAACCCCATGGATTATAGCCTGCCAGGATCCTCTGTCCATGGAGATTCTTCAGGCAAGAATCCTGGAGGGGGTTGCCATGCTCTCCTCCAGGGGATCTTCCCAACCCAGAGACTGAACCCAGGTCTCCTGCAATGCAGGCGGATTCTTTTACCATCTAAGCCACCAGGGAAGCCCAATGATAGTTTAGGAAAGGTAAATCACCTAACTAGGAAATGAGAGTGATAAAGAATTCAGGGTTACAAGATTCTTTGCTTAGTCTTAACTGCTGCAGGTATGGGGAGATACTTCAATTGAGTTATCTAAAGGTAACTGAAGAGGCATATTGGGAAAAAGATAAAAGCAGTGTGTACAGTAATAATCTTGAATGTACAAGCTTAAACATAAAAGCAAACACTTAAAAAGAGGGCTTATTAGCTCTGTCTGAGCACTTCATATACAATGACATTTAATTCTCACAATGACCCAGTAAAGTAAGTTTATCATACTCATTTTACAAATGGGAAAACTGAAGAAGAGACAGGTAAGCTTGTCCCGGGTCAGAGAGTAACAGAGTACAATAATCTGATTCCTGAAGAAGTAAATGTATGACACACGGATAAGGCTTCAGGGCTTGTGATAGCTCTACTGGACTCTCAGGTTAATGATATGGCTAGTAGAAGGAAGAAATGCTCTTGGAAAAAGGCAGAGGACAAATACAAGAGGGATGAAAAGCCAAACGTGAATCACAAGGCACAGTGCAGCCCAAAATACATTTGCCAGTGCTGTTAGTGACCAAGCAAAGGAGGATACAGAAGAGGAGGCAAAAGGAAGTGGTGACTAAGAAGTTTCAGTGCTCTGAAGCCACCACATGTAGTGACAAAACGGACATATTGCTGTCAGTGTTTCATCTACAATATTTGAGAGGAGAGTGTAAAAAACAGAGTATGGTGAGAAGATGGATAGCTTCCCTTAAAGAAACCCTGTGTATAAACACAAAAGGGAAGGGACCACTCTAAAAGTAGGTAACATTAGGATTTTTTTTAACCTTTCCAAAAATTACTAGCTGGGTTTGCATTTGCAATTTACAAAAGGTTTTAAATTATCACCCACTGACCACTGATGGTGCAGCTCATCTAACAATTCCCCACTCGTTCTAAAGATGTGCTAGCCAGGGTTGCTTAGATTGCTCACCAAACGTTCTTTGTGGAAGTACACCCGTCTTTTATTCCTCCTTCTCCTCACAACATCATTATAGGCCTCAACCGAGTCCTAGCAGAGAGACAGATGGCCACAGGGATAAATGCCGCCAGGCCACTGCTTCCCCTGGTCAGGAAGCCCTGAAAGCTCCCCAGGGCAGGAAGAAAGCTGCCAAGACTACCTTCTGTCCTGATTTCATACTTAATTGTTTGAGGTTGTTTTTATTTATCTTCTATCTAGATGATTGGCTCCGATGTTAAATTTTCCTTGTTTTCTATGGCTGCTTTTAATTTGGCTGCAAAATATTTCACAAGAAAATTATAAAGACAGGACAAAATAAAAAACCAAATAATAAAAATAGCTTTCTTAAATGTCATAACATCTAACACTTTACTGTTTCTCAAGCAGTCTTTTAGATTAAAAAAAAGACATCTTTGTAAGCATTCAAAGGCCTCACTGGTTTTCCTCTATGTTTAAGACCAACTAGGTCTTCAAACTTTTACCATGTGAGACTTGCAGTGTTACATGATCAAATTTGAAAATCAAAGTTGAAAATCAATTTTATGTAAGGACGCTTTTGAGGATATTAAAATTTTTGTCAGTCATGGGTGTTTACATGTCAAAGCTGATCAAACTGTATACTTCAAATATGTGTTCTTCAATATACCTTAATAGTGTTGAAAACATTTATCAATAATATTGAAAACATACTGGCAATCTGATAGAAGAAATCTCCCTCCCAAAATTAATCATGAAAGCTGTACGCTAGAATTGCAAGGCTTGTATCACACTTGGGGTTTCTTCCAAGGATGAGAAAGGATGTCTTTATTTTTGACTTCACTTTTCAAACTGACCAAGAAAGCATGAACTCTTCAAAAACCATGACTTCCTAAAGCAACAGAAGACCGACACACAAGTGACCTGGACACAGTTAAAAAGGAAAAGAATCTGAAGTAACAAAGAATGGGAAGGAGAGAATACTGGGTTAGACCTGTGGCTCAGGCAGCCCACTGTTCAGTCTGTCAGAGGAACAGAAGTTGGAAAAGCAGTGATATCTGACAGAATGAACAGTGGCTTT
>NW_011494873.1:1137994-1138236 GCF_000754665.1 Bison bison bison
CAGTGGCTTTGAGCTGTCACACCAAAATTTTAATTTGGATTCTAATCTTAGACATAGTCAGTCTGTTTCCTCAAGGACTACAGTATCTACCTCACAAAGTTGTTTTAAGGATTAAATAATAAAACACACGCAAAATTGACTGGTACATATAATGAATTCATAGAAACACTCAATAATGTCAGTTCCCTCCTCAAGAAGTTTTAAATCTCAAAACTAGACTTATGGCGGGGGGGGGGGGGGGG
>NW_011494873.1:1138336-1144169 GCF_000754665.1 Bison bison bison
GCGGGGGGCGGGGCGGGGGGGAGCTCACCAATAGCAGTATCACAAAGGATGAAACAATTTCATCATGTTTGAGTCCACTGCTTTAGGCTTCACAAGGTTCTCTGTAAACACCACAATGTCAAAAGGGCCATCAAAATTACCCTTCATCTAGATATTATGAGCAGTCTTTCAAAACTAACAGGTTACAGGCTCCCTCATGCAAACTCTTTAGTGGGAATTAAATTAAGCTTATGTCTGGTAATCAGGCTCTAGGAGAAGCAGGTTCTGGTATCTTATCCCACCAAATTAGCTATTAAGACCGGGATTCAGAAGCACCAAGACTATCATCTCTTCTAGCAAGCATAGGTGAAAAGTGACTTAGTCTGGATGCATTACCAAAGTTGTATGAAGGTTAGACCATGACTAAGAGCTTGTGGAACATTCGGCCACATTTCTAAGAAGACACTGATCTTTTAAGTCCAGATCCTTAAAAGGACAGAGGAATAGATCAGCAGCACTTGTATCTGGTTTATTTAGCTGACCCAGCTTTACAGAAGTAGAAGTTGAGGCAATATATGTCTTGAGACCACATCAGAAATCCTTCTTTCCCTCCATTCTTACCACCCAGAATGGAAGAAAGGAGGTCTTCTTCAGAGACAAGCCTACTGAGTCAGGGACAAACTCCCACCTCAGCTATTTTAGGGACTTTGTTGCTTTATTTGAAGAAAACAAGGGTGACAGCAGCGGAGGAGCAGATGAAGCTACGTTGCGTAACTCCAAATCGTTTTTGTCTTTTTGAAGATAAAGAGAAGAAAAGGATACAACATTTAATTATGATAAATCAGCCATCAGATCCTTTATTAAGACCCTGTTTCATTTCCAGCTACAAGTCTGGTAAAAATTCCCTCTCTCCTGTATGTACAGGAGGTTCATGCTTCTGTTCTTAAACTTTTATCTTCATGAATTAAGTTTATTAAATGACAAATTCTTATAGGGACCTTTAAAGGACTCAGAATTCATGACTTGCTTCTTAACGGGCCTCTAATACACTAATACATTTCCTGCCTGTCCATGTCTTAGAGAATCCACTCGTTTCTCTTTACTAGTAATAGAACTATGTCATTTTAAAGTACTCTGTATAGTGTGGGAGGGACTTAAAATGGTAGATATGGAGTTAACACTGGAGATTACTTGTGCAGTAACTTCATAGAAAACACAGATGAAATGACTTGACCTTGTAATTTAACTGCTTTAGTTAGTTAGATCTAGGACTGGAGTTTAAAACCCAATTTCATGACTTCTACCTCGGAAAAATGACATAACCTCCCTGTGCTTCAGTTTTCTCAGCTGTTTAAAATAGGGACTGTTGCAGGTGATTATCACAGGATGAAAATTAAATAATATCAATTCAAAACATGAATTGGTAGTATTTTATTATTTCTGATTCTCAGTCCACGATTTTTTATCATGTTGGTTTCCTAAATACAGAAATGCTCCATTAATGATACTTATAAACTCCTTGGTTTTTAAAAATTTAAACTACATTGTATGTAATTTAATTTATTCACATTTGATATATTTTGCAGTAAGAAAGACCAGGAAAAAACAAAAAAAAAACTGGACAATTCCTCTTCCACCTGTATTTTAAAGGTGATTAAAAAAGAGGTATGTTTTAAAGAATACCATTTTCTTTTTTTTTTTATTTTTAAACTTTACAATATTGTATTAGTTTTGCCAAATATCGAAATGAATCCGCCACAGGTATACCCGCGTTCCCCATCCTGAACCCTCTTCCTTCCTCCCTCCCCTACCCTCCCTACTTCTCATATCCTGAAGCATGAAAAAGGACAAAAGAAATTGGCCTTCAAATGTTCATCTGAAGAACTGGTAATGTTTAGTGATGAGAAAGAAGTAAGAATAATGTTGGGGTTAAGTCTTTAAATATGAGAAAAGTGTTTGGGGAGTGGTGAACAGCTCCTCCTCCTACAGAAGGATGGTTAAGAAGGGAGCTTTTACATGTGAATTGCAGGGAGTTGGAAAACATACTAATTGTAGATGCCAAAGAAAAAAAAACCTTTCTAGAAGTCAGGGAACCTTCCATGGAAGGCAGGGAAAGGAAGCAGGCAATTTTAAAAATCCCTGTAAATCTTCTAAATAGTAATTTAAGAAAGAGCATTAAATCCTCCTCGTTACAAGATAAACATATATTGTTTCTGAACAAGCTTTCACTGAAAATATCTGAATAACCCACTATGAACCAGACTCTGTGAAAAATGAAAATAAAACCACCTCCCTTTCTTTCACCCTGTTTATGCTAATTTGGGCAAGCCACTTAATCTATAATCTGGTTTCACAGGCAAAATACTGTTTGGGGGAATTTCAGGTAGTGAAAAAACAGTACTCAACTAGAAAAAGAAAATAAGCTGTAAGAAACGTAAGACCATGAGTAAAAAATGCTGTGTCAGTAATGAAAAATAAAGCTCTTCTAGAATGGGGAGGCTGTGGAAAAGAAGCACCAGACATTAGAATCATCCAGGGAGCTTTTCCACAACAGTACACTATTGCACATGTTCACACCACCCTCTACCTGAGTCATAATTTCCACAGTGAAAACACACCTTCATGTATAAAATCCCCAGGTAGTTTTAGGACACCAACTTCCCTCTTCACAATCGCTACCGCCTTTTAAGAAAAAAAACTAAAGACTTCTTACTGACAATAACAGAGGAAGACAATTTAAAAGCATAGACTCATTTTATGCTTGCACAAGGCAGGAATATAATGAACATGACCTGCTGACTGGAATTAAGATAAAACAAATGTAGTTATGAAGGGAACCACTGTTAGAAAAAGAAACGAAAGAGAAAATACAGGGAAAAGGTTTTTTGTTGTTTCCTTGAAACACAAAAATAAAGGCCATGGAAAAACACATAATTTTTATGCACACAACACTGACACTAAATACAACAAACCAAACAGCACAATCCTTGCTTATTTACAAACACATTTACAAAGACATTTTCATACGGCTTTCAAACTTTAAAGAACTTTTATATTTACACTGGGAAGATAATATGAGTACAGGTGAGATAACAAAAAGATTATGGGAAGAGAAGAGAGGATGAGATGAAAACAAAAAAGGAGATGATTTAGAAGGGAGCATATATCCTAGGATCTCTTCAGGTTGTCAGTCTATGATCAGTTCAGTAACCGTGTGAGTAACACTGACAGCTGCAGACAAAGGGGACAGGCATGAGTCAGGTGTGAGATGATGCTAAACTAATAATGTCCTCACTGCTTGGTGTCTGAGTAATAAATCTATTGCTGCTTGCTACTGAATCAAGGTCAACCTCAAAACTCCATTAGGCATATGCCCAAGAGAAGGGTATTCTAAAAAACCAAAGAAAGATGTCACCAGTAAATATTACATCCAGAAAATGATTGAAATCTATAATTTAAGATTTTGGTGCAAGGAGTTTACTTGTTAATGTCAGAGTTTAAGAAATACAATCATCCGCACTACTATTTATTAAGTGTGTTTTGGACCAGGTAAGCAACTTACACGTGTTATCATCACATTTAATCAATACAACCACACTCCAAGGCAGGCACTTATATCCGTATTTTATAGATGAGAGGACTGAAGCTTACAGAAGTGATTTGCCCAAAGGCACATAGCTGTAAGTAATACAGGAAAGACAAGAAATAAGGCTAGGTCGCATACCAAAGCCTGAGCTAAACAAGAGCTAAAACCGATGCAATATTGTAAACTCAAAATATGAGGTGCTGAACACTTTAAGACTTTATGGTTTAACATAACAAAATGTGTCAAAGATAAAATTTCAATTACATAATTACATCTAAAAGATGGAAGGGATTTCACCAATACCACTGAGGAGGTCTAGGTAAAAACATGTAACAACATCCTCTGGATCATGGAAAAAGCAAGAGAGTTCCAGAAAAACATCTATTTCTGCTTTATTGACTATGCCAAAGCCTTTGATTGTGTGGATCACAATAAACTGTGGGAAATTCTGAAAGACATGGGAATACTAGACCACCTGACCTGCCTCTTGAGAAATCTGTATGCAGGTCAGGAAGCAACAGTTAGAACTGGACATGGAACAACAGACTGGTTCCAAATAGCAAAAGGAGTACGTCAAGGCTGTATATTGTCACCCTACTTATTTAACTTATATGCAGAGTACATCATGAGAAACACTGGGCTGGAGGAAGCACAAGCTGGAATCAAGATTGCCGGGAGAAATATCAATAACTTCAGATATACAGATGACACCACCCTTATGGCAGAAAGTGAAGAAGAACTAAAGAGCTTCTTGATGAAAGTAACAGAGGAGAGTGAAAAAGTTGGCTTAAAGCTCAACATTCAGAAAACGAAGATCACGGCATCCAGTCCCATCACTTCCTGGGAAATAGATGGGGAAACAGTGGACACAGTGTCAGACTTTATTTTTCTGGGCTCCAAAATCACTGCAGATGGTGACTGCAGCCATGAAATTAAAGACGCTTACTCCTTGGAAGGAAAGTTATGACCAACCTAGACAGCATATTAAAAAGCAGAGACATTACTTTGCCAACAAAGGTCTGTCTAGTCAAGGCTATGGTTTTTCCTGTGGTCATGTATGGATGTGAGATTTGGACTAAAAAGAAAGCTGAGCGCCGAAGAATTGATGCTTCTGAACTGTGGTGTTGGAGAAGACTCTTGAGAGTCCCCTGGACTGCAAGGACATCCAACCAGTCCATCCTAAAGGAGATCAGTCCTGGGTGTTCAATGGAAAGACTGATGCTGAAGCTGAAACTCCAGTATTTTGGCCACCTCATGCGGAGAGTTGACTCATTGGAAAAGACTCTGATGCTGGGAGGGATTGGGGGCAGGAGGAGAAGGGGACGACAGAGGATGAGATGGTTGGATGGCATCACTGACTCGATAGATGTGAGTCTGAGTGAACAATGGGAGTTTGTGATGGACAGGGAGGCCTGGTGTGCTGCGATTCATGGGGTCGCAAAGAGTCAGACACGACTGAGCGACTGAACTGAACTGAAGGTTTTAGAAAAGGCAGAGGAACAAGACATCAAATTGCCAACATCCGCTGGATCATCAAAAAAGCAAGAGAGTTCCAGAATAACATCTATTTCTGCTTTATTGACTATGCCAAAGCCTTTGACTGTATGGATCACAATAAACTGTGGAAAATTCTCAAAGAGATGGGCATACCAGACCACCTGATCTGCCTCTTGAGAAATCTGTATGCAGGTCAGGAAGCAACAGTTAGAACTAGACATGGAACAACAGACTGGTTCCAAATAGCAAAAGGAGTACATCAAGGCTGTATATTGTCACCCTACTTATTTAACTTATATGCAGAGTACATCATGAGAAACGCTGGACTGGAAGAAACACAAGCTGGAATCAAGATTGCTGGGAGAAATATCAATAACCTCAGATATACAGATGACACCACCCTTATGGCAGAAAGTGAAGAAGAACTAAAGAGCCTCTTGACAAAAGTAACAGAGGAGAGTGAAAAAGTTGGCTTAAAGCTCAACATTCAGAAAACAAAGATCATGGCCTCCGGTCCCATCACTTCATGGGAAATAGATGGGGCAACAGTGGCAACAGTGTCAGACTTTATTTTTCTGGGCTCCAAAATCACTGCAGATGGTGACTGCAGCCATGAAATTAAAAGACGTTTACTCCTTGGAAGGAAAGTTATGTCCAACCTAGATAGCATATTCAAAAGCAGAGATATAACTTTGCCAACAAAGGTCCGTCTAGTCAAGGCTATGGTTTTTCCTGTGGTCATGTATGGATGTGAGAGTTGGACTGTGAAGA
>NW_011494873.1:1144269-1169897 GCF_000754665.1 Bison bison bison
GGCTGAAACTCCAGTACTTTGGCCGCTTCATGCGAAGAGTTGACTCATTGGAAAAGACCCTGATGCTGGGAGGGATTGAGGGCAGGAGGAGAAGGGGACGACAGAGGATGAGATGGTTGGATGGCATCACCGACTCAATGGACATGGGTTTGAGTGGACTCCGGGAGTTGGTGATGGACAGGGAGGCCTGGCATGCTGCGATTCATGGGGTCTCAAAGAGTCGGACACAACTGAGCGACTGAACTGAACTGAAGTAGCTAAGCTATAAACTGATGGTGAGTTAGAGTATATGACAAAACATAATTTAAAAGTCCATTCAACAAACATTATTGGTAAGTTTCAGATATGAACAAGGGAAATCAATCAAGGGTACCAATGATAATAATACACAGGAAGTTATTATAGAACTTTCAAACAGAAAGCTTAAGAAAGTCTATTTGATTCTTTCATGCTAAAGTGGAAAATATTCCTTAACATAGAGGGGAAGAGTAGAAGCTCATTTAATATTCTCAAATTTCCCAGAATAATTCTCCTTAATCTGTCAGTTGCTGGAGCTGCCAGGATCATGTCTCTTCAGTTCACACAGATAAAAGCAGAAGTGGGAGACTTGAGTTTTTAGAGATTGAGCCCATGTGTAGGCCCCACTTTAAATGAAACAGAACTATGATACCTCCATGAACTTGTAAACAAGGCCATAATTTATTGAATGAAATCAGATTTTCCCATAGGTAACTATGATAAGTACAAAGTAAGGAAGTTAAAGTTCTAAGGTTCTGGGTCTTGAGCTTCTAAATTAAGACAATCACAGATAAAGAACACCCCCAACTCCACTTGTAGGCCTTAGAAATACAAATATATTCTGCTTTAAATAGAAGATAAAGGGCTTCCCTGATAGCTCAGTTGGTAAAGAATCTGCCTGTAATGAAAGAGACCACGGTTTGATTCCTGGGTTGGGAGGATCCGCTGGAAAAGGGATAGGCTACCCACTCCAGTATTCTTGGGGTCCCTTGTGGCTCAGCTGGTAAAGAATCCACCTGCAATGTGGGAGATCTGGGTTCAGTCCCTGGGTTGGGAAGAGCCACTGCAGAAGGGAAAGGCTACCTACTCCAGAATTCTGGCCTGGAGAATTCCATGAACTATATATATAGTCCATGGGGCCACAAAGAGTCGGACACAACTGAGCAACTTTCACTCACTCACTCACAAGCATTAAAAAGAGGATGATAAAATCAATTATAAAGGAAAGCCCTTCCCTTTATATTATATAAAGATAGTATCTGAAGACAAATTATAGAACTAAAAAAAGTAATGGAGCAAAATGATGTGTACTTCAGTCACGTAAGAGGTAAAGAATTCAGAGATTATCCATGAAAATAGCAACTTAAGAGTCATATTAAAATAGCATTCTATTATAAATTTTTCAAAAGTAGAAGGGATCATTTTTATACCTGTGTAGAAAAAGTGATCTATATATAGTGGGTGCCAATGTTACTAACCCAAGACAATCCTAATAAGCTTTCATTAATAAAAGAATAAGATAGCTATGGAATATATATAAGGGGATCCAACCAGTCCATTCTGAAGGAGATCAGCCCTGGGATTTCTTTGGAAGGAATGATGCTAAAGCTGAAACTCCAGTACTTTGGCCACTTCATGCGAAGAGTTGACTCATTGGAAAAGACTCTGATGCTGGGAGGGATTGGGGGCAGGAGGAGAAGGGGACGACAGAGGATGAGATGGCTGGATGGCATCACTGACTCGATGGACATGAGTCTCAGTGAACTCCAGGAGTTGGTGATGGACAGGGAGGCCTGGCGTGCTGCGATTCGTGGGGTCGAAAAGAGTCGGACACAAATGAGCGACTGATCTGATCTGATCTATTTTTAAAAAGTTTCTTAGATATACAATTAATTCAAAAAAATTAAGGGAGATTTGGAAAACTGGGAAGGTTACTAAGTTGAACATCCTTTATTTGAAAAGGAATCAAAGGACATAAAGCAGATAAACAGTGGAAAGCACTGCTCCTTTCAAAATGTAGACAAATAAAGGAAGATACTGATCCATAGCTGTGTTTCTCTTCAGATTATATGAATCTTTTCCCTTTTACTAAAGATTCCTGGGGAGGTGAGGGAGGGGAGAAAAAATAGGAGGATACTGAAAAAGAAACAACCAATAAAAGTATAACCAAAAACAGAAATAGAAAAATAGAAAACTACACAAAAGAGTATATAGGAACAAGATAGACAACTTAGAAAAATATTAACTTGAAAAAGTGACAAGAAAAATTTATAAATACAGTAAACAGAACAAGATTATAATATAAAATTAACATCTAAATCTTAGTATAGCATGAAATTTGTTTCTAATCCAGGAGACTAAATATGAGGATATGCATGTGTCCAGGATATATGTGTCCCTGGAAACATTCAAAGCTTATGGTGGTTCTTAGAGTCACATTCCTAAGCAAAGGAGAGAGGTTTCTAATAATGCTCAGGGATACAATCATAGAACTGTCCTTAAAAATACATGAGACTCACTTCCAAGTTTAGGTTTGCTCATTATGCTGAAAACAGGCCTCGATGAAGGCTAACGACTAAAGGTGAGTTCACTGACTCTCTATGGCTTCTGAGATGTAATCTGAGATTGCTTCTCTAGTGCAAGCAGGAAATCAGTGAAGTAGAACCTCCAGAAGACTGGGGCAGGGGGAAGCCTTGATGGAGAGCTAGATTATATGGAAGTTAGAAAATACAGGTTTAGGGACTTCCCTGGCGGTCCAGTGGCTAAGACTCCATGCTCCCAATGCAGGGGGCCCGGGTTCGATCCCTGGTCAGGGAACTAGATCCCACATGCCACAACTAAAAGATTCTGCATGCCACAGCTGCTAAGTCACTTCAGTCGTGTCCGACTCTGTGTGACCCCATAGACGGCAGCCCATCAGGCTCCCCCGTCCCTGGGATTCTCCAGGCAAGGTTCCTTCTCCAATGCCACAGCTAAGTGCTGCTAAATAAATAATAAATATATATAAAAAAGAAAATACAGGTTTATTGAGTGTTCTCTTTCTTGAGACCAACACACACACACACACACACACACATAGAGTAAACCTATCTCCAGCTAAAAGAAGCAAAGAGGAATGCTCCTCTTCACTACACTGAAGAAAAACAGTTAGAATAACGCATACTAGGAAAATGACCACTTTCTATTTGGTTTATGGCCATTGGAAAGGAGCTGATGACGCTCTGCTTTGTTCTGGAAGATAACTAGACCTACCGTGTGGCAACGTTATGTTTGCACCATCAATGATCGCTTGTGCCAGTTCATGATCATTGCTTTCAAAAGCATGTGCTGCAGCCTTCAAGGCATCCCAAATCTCTTTACGGCCTTCAAAAGCTGGTGCAGTATCCCAAAATTCATCTCTCTTGCTGCGCAGCTGTCCATCTGTCATGGGATAATCGCTTTTCCATTTAGGTTTCTCCTTTTTCAAAGGCTGGTTACGACCTAAAGCAACTGAAGAAAAATAAAAGGCTGACATCAAAACCAAAATTTATAAAAGATGTATTAATAGTTATCTGGTCATTCTTCTTTGATTCTTTCATCAAAATTATAGCTAGAAGCTGGCCTACTGGCTAATTCTTACATTCTGAAATTCCTCTAACCTATTTTGTTTTAGATCTACAAGGGCAAATGGAGACATTAGGTCAAATCTTCCAGGGCAAGTTAGTACCTCTTTTTCATTCAATCTGTCTCCTCCAAAGGATGATTTTTAAACTTACCTAGAGAAACAGTAGTAAGTGTTCCATCAGTGGTGGCAGGATTTGAAAAGAGTCAAAGGAGGGACTTGCCTGGTGGTCCAGTGGCTAAGACTCCATGCTATTAGATGCATGGGGCCTGGGTTCGATCCCTGGTCAGGGAACTAGATCCTGCATGCTCCAACTAAGTTCACACATCGCAACTAAAGATACTCCATGTGGCAACTAAAAAGACCCTGTGTGCAGCGACTAAGACTTGGTGTAGCCAAAAAACATTTAAAAATTAAAATAAAAAAATAAAAAGTTAAAGGGTGCCATAAAAGAGAGGTGAGGTTCTAGGAGAAACCAAATCACAGCAGTGGACTGAATCTCAGGATCCTGTGAAGCCATAGAGCAGGAACTGAGAAATCTCGCAGAGGGAAAAGACTGCTCTGTGGTGTCCAAACGAAGGACAGCCAAACCACGAGATCCACAAGGAAGCCTGACCCTAGAAAAGCTTCCTCTAGGAACCTGTTCTGGACTTGAGTCTAGGAACTGTTAAAACCCTTCTCTGAGACTCAAATACTGAAGCTAATTTAGAAAGGGATGAGGGAGAGAGGTAGGTAGTGCTTTACTTTCTGGAGGGACGAGGGCTGAACCGGCGATCCTTGATACTGCGCCAAGGGAGAAACCCCCCACTACAAGGAGAAGAACTACAACACTCCAGTTTCAGTTCAGGAGGAGAAGAAAACAGAGGGTAGGAGCCCACTCCTTTTCCTGCTCTCAGTGGCAGCATGGCTCCTTCGAGAAAAGCAGCAGTGCTACCATAATGCTAGAGTGAGTCTGAAGCAGCTCTTCACACCCAGAAACTTACCTGGCATGTGATCACTGATCGCAAACTGACATACAGAGACACTCTTATCTTATACAGTGCCATAGCTGAGAAGTTGTTCAACAGATGGAACAACAGGTAAAAAGAAAACTGAGGCTCCATGGAGTACTGGGTAAGAGTGGGTTTGAAATAAATGACAGAGGGTAGGAAGCAGAGGGTGTATGTCAAAATTCAATGTTCTATATTTAATTACAGGAAGACTAATAATTTAAAAGATATTACTCTCAAAATGATTCTAAAGAATCCCAGAAATTAACCACTCCCTCACTGGCCCAGGGCCAAATGAAATTTGGGTTATTCATAAAAGAAATAAAACGACTCTAGCCCCTAGGCAATCTCTACGTCCTATACCAGGCTATATTCCCAGATGACAGAACCATTTCTTGCTGCACAATGTCCCTGGTTCGACACTTGGACTAAACCATGATCTCTCCACACCCTATCTGGCCAGCGTATCCCAAAGCAGCACATCAGGTCTCGCCCTCCCCCCTTCAGAGTAGCACACTGTGCCAGTGCCAGCTGTTTTCCTTTAAAACATTCAGTATTTTCGTTTTTAATGTTTTAATTCAAGGATAACTGCTTTCAGAATTTTGTGGCTCTCTGTCATACATCAACAAGAGTCAGCCCTAGGTACACCCATGTCCCTCCCTCCCTGCCCCCCACCCTTCAGCACGTCACGGAGGCCCTGTTTGACTTCCCTGAATCACACAGCAAATTCCCACTGGCTATCTGTTTTACACACGGTACTGTAAATTTCTATGTTACTCTCTCCATACATCTCCCTTCTCCCTCCTCTCCTCCCCCCAGGTCTACAGGTCTGTTCTCTATGTCTGTTTCTCCTTTGCCATCCTGAAAGTAAATTCACCAGTGCCATCTCTTTAGATTCCATATATATGAAAACACTCAGTATTTTGACCCATTGTATTATTTGGCTCTCTAATTTGTCTTAGTGAGATGCAAACCAGTTGAGTTCTAAAAGAGTACGTACAGAAGAAGGAAAACTGTCTATTAAGTGGCAGAGCTGAATACAGAACCCGTCTCCTTACTTAATGAACGAGTATTTACTGAGTGCCCACTAAGGATAACACTATATATGTTATATCAGGTGTTCATATCAGGTTCAACTCAAATGTGAGAAACATAATCTATACTATTGACTTTTCCCTGTATCTTCTCAATAATACAGACAGATGCAGATTAAGCATTATTCCCCAAAAGGTGTTCAAAATATGTCAGATAATGACATTCCACCCCTGAATGATTCCACAAGGTAAAATTGAAGATAAATTTTATTTTCTGCTACATTAACCTTTAGATGAGTCACAAACAGTTTAGAGACAACACTATTAGTTTACTGAGCAGAGAGTGGAAGATAAGGCATCATAGATATCTAACTCAATGCTCAAATAAATACTTATTTGAGTAAAATTTCATGTCTACTTGAATAGTTCCAGAGAACTGTCTAATATCATATGTATTAAATGTACCAGAGGGAAAATCGGTATAACTCTATCACTGTGAGAGAAGAGCAAGGCAAAAGTAAAGACAAGAAACCTCCACAATCTTGGTACTTAAATGAAGGAAACAAAAAGGCTCTCAAAGAGAGGAACTCAACAGAAAAACTATCTTGTAATAAAGGTGGAAAACAGTTTGCAAAAAGAAAGTAAAATGCCTTCCTTACAAATATAGGGCTTTATTTTACCTCCCCCTATCTGTAGAAGACATACGAATAAAGCCAAATAGGCTCTCAAAGAGAGGAACCCAACAGAAAAACTATCTTGTAATAAAGGTGGAAAACAGTTTGCAAAAAGAAAGTAAAATGCCTTCCTTACAAATATAGGGCTTTATTTTACCTCCCCCTATCTGTAGAAGACATACGAATAAAGCCAAATAGGCTCTCAAAGAGAGGAACCCAACAGAAAAACTATCTTGTAATAAAGGTGGAAAACAGTTTGCAAAAAGAAAGTAAAATGCCTTCCTTACAAATATAGGGCTTTATTTTACCTCCCCCTATCTGTAGAAGACATACGAATAAAGCCAAATAAAAAGGACAGATGATACATTATGCTGCTTAGGGATAATCACTGTTGTAAATGCATTTTCAAATCTATGCTGTCAACAGTTTCAAAGTAATTACTTTAGGCAAAAGTAAATCACCGAAAATAAATGCTTGTGACATGTAAGTTTACTTTTATTTCCATCTAGGTCTCTGCTTTTCCTGTATCTCAAACGTAAGTAATAAAGAATATCTGTCTATCAAATGGGCTTCCCTGGTGGCTCAGATGGTAAAGCGTCTGCCTGCAATGCGGGAGACCCGGGTTCGATTCCTGGGTCGGGAAGATCCCCTGGAGAAGGAAATGGCAATCCACTCCAGCACTCTTGCCTGGAAAATCCCATGGACAGAGAAGCCTGATAGGCTACAGTCCATGAGGTCACAAAGAGTCAGACACGACTGAGCGACTGACTGCCTATCAAATGTCCACTTATAACACAGAAATTGACTTAGCAACTAAGCATGTTTGCACCAAGTCAACCATTTTCAATTATTAAGAAATAAGACATCAAATATATGTATTCAATTAGATTACATTTTATACTCTGAACCTTTCAAATTTATCTTGCTTCCCACAACTTCAAACTCCTGATGCCAAGAGAGAGATGCTCAGTATCAGTTACAGTATCTGGAACTAAGCACTGTGCTCCAACAATACATTTAAAGACAGGAAACAACTTATTCCCCAAATCTTTGTTTCTAAACCTTTAAATTATAGGCAACCAATGATACTAAGTTTATTTAATCCCATGGTTTAACATACAAGATCCCAAAGATTAATAAAGAAATCTAATTTTTTAAAAATCTAGGTTATTTTAGGAAACATCCTTTTTTCCCTATCATTGCACATTTACTTTCAAAACTTTGCCAAAAATTCACCTTCTCAGCAGTCTTTTCATCTACTCCTTATCTTTCCTTGCAACCTTTCAACATTTCTTCCCACGATGTGACAAATAAATAGATCTAACATGTAAAACCCCAAGAAAGATTTGCTTCTCAGAGCTAAACAGCAATATAATCTTAAATATTTTTATCAACTGAATGCATTTTGCAAGTCATCTGGATACTTTATTGGCAAAAAAACAATGACATCCAGAGTGAAACATGTTTATAATTGATTGCCTGCTTTTGGTTCCTTTCTGAAAACTGATTTAATATTGGGACTCTTCAAATAAAGGAAGGAGAGGCCATAAAGCATAGGTACTGTAGATATCAAGATATGACTCAAGAAATAATAGCTTTAAAGGCTGTAAACCTAAAGAATCAGTTTTCCTAGCACAACAGGCTGAGGGAAAAAACTGAATATTTAAAAAGATCACCATCAAAGGGAAAAATGTTGTTTAAAAGAATTCTGAAGACTTTAAAGCAGCATGGAACAGAACTAGGATAATGTACCTATTTTAGATTGATAACACCATGAAAATGAAGGAAATTTTCCCCTCACTTTAAGAATTAAGAATAGATCCTACAGAACCTTCTGTAACAGACTGTGCTAGCCTAAGAGGACAGTTGTAAAATATTTTATTCTCATTTAAATTTAGAATACTCTATATATACACATACACACACACATATATTCCCTAAAGTAACTAACTGTCAAAATAAAAATAGGGATATGGGGCTTAAAATGCCTCAAATAAGAGCATCAACAAGCCAACAGTCAACATCATACCCGTATCTGCTCTACTGTCTTGAGGATTTAGAGGTGGAAGAGATCTCAGACGGTTATAAGCTCAGCTTACTATTAACATTTGACAGAAAACCTAACAAGGATAAATACACTGCTGAGGGTCAAAAAGAGCTAAGACTAGAATCCAGATGACTAGATTCAAAAGCCAGAGCTCTTTTCATTACGGCATTCCATGTCTTACCAGAGCTGACAAGTATGCTTGCTTTTACAGAAGTACCATATCAATTATGAAAGTTCACTCAAAATAAAGCATGTGCCAAGCTGTTTTTCTAGTAGCATGCATCCATCTCTTCCAAGCTTCACTATGACCAATGCAATGGCTCTGGTAGGACAAAGGAAAAGCTAACCAAGAAACTCCACCTCTCCAAAAGAGAATCCCACAGGGGAAGAGGCAGTACAGTTTTCTGGTCTGTCAGTTTCAATTTACAAAGTACTCAGTACCTATACAAGATCAGGCACTGAAGATCACATGCGTGCATACTGAAGTTAGATACACCACTTTCTATGCTGCAATTTTATAATAAATAAAAATGAGAACTGTGAGTATGTTTCTATCCTAAAGATTATAAAAATTAAGCATCTGGAGCATAATTTTAAAGGCATATATGATCATTTCTAATGTTTGAGCTACCTTTATTGAGGGGGAAAATATCAACATAATTTTTGATTTATCAATCAAAAAATAGAGAAGTCTATGAGTCATATAGACTTCTCTGTGCTGTTTCTCAGAGTTTAAGCCTCCTTACAATAGCCTGAGCACAGAAACAGGCAGCAGGAAAGTCTAATACAGTGAAAGCCACTCAGTCATGTCCAGCTATTTGCGACCTCATAGACTATACAGTCCATGGAATTCTCCAGGCCAGAATACTGGAGTGGGCAGCCTTTCCCTTCTCTGGGGGATCTTCCCGACCCAGGGATCGAACCCAGGTCTCCCGCATTGAGGTGGATTCTTTACCAGCTGAGCCACCAGGGAAGCCCACAGGAAAGCCTAACCGCAACATAATGTTTCAAGGACTTTTTAAATGAATCATTAAAGATGTTGTAAAAGCATACAATTAAATCTCTCTCTCTCTCTCTCTCTCACACACACACACACACACACACACCTGTAAAAAGGGGTAACATTACACAAAGTTGGGGCAAGAATATGGTCACCTAACACCAGCACACTGTAGCTTTTATGTGATACTGACACTTTCAGATGGTTCATTCTACTCGGGGATGGGGATGGCTTCATCCAGTATTACATTCTTCAGAATGCAGGGACCTTCTCTTCCCTCACTTTATGGACAGTTTGGGGGAGGGAAGCAAACACAAGTCAAGGATGCCCACAATGTCCACTACTATTTAACACTGTATTGAAGTGCTAGCCAACACAATCAGGCAAAACGAAACAGAAGCATAAGGGCCAGAATGGGAGAAAATCCTCTAATTGCAGATGATATGATGGTACGACTGGAAAATACGAGAAAGTTGGTGCTAAAAAGAAATAGAAACTACCATGGTGGCAGAACATAAAATGCAGGCCTTCTTATATACATAAAACGTCCAGCTAGGAGACGCAGTGGGCGAAAAGGCCCTGTTTATAACAGAAACATAAAAGATATAATACTTGGAATGCAACACCTCAGGAAAGCTTTTGAAACTACTGAAAGATAAAAGTAGACTTGAAACAATGAAAACAATCTCTTGTACTTGGACATGAACATTACAAGGACATCAATTCTTCTAAAGTTAATATCCACATTTAGTACAATTCCAGTGAAAATAATTTTTTAAAACTTTTTCTGATACTAGATGAATTGATTCTAAAACACATATGGAAAAACAAGGAGGAACAGTTAAAAGAATCCTGAAAAATAAACATAAGTGAGTTAGTCCTATAAATATAAAGCACATTATAAAAGCATTACAATTAGAAGCATGTAAAGCACATGACTATTTAGATCAATGGAACAGAATAAAGTTCAAAAAAACCATGTATGCAATGGATATTTAGTATACGATAAATATTTTATTTTAAATCATTGGAGAAAAATGGGAATTTTAATAAATAGTGTCAGAACTGGACAGCTTTTTACAAAAAGATAAAATTGGGTCAATAGTTTAAATTGCACACCAAAATAAACTCCACAGGAATCGACATGTAAAAATTAATTACAAGTACTAGAAGAAAATACAGATAAGTTTCTCTATAACCTAGGAATAGTGAATGCTTTTCAAAAGAAATGAAAAAAGACTGACAGATTTAATCTTATATAAATTTTTGTATGGGGGCAGGAAGAGTCAAAACACAAATGACAAGCCTAGAGAAAATAACTGCAACTTTCTATCACAAAAGGCTGATTTCCCTCATAGTGAAACTCTTAAAAATGAAGGAAAAAAGGGAAAACTCTGTGACAGAAAAATGGGCAACAGATGTGACCTTGTATTTGAAAGGAAAATAGGAAATGACATATGAAAAAATTTCTAACCTCAGTTATGCTGTGTGCTTAGGTGCTCAGTCGTGTCCGACTCTTTGTGATCCCACGGACTATAGCCCACCAGGTTCCTCTGTCCATGGGATCCTCCAGGCAATAATACTGGAGTGGGTTGCCATGCCTTCCTCCAGGGGATCTCCCCAGCCCAGGGATTGAATCCAGGTCTCCTGAACTGTGGGCAGACTTTATCACCAGGGCAGCCCAAGAATACTGGAGTGGGTAGCCTATCCCTTCTCCAGTGGATCTTCCTGACCCAGGAATTGAACCAGGGTCTCCTGCATTGCAGGCAGATTCCTTACTAGCTGAACTGCCAGGGAAGCCCCCCAAGCCTCAGATATAAGAGAAAGCAAAGTGAAAACTATGCTAGAATTATTTCTCTGGCTCTTAGAAAGGAAATAATCAGGAATCTGACAACACATTATGCTACTGAGTTGTGCAGAAATAGATATGCTTCTACACATGCTAAGAGTCTAAGATCCCATAGGATTATCACTTAAAGGAATCCTAGATGGAGGGGGACTCTGACAACATCTAAGAAAATCACTTATTCATTCACTCATTGAGCCAGCAACCCTGGTTTTAGGATTCTACTTTCAAGATATACTTCCATAAATATGAAACATAAAAGGTTATATCCTACAGGCTTATTTGTATTAGAAACAATCTAATAGATACTATCATACATCCACACGATGAAGTACAATGCAACTGCACAGAAAAAGGAAAAGCCCTATGAACTCAAATGGAGAGATCTCTAGAATATATAAGTAAAAGCAAGACAGAGAGCAGTACATATATACATTTTGTTTAGGAAATATATATATATGTGTGTGTGTGTGTGTGGTAGAAGCAACAGAGATAAGAGCAAGACTCTTTATATAGATTTGACTTTTGAAAAATTTTAAGTATTTTACATTCGCAAAACAAAAGCAAACCAAAAACACAAGCAGTAAACCCAAACACTGAACAGAGAAACTAATCTAACTGTATCACGTATTTAAAGTACCATACAAAGAATACAGTGATTTCCAGCTCATTTTGAACACAATACCATGACCATACATCTTTAGTGGGACAAATCCTAAGGAACAAGAGACACACCACAAAGACATCTTAAACCTTGTGGGAGGTGTCATGCCATGCAGCTTGTGGAACCTTAGTTTCCCGAAGGGACTGAAACCAGGCCCATGTCAGGGAAAGCCCAGAGTCCCAGTCACTGGGCCACCAGAGGATTCCCAAGACACCTTAACCTTTACTCTAGAGACTAAAGGAAACCAAGAATTAATGAAGAATACCAATTACTATAATTTTAAAACATATGATGCTTACTGCAGGATGAAGCAAGTAAGGAACAGTATTATTATCAATAGAAAGCAAGATTTTTTATTAAAGAGAAAATAAAATATAAAAGAAAAAGAAAAAACAGGTTAATTTTGAATTGGAAATACCAATAGGAACTTATACTTTAACAATAAAAAGTATTTTATAGTTCTGTTGACTAAAGGGACTTACAAACAAGGACAACCCAGTAGCAATGAGCATACCCAGCTCCCAGATCTTAGTTTTAAACACCATTCCCCCCTAAAAAGGCCCTATTTAGAGAAATAAAAAGGGCTATTTAGAGAAATGGCTAGTTCCATGGCCAGAGCTGGGAAAATTTAAAGCAAAACTGGTGATTCATTTCTTATATGATATTATACATGTTTCAATGCCATTCTCCAGGTTCGATGCAGGATACAGGATGCTTGGGGCTGGTGCACTGGGATGACCCAGGGGGATGGTATGGGGAGGGAGGTGGGAAAGGGGTTCAGGAAGGGGAACATGTGTACACCTGTGGCAGATTCATGTTGATGTATGGCAAAACCAATACAATATTGTAAAGTAAAAAATAATAATAATAATAAAGAAATGATAAATGGGTAAAAACATAAACAAAGCAAAACTGGGACAGCTGGCTGTTAAGAAGGCAAGGAAGTCCTCAAAAAACTAGTATATTAATGAGATCATGTCAAAGGCACAAAGGAAAGGGTCTGAAGGAGACAACATCTGCGTCAGTTTTGGAGCATCAAGAACAATGACTGCGGGACTTCCCTGGTGGTCCAGAGGCTAAGACTGCACTCCCAATGCAGAGGGCCCAGGTTCGATCCCTAGTCAGGGAACTAGATCCTACATGCCGCAACTGAGAGCTTCACATGCCACAACTACAACAGATGCCACCATGAATACCACAATGCCACCATCAGACCCGGGACTGCCACAGTGAACGCCACAGGAAGACCCGGTGCAGACAAAAACAAATAAACAGTTTTCAAAATGACTGAAACAGACTTTAAAATACTAAATCAGGGACTTGCCTGGCGGTCTAGTGGTTAAGCCCCATGCCCTGCCCCCACTTCCAGTGGAGGACACAGGTTCAATCCCTAGTCAGGGAATTAAGATCTTGCATTTTTTCGGCACAGCCCAAAAATAAAATAATTTTTTAAATACTGAGTAAATAAAAATTCTAATACTAACACTAAACAGGAAAAATAAGAGGAAAAAAAAAGAGAAATACTAAAAGGGAAAAATAAGAGGAGAAAGACTCTTTCTTACCGAAGAATGCTGGTAATAAAGGAAGAAAAGAATGACATATTTAAAAGAATCATTCTTTACAATTCCTTACCTGACTCAGGTAAGGATTGTTACTAAATATACTAAAACATCATGGCAGGACATACAAGGTGTCAGAGGACCACCACCAATATTGTAAACTGCTAAGAAGAAATTAGACAGTAGACATCTGACATTCGTTACCTTAACCAAGCGACCAGACCTGGTAGCTTCCTGAGGCGCCACAATATGAAGTATACAAAGATGAAGGATTCTCATCCAAAACATGTAACTTGAATCTAATTAAACTTCTAAACCTAACTTCTCATTTACAGGAAATGAAAAGACTAAAGCAGTAAGTTAAAACATCTTCAGACACTGCCAAACATTTCCTGGAGGGTAAAACTGTCCCCTGTTGAGAACCACTGGTCTACACCAAATGAGACGAAATATGAACTTTGGTTGGAACCCAGTATGGAAAAAAGCTGTAAAAGACAATATGGGACAACTACATAAATCTAAATAAGGCTAGATAACAGATGTCATTAAGAAATTACTTTCAAATTTTCTTAGGAATGATATTATAATGACACAGGAAAATAGTCTTATTCATAAAGCAGAGGCATGATGGAGTTTTCAGGAAGTGTTACGTGTTATGATGCCTACAACTTTCAATTGGTTCAGCTATTAAAATGGAGAGTGAGCATGTCTATACATATACACACATACAGAAGAGGAAAATGTGTATACAGCAAGAAGTACTAAATTTACATGGGGAGTATACGTGTATTCACTGTATTATTTTTTCATGTTTGAATACATTCACAATAAAAACTCAGGGGAAAAAACACAAACCCTGAAAAACAGAAAGACCTGAACACAACACTCCAGGCACTTCAGCTCTCAGCCTGGTATCGCACCTTCTGGATGCTCTTCATTATGCTCACACAGCTGTTGAAGCTCCCCGTATTTTATTTATCTCAGTTTTATATTTATTTATTTTACTTTACAATACTGTATTGGTTTTGCCATACACCCATATTTGATTTTAATAAAAGATACAGGAATTATATATTTAAGATGCTAAGCATATAATTCAGAAGCTGAATCCTTGCGCCCCAGCTTCCGAGTTCTACCAGGGCAAGGCTTTTAGGCACATGCCTAGTCCTCTTATACAGTCCCACGTTCAGATTCCAATGCCTGTCCCTGAGCACTGGGACCATCTACAAAACTCAAAAGCAACAGAAGCACCGAACAGTTGTTTTCTTAAATTTTCATCTATGGGTTAGTGCTTATTTAGAACAAGGAGTTAATAACTGAGCAATATTTAAAAGAACATTAAATAATAATGAGTCAATTTACCAAGAAAATACAGCAATAAATGAGTATGCACCTAACAATAGGACTTCAAAGTACATGAAGAAAAAACTGAATTAAAGGAGACAGACCATCCTACAATCACACGTAAACACATTAACAGTTTCTATTAGTGACAGATAGATCAAGGAGCCAGAAAATCAGCAAGAACACAGGAGACCTGAACATTATCAACAAACTGGACTCAAATGACATTGTAGGACGTCCCACCCAACAAAGAGAGAACATACATTCTTGTCAAGCGCATATACAGACCACTCACCAACACAGATCACACAAAGCTGAAAAGAGCAGAAGTCATACAAAGTGTGTTCTATAACTACAATGAAATTAAATTAGAAATCAGTAACATGAAGATACCTGGAAAAATCCCCAAATAACTAGAAATTAAATAATACACATAAGTCATGAGTCAAAGGGAAATTAGAAAATAATTTCAACAGAGTGAAAATGAAAATACATCAAAACTTATGATGCTGCTAAAACATACTGCTTGGATGAAAAATTAGAGCATTAACATGTTTCTATTAGAAAAGTTTCAAATCAGTGAAGCAGGCTTCCACCTTAAGACTAAAAGAACAAATTAAACTCAAAGAAAAAAATAAAAAGCAAAAACCAAAGAAACTGAAAACAGAAAAACAGAAAAATCATAAAAGCAAAATCTGGTTCTTTAAAATATTAAACTGATAAATCTCTCAGGCTGATCAAGAAAAAAAGACAAATACTACCAATATCAGGAGTGAAAGAGGTCATCTCACTATAGACTCAGCAGACATTAAAGGGATAATAAAGGAATATCCATTCATGAAGAAAAGGATAATTGGGTTAAGACTTCCCTGGTGGCTCAGATGGTAAAGCATCTGTCTACAATGTGGGAGACCCGGGTTCAATCCCTGGGTTGGGAAGATCCGCTGGAGAAGGAAATGGCAATCCACTCCAGTACTATTGCCTAGAAAGTCCCACGGACAGAGGAGTCGCACAGTCGGAAAGAAGTCACAAAGAGCTAATTTGGTTAGCTCTCTATATATTGTCTATATGATAAAGATACTACATTTATTTTTCTTTAAAAACCCCCAACAAAGAAAATTTCAGGTTCAAATGGTTTCATTACTGAATTCTATCAATATACAAGGAAGAGATGATACTAATTATTCCAAGTAACTTTCAGAAAACAAAAGAGCTCAGGAGGATTTCCCTAGTGATACAGTGGATGAGAATCCACTTGCCAACACAGGGACACAGGTTCGATCCCTGGTCTGGGAAGCTTTGGCATGCATGGAACAACTAAGCCTGTGAGCTACAACTGCTGAAGCCTGTGTATCCCAGAGCCCGCATGCTGCAACTGCTGAAGCTCGGAGCCTAGCGCCTGTGCTCAGCCACAGGAGAAACCACTGCAATGAGAAGCCCACACCCGGCAATGAAGACACTCTTATTCATGAGATCTAAACTGCACTGACGACAAAGCCACACAAATAAAGAAAATTATCAACTATCAACAAAACCAAAAGTACTGTAGACACAGAGATGACATAAAGACCTTATCAGTCGTAACAGGGCTCAAAGAATTCATCATCTACATACCTGTACTAAAGGAAACATTAAAAAGTCTTTGGGCAGAAATAAAATGATAACAGATGGAAACCTTAATCTACATAAAGGAATAGAGAGCACCAGAAATGGATAACTACATGGATAAAAATAAAAGACATTTAAAATTATTATTCATACTTCATTATGAGTGATATCATCGGAAAAGGCAGAGTAAGGACTTCCAAAAATCTTCTCCATTAATGCAATGAGAACATTGGCAATAACTCAAACTTAAGTACTCTGGAAATTAACCAAAGACTTGTAACAATCCAGGGAACATTTATTTTTTCTTATTCAAGGAAAACAGCTACTGTATGTGGTGTTTCAGCATGTATTATACCCATCCTCCTCTCCCCAGCTCAGGGGCAGCCTTGAAAATCAACAGATAGCAATTACAATGAAAGCCACCAGTTCAGCAGCCACAGGAGGGGTCAAAACAGGGTTGGCATGCATTAAAAGCCCCATTTGTAGAGAACTGTCATTTTTTGGCCTGTCTGAAAGTTCTTGTCCTTATTTGACCTGACATGAGATAACCCAGTATGAACACCCTTTTCCTGGGTTCATTTGTCAAAAACAATCAGCAGCAATTGCTTAACCATGAACTTGCATGGGGCAGTGAAAAATTTGGAACAAGAAACTAATCAAAGCTGGGAAATGAGATGTGCAGAAAATCTGACATCTTACTGTGAATCTAAAAGGGTACATATATGTATATAACTGTGTACATACAGGGCTGAACATACAAACGTTCAGGAAATATCTGAAAAGGTCCTCAGCTCTCAATCCTGACTGATATTGAGGCTCTGAGCACATGGGAAGTAGGAGTTAAGGAAACTGCCTGAGTTTTGAAAGTAAGCCCTAATATGAACACAGAGCCACTTAGCAAAGAACAAGAGACTTACTTGTTCTAGACTATTAAGGAAATCTGTCTAATCATTAGCTCACCACTAAGCTCATTAAGCAGATTTCAGTGGCTACACCTAACAGAGAATATAAACTTTACAGAATAAGTTCAAGGAAAGTCAGTAAACAAAAGGCAACAACAATAACAAACCCTAAGGGAGAAGGGAGACTCTGATTTCCAGGGTTGCCAAATATTAAGTGTCCAAAATTTATTAGGCATGCAAACAAACAAGAAAGCATGGCCCACACACAACGAGAAAAAAAGCAAATACAAACCGTCACTGAGGAAGCCCAGACATTGGACTTACTAGGCAAAAATTTTAAATTAGATAGTTTAAATATGTTCAAAAACCTGAATGAAACTGCATGTAAAGAACTAAAGCAATGAGAATTATGTTCCAATAAAAAGAAATTATTTGTAAAATTGTGGAATTGTAAAAACAAATGAAAAATTCACTAGAAAGGCTCAATAATATATCTGAACAGGCAGAAGGAAGAATAAGTTAACTTTAAGATAGGTCAACTGAGATGACCTAGTCTGAGGAACACGAAAGAAAACGAACACAGCCTCAAGTGGGGTACCATCAAGATTACCAATATACACAAAATGAGAGCCCTAGAGGGGACAGAAAGGAGTAGAGAGAACACTGAAAGAAGTCACGGCTGAACTCATTTGATGAAAAACCAATCCACACATGCAAGAGGCTCAACAAACTCAGAGATCACTACCTGGACACATCATAATTAAGCTGTCAAAAGTCAAAGACTAAGAATCTTGAAAGAACAAGAAGCAACTCAAGATATACTAGGCACCCTCAAAGTTTAACAGCTGATTTCCCATCAGAAGGCATGGAGAACAGAAGGCAGTGGGGCAACACAGACAAACTAATGAAAGGAAGAGTGTGTCAATCAAGAATTCTATATCCAGAAGAGAGTATCCTTTGAAAATTACAGAGAAAATAAAATATTCCCAGGTAAACAAAAACCGAAAGGACTTGCTGGCATCACTTGCTGCAAAAAATTCTATAGGGAGTCTTCAGGTATTAAATAAAGGATACTAGACAATAACTTGAATATACATTAAGAAATAAAGACCATCAGTAACATTACACAAGTCCACGTAAAAGGCAGCATATGTTTATTTTTTCTTTGTAACTCTGCTTCCTATTTGATTTTAAATACAAATGCATAAATAATAATTAAAATTTTGGTTGATGAACATACAATGCTTAAAGATGTGATCTGTGTATTAATAACAGTCCAAAGAAGGGAGGGAGGGAATGGAGCTGTATAAGTAGCATTTTATATGCTACTAAAATTAGGTTAGTTTCAATTAGAACTGAAATATTATAAATTAAGATATTAATTATAACCTCCAGAGCAATCATTACGACAATGACTCAAAAATATATAGCAAAAAAAATGAAAAGAGAATTAAAATGATACACTAGAAAATATCTAAGACAAAAGAAGGCACTAATGGAAGGATGAAAGTAAAAAAAGAATAAGACATACAGCAATAAACAGCAAAATGGCAGGTGTAAATCCTAAACTACTAGTAATTACATTAAATGTAAAGTATTCCAATCAAAGTGCTAAAATTTGCAGAATGGACCAAAATATACAATCCAACTACATGCTATCTACAAAAGAGACATTTTAGATTAAAAGACATATTTAAGTTGAAAGCAAAAGGATGAAAAAGATATACCAAGCAACCTGTCATCAAAAGTGGAATGGCCATGCTTATATCAGACAAAATAGACTTTAAGACAAAACTTTTTACTAGAGACAAAGGACATTTATAATAAATGGATCAATTCATCAGGAAGACCTAACAATTAAACACATATATGCACCTAACAACAGAGCCCTAGAATATATGAAGGAAATACTGACAGAACTAAGGGAGAAATAGTTCTACAATAACAGAAACTTCAATAGTCTATTTTCAATAACGGATAGAATACCTAGACAGCATATCAGTACAAAATCAGAGGACTTAAACAACAACATGAACCAATCTAATCTACAGACAGACAGTTAACCCTTGAACAACATGGGTTTGTACTGCTCAGGTCTACATACACACAGATGCTTTTCAACAGTACTATATGGCTTGAGGTTGGCTGAATCCACAGACATGGAGAAGTCACAGATGCAGAGGATCAACTATAAGTTATACACAGATTAACCACAGTTTGTTCAACACTTGTACATATATAGAACACTCCACCCAGACTAACAAGTTAGGCCACAAAACAAGTCTCAGTAAACTTTAGACGAACTCATACAACATATCTTCTCTGACCATAATGGAATAAAGTGAGGAATTACTAACAGAAAGAAAACTGGAACATCCACAAGTAAATGGAAATTAAACAACACACTCTTATACAACAAATGGACCAAGTAAGAAATCAAAAATAAAATGAGAAAATACATTAAGACAAATGAAAACAAAAACACAAATAACTCATGGGATACAGCAAAAGCAGTGCTCAAAGGAAAATTTGGAATTCTAAACATCTACATTAAAATAGACAGCAGGTCTTACTCAGTTACCCAAGTTTATACCTTAAGGAACTAAAAACAGAAAAGCAAAGTAAACCCAAAGCCAGCAGAAAGAAGGTATAAATAAAGACTAGAGTGGAGATGAACAAAGGACAGCAAACAGATTTAACAAAACCAAATGCTAGTCCTTCTAACACCCCACTCCAGTACTCTTGCCTGGAAAATGCCGTGGATGGAGGAGCCTGGAAGGCTGCAGTCCATGGGGTCGCTGAGGGTCGGACACGACTGAGCGATTTCACTTTCACTTTTCACTTTCATGCATTGGAGAAGGAAATGGCAACCCAGTCCAGTGTTCTTGCCTGGAGAATCCCAGGGACGGGGGAGCCTGGTGGGCTGCCGTCTATGGGTCGCACAGAGTCGGACACGACTGAAGTGACTTAGCAGTAGCAGTCCTTCTAAAAGATGAACAAACTCAACAAACATCTAGCTAGACTTTTTTGTTCTGTTCTGTTCTTACAAAACAGAAGTTTCAAATAACTAAAATCAAAAAGAGCAAACATTACTACTGATCTTACAGATACAAAAAGACAGAATATTAGAATACTATGAATTGTTGTACACTAACAAATTAAATAATCTAGGTGAAATGAACAAGTTCCTAGAAACACAAAATTATTAAAACTGGCTTAAGAAGAAACAGAAAATCTCCACAGATTTATAACAAGAGATTGAATCATTAAGCAAAATCCTTCCAACGAAGAAAAGCCCAGGACCAGATGGCTTCACTGGGGCATTTTACCAAACATTTAAAGAAGAATTAAGACCAACTCTCAAATGCTTCCAAAAAAATAGAACAGGAAGGAACACTTTCTAACTCATTCTATAAAGCCATCATTCCCTAGCCAAAATGAGACAAATATAAAAACACTACAGACCAATACCCCTTAAGAAGATAAATGCAAAAATGCTCAATATAATTCTTGCAAACTGAATCCAACAGTACACTAAAAAGATTATGCACTAAGACCAAGTGGGATTTATCCCAGGAATGCAAGACTAATTCAGCATAGGAAAATCAAAATAATATGCCATATTAATAAAAACAAAGGAGAAAATCCTCTACACAATCATCTCCACGACTGCAGAAAAAGCACATGACAAAACCCAATACTCTTTCATGATAAAAACATGTAAAGCTAGGAATAAACAATAAATTCTATGACATGATAAAGGGTCTTTATGAAAAACTCACAGCTAACATCACACTCAGTGAAAGCACACACACTGAAAGCACCCTCCCCACACCAAGATCAAGAAGACAAGCTGACATTCTTATTGTTGCTGTGAGAGTGTGGGAGAGAGCAAGCGAGCGAGCGAGAGAGAGACACTAAGTACCGGTGTGCTTCATCATACAACCAGGCAAAAAAAAAAGTTAACTATTCTTTGGGAACTTATAACTTTTTATTTCAGCCATGTTTAAACTACCTAAGAGAATGTACAAAAACACATTTAAATATCTGCAATGATGACAATCATTAAATATCTGCACTACATACAATGGAAAGAAACTAGCCTTATTTCAATCAAGGAATTCTACGAGAAATTAAAAATGTTACAGCGTAGTTATCACTGTGCAAGATGGTGTAACTATAAAGTAATGAGACTGCACACCAAAGGTGCGCAAGCATGAGTGCTCAGTCGTGTCTGACTCTGCAACCCCAGGGACTGTAGCCTGCCAGGCTCTTCTGTCCATGGAACTGTCCAGGCAAGATTCCTGGAGTGGGTTGCCATTTCCTATTCCAGGGGATCTTCCCAACGCAGGGATTGAACTCACGTCTCTTGCATCCCCTGAATTGGCTGATGGATTCTTTACCAACTGCGTCACTTGGGAAGCCGTATACCAAACACAACACCTAAATCAAGTTATGTATAATCACTATGTGTTTATACAGATGTACTGAGTAGGTACATGTTGATGAGTCACTGTAAGGCCAAAAAATAGACTGAAAGGTATAATATCCCTACTGGAGAACCAAATACTCACTATACATAGGAAGTCCTACAAATAGAAAAAGAAAGGAAAGCAGACAGACATGTACGCCCAGCTCATTAGTACAAAAGAAAACAGAAGGATAAACCAGAAACCAGGCATACTGGTCACTTACAGAGGGTGGGTAAAATGGAATGGGAACAATGGAAGGATGGGTAAGAGGCAGCAATGAGTAAGGGTTACACTTCTCAGTACACCTTTTTGCCTAGTTCTAACCTTTAGAACTACGTTACCATCACACAGCTTGTCAGGTGGCTCAAACAGTAAAGAATCTGTTAAGTAAAGACCTGGGTTTGATCTCTGGATTGGGAAGATCTCCTGGAGAATGACATGGCAACCCACTCCAGTATTCTTGCCTGGAGAATTCCATGGACAGAGGAGCCTGGTGGGCTACAGTCCATGGGGTTGCAAAGGGTCAGACACGACTGAGTGACTAATACTACCATCACACATACTCAAATAAGCAAACAAAATCAAAAAGGGGGAAAACTAAAAAAGAACACAACTAGAAATAAATGAACTTAACTGTATTTCAAAGGGTTAACAAACTACATTAAAAGGGCGTGTACCTAACATTTGAACACAGTATTTTTTTTAGTAATTTTATCCTTAGGCTACAGATATAAAGAACTGTAAATGAATACTGAACTCTAGTTAGTAGTTTTGTTTCCACAATGAAATAAATTAGTGAATCCAAACTATTTTATGTGTATCCTCAGATTGAGTAAATAAGTAAATATTTGTGGAAATTAGGAGTCACATTTCTTTACTTTTAGAAAGAGAATTGTAAATATATGAACAGGCAAAGTCTAGAATAAATCTTGTATTAATACTATTAGACTGGAATGAGAGCTATCAGTATGAACTCATTTTTAATATGTAAAAATATATAGACGCATGGCCCTGGGCTCAGCTGGTAAAGAATCCACCTGCAGTGTGGGAGACCTGGGTTTGATCCCTGGGTTGGGAAGATCTCCTGCAGAAGGGAAAAGCTTCTTTCCCTTCCGGCTCTACTTCTTCCAGTGTTCTGGCCTGGACCATGGGATCGAGACTTTCACTCACCATGTAGATATCATATATACCCATATCTTCTATATAGCTGAGGGCTGCTGCTGCTGCTAAGTCGCTTCAGTCGTGTCCAACTCTGTGCGACCCCATAGACGGCAGCCCACCAGGCTCCCCCGTCCCTGGGATTCTCCAGGCAAGGACACTGGAGTGGGTTGCCGTTTCCTTCTCCAATGCACAAAAGTGAAAAGTGAAAGTGAAGTCGCTCAGTCGTGTCCGAACTTCAGCGACCCCATGGACTGCAGCCTTCCAGGCTCCTCCATCCACGGGATTTTCCAGGCAAGAGTACTGGAGTGGGGTGCCATTGCCTTCTCTGAGCTGAGGGCTACATAGGGGATATATGTATTCAAGCTCTTTCCACTTAGACGACCTACAGGCAATGTTACTCCAGTACCATCAAACACATTGGAGTCTAGATTTTTACTTCTGAATATCATTCTCCACTAAAAGGAACTAGGGGTCCCTAGCTGATTTCAGGACTCTGACAGGTAAAATATAATATGAGCCTGGAACAACTTGTTATGCCAGAAAACAAAGTATTCAAAGAATAACAAAGTCATGTCAAAAGAACACAGAGATCAGTCTGGAGGAGCTCCCTCTGGCCAATGTGGTACAATTTGAGCATCAAAGTAAGTAACAATAGCAACAGATTATACACAGAAAACCATGGAAAAACACAGAAAACCATGAGTCCATACCAATATAAATCAGCAAACACACAGTTGAGATGAGAGAGCTCTTTCTTAAATTAAATTATATAAAAGAAATAGTGAAATTAGAAAAATCACCATTTGACAACCATCATAATTATTTCAGGCAAGAACTATCAATGGATGCTAAAGCTAGTACCTGTTTGATAATAAAAAAAAATATTTACATAGATCCAATCTTCATACTAAATACTTATTATTTGCAGAGGAAAAAATAGTAACTTTGCAAGGAAGAAACTTGGTTGGCACCATACGTGATTAAAGTTAACATCAACAAAAATAGGAAAAAAGATACTATATGACTCTCGACATGATACACTAGGGACACAACCTCACTTCTGCGGTGCGCTTGCCCAGACTACACAATCATGGAGGAACCTACACATGAGAACACAGCAGAGAGAGTGCAACTGATGAACACTCTGCAAAATAACTGGCACATACTTTTCAAAATGCCAAGGTCACCAAAGACAAAACGTCTCCAGAACTGTGCTAGATTACAGCAGGCTAAAGAGATACGACAACATAATGCATGATCCTAGACGATTTTCTTGGAATGTTAATGAAGACGATGAAATCTGAATAAAAGCTGTAAAAATTAGCATTATATCAATACTCATTTCTTGATTTTGATTACTGAATTGTGGGTAGGTGAGAGAAAGTCCTTATTCTTAGGAAATACACACTCAAGTATTTCAGGGTAAAAGGGTTTACTCTGTGCAACTTTTTCGAATGGCTCAGGAAAGTTTAAGTATTTACATACATGTATGTATATATATAAAGGACTTCCCCGGTGGCTCAGTGGTAAAGAATCTGCCTGACAAAGCAGGAGCCATGGGTTTGATCCCTGGGTTGGGAAGAACCCCTGGAGAAAAAAATGGCAACCCACTCCAGTACACTTGCCTGGGAAACCTTATGGACAGAGGAGCCTGCCAGGCTACAGTCCATGGGGTCGCAAAGAGTCAGACACAACCTAGTAAACAAACAACAACAACAACAATATGTACATATAAAGAAAATATAACAAAGCAGATGTGATAAAATATTAACATTTGGGGAAACTGGAATGAAGGGTATCAGAACTTCGTACTGTTTCTGCAACTTTTCCGTAAGTTTGATATTATTTTGAAATAAAGTTAAAAAAAAAAAAAGGACTTGTGACCCTTCAATAATCCCTTGGATACAGGTTTGGATTTGGCAGAGCAGCCATGGTAACTCAGACCTCACCCGTGCATGCTCAGCTGGCTCAGTCATGTCTGGCTCTTAACCACCGCATCAATTACAGCCTGCCAAACTAATTCAGATCTCACCTGGCCCCAAAGACACAGGACACCCAAAGGTGCTGATCATGTCTAGAGAGAATTAGATGCTCTGAGACTTTACTTGACCAACTCAAAAATTCTTCAGGAAAAGGAAAGTTCCTGTAAGCATTTAGAAAACCCTGCAGGGAAGGATTCCTACTAGTCTAACCATTACATTACTGGTGAAGGTAGCAGTTTGCCAAAAATGTTGCTTTTCTCAGAAAAAATAATAGTCAACAGAGAATGCACACTGTCGTGGTCCAGCCACTGTGCACTGTGCTCTCTATATACAGTCCCACTCATCCTCTCAATAACTCTAGTGTAACCTCCACCTTAAAATGGAGAAACCACCTAGGGGGAGCATAAGGGAGACCGCAGTAATAATATCTCATAGGACTGTTAGGAAGATTTAATAAGGTAATATTTCTCACACAATTACAACAGTTTCTGGAACATAAAAAACTATATCTGTGTCTGTTAGATGAATAATAATAATAAATCCCAAAGATCATATAGCTAAATGGTACAGCTGGGATTCAAACCTAGACAAACTCCAAGGTTTATATTCTCAGCCACTAGGATTATACTGGAGAAGGCAATGGCAACCCACTCCAGTACTCTTGCCTGGAAAGTCCCATGGGCAGAGGAGCCTGGTGGGCTGCAGTCCATGGGGTTGTAAAGAGTTG
>NW_011494873.1:1169997-1190393 GCF_000754665.1 Bison bison bison
TCACTTTCATGCACTGGAGACGGAAATGGCAACCCACTCCAGTGTTCTTGCCTGGAGAATCCCAGGGACGGCGGAGCCTGGTGGGCTGCTGTCTATGGGGTCGCACAGAGTCAGACATGATTGAAGCGATTTAGCAGCGGCAGCAGGACTATACTGCCTCATGGCTTTAAGAATTACTAGAATAAATGTTCAACCTGGTCTCAGACTTTCACCTACAAAGTAAAACTACATGATCAATCCATCTCTAAGGTCTTGGGCTTCCATGAGGTTTCAAAGGTGTGAACCAGTGCTTAAGATAGCATAGCAAGTCGATACTGACCTGAAGTGCCCAAACAATACATTATTTCCTAATCAGCATATACCAATTACCAAAAGCAGGCTGGTACCTGTTCCAAGCCCAGTTCCAAAATTAGTACTGTTTCGTGAGAAAAGACATCAGCAGTTCATACAACTCTTTATTCAAGATTCAATCTGATAAGTTTCCTTTGCTTAATGTTTATAAGAGCCTGGCAAAAATATGGGTAAACACACTTCACTTGAAATTGTGTTCATTTGCAAAGTCCTTCTCCTTGAATGGGTTTCTAAGTGTAGTCAAAGCACTCATGCTTCTAAGTACATATAAGAACACAAGAGTGGGTGCCACAGAGCCATAAAACAATATTTTGGCTTGTCCAAGATTTTGCCACAAAAGCCATAAAGCAGAACCGGTGCTTAAACATCAATTCTATCCATGTATAAAGAAAATAATACTCAAAATAACAGAAAAACTACTAGAAAATGTAATGCCTCTGGGTTAGATTCATGGGAAAATAGATATTATCTTGGATGTCACTTAATCCTTTTAAAACTGCATCTATGGCTATCACCATTACAAAATCCCAAGCTTTATTTTCATCTTATTTAACTGAACTGTTCAGAAGGAAGTACTGTCAACAGAAAAAAATACTATATTCTTGCAAATGCCCCTACAAGAGACTTGAGAAACTTGCCCAGTTATATCAGAGTATTCCTTTGCTACAGTTTACACTGCATCTCCTCACATTACATTCCCAGTACATCCCATGACTTAAATTCATAGTCACTATGGAGAGTAGTATGGAGGTTCCTGAAAAAAATTAAAAACAGAACTACCATATGACCCAGCAAATCCCACTCTTGGGCATATACCCAGAGAAAATCATAATTCAAAAGATGCGTGCACCCAGTGCTCACTGCAGCGCTATTTACAACAGCCACCTAAACGTCCACAACAGAGGAACGAATAAAGAAGATATGGTACATATACACAATGGGCTATTACTCAGCCATAAAAGTGAATGAAATTGGGTCATCTGTAGAGACATGGATGGAACTACAGACTGTCATACAGACTAAAGTAACTCAGAAAAACAAATATCACATAATATCACTTATATGTGGAATCTAGAAAAATGATACGAGCTTATTTCAAATCAGAAATAAAGACAGTGATGTAGAGAAAAAAACAGAATGCATGGATACCAAGGGGAGTAGGGGGGTTTTAAACTGGGAGATTGGGACTGACATGTATACTACTGTGTACAAAATAGAAAACCAATGAGAACCTACTGTAGAGCACAGGGAACTCTACTCAATGCTCTGTGATGACTTAAATGGGAAGAAAATCCAAAAAAAGAAGGGATATATGTATACATATGGCTGACTGACTGCGTGTTAGCAGAAAGTAACACAACATTGTAAAGCAACTACACTCCAATAAAAATCTTTTTTTTAAAAAGTCCTGGGATGTGCACCTCTCACATCCTTGTGATGACTCTACTAAATCCTAACTTTTAAACCAGCAAGCTGAATTTTAGAAAAAATACTGACAATCCTTCCTAAATGAAAAGCTAACGACACTCACTTTAACCCAAAGCTAAAACATCAATAAAGTTAAATTCTAGAAGTTGTAGCTGACCTCATGAAGCACGTCACAATTTCTCTCAACATACATGAATCCATTTTTATTTCACTCTCTCTCTCGACTCACAGCCATATACTCTGAGTCTGATGCGATGTACAGCAAAATACTTACAGTAGGTCATTGAATAATTTTTTTTCTTAGATATGCTTTTTGACACTTAAAATTTTTTTCAGTTTTTAAAAAGATTTAATAATGACCACAAATTAGCAATGTTATAAGTAGCTTTTAGATTGTGTCAGGAGCAAATTTAAAGATACTGTAAATCAATTTTTTTTTTGCTAAGTCACTTCAGTCGTGTCCGACTCTGTGTGACCCCAAAGACGGCAGCCCACCAGGCTCCCCCGTCCCTGGGATTCTCCAGGCAAGAACACTGGAGTGGCTTGCCATTTCCTTCTCCAATGCATGAAAGTGAAAAGTGAAAGTGAAGTTGCTCAGTCGTGTCAGACCCTCAGTGACCCCATGGACTGCAGCCTTCCAGGCTCCTCCATCCATGGGATTTTCCAGGCAAGAGTACTGGAGTGGGGTGCCACTGCCTTCTCCAAATCAATACTTAACTATATTAAAATTGTGTAGCATTTCCCCCCAAGATTTTATCACAAAAATAATTTGCCAATGATGTTCATACTTCCTATTTTTTATTATTATTATTTTTTAATTTATTTACTTATTTCTTTGGCTGTGTCGGGTCTTAGTTTGGCACTTGGGATCTTTGGTCTTCGTTGCAGCAGGCAGATCTTAGTTGCAGCAGGCAGCTCTCTTACTTGCAGCATGTGGGATCTCTTGTTCCCTGACCAGGGATCAAACCCAGGCCCCCTGCATTTGGGAGCCTGGAGTCTTAGCCACTGGACCACCAGGGAAGTCCCATATACTTCCTATTTATTATTAAATTAGAATAATTTCTCAATGCAAATGGAATTTTACTCTACATCTAAATTTTCTTTAATCCTCCTCAATGTTTCATCTGAAAATGTCTTCTTTCCCCCTTCTTTAATAAACGGTGAAACTTTACTTTCATACACGTAAGACTTTCAGTACACATCCCTGTCCCAAATTGAAAAACCTACCTCTATCACCGAAATGTAAGTTCTGTCCCTATTTATATTCCCTCCTTAAAATGGTTAAGGATCATCTGTGACAGAAAAAACAGAAACTTTTATCCCAGTCATTTGCTTGCCCTATGCAGTTATGTTGTAATTTCTAGACAGTAGATTTAGTGCTGGTATACAGAAAATGAAAATACACACAAAAATCTGTTTTCTACCCCACAAAGGAGTCAATACAAAAAGATAGTATCCTTCTTGCTTCCAGGAGTATTCATTACATTTTATTACAGGTAAACAATTTTCCCAATTCTCAAAACTCCTGTTATAGCTTAAATATCTTATTCAACATTCATTCCAGAAATACTGGGCATCATTTTATTGTTTTCTCAAGTTTCTTATGTCCTACTTATTATATGTAGTGACACACCTCAATTTTTCACTTCATAATTATGAGGGACTAAAGGGCATATAAACTATTCCGAGTCATTTGGGAAGAGAGACATATTCACACAAGATGCAATCATCACAAACCAAGAATCAAAAAAGCCAAATTCACAGAAGGGTTTGTTCAACAGGCCATATATGTTAATTTTTGGCAACAAAACAACGATCAAAGGCCCAAAGCTTTTTAATCACCACCAAGTTAAAATTTTTATTTCCAGGGTAACTGAAGTCCAAGGCAAATTGGTGACTGTCAGAAAAAGTACAAGCTGTGATAATGAAGCTGTATTACTGGACCACAGGTCCCCTCCTCCCCACTTTTAAATGAGACACTCCTGGTGGTAGATGGCCTCAGTTCCTTTTATCAGCTATAAACCATGTGTGTGAGTTCAGTCATGTCCAGCTCTTTGAGACTCCTTGGACTACAGCCTGCTAAGCTCCTGTGTCCATGGGGATTCTCCAGGTAAGAACACTGGAGTGGGTTGCCATGCCCTCCTCCAGGGGATCTTCCCAGCCCAGGAATAGAACCCATGTCTCCTGTATTGCAGGTGGTTTCTTTACTGCTGAGCCACCGGGGCTTCCCAGGAGGTGGTTCCAAATATCCATACACTGATATTATAAGTACAGATAGTCATTAACATATGGGTTCCAATCTTCATCCTTAAATTGCTGGATATGCCAATCAGAATGAACTTTCATGACACCTCCTTCAACTCACCCCTCAGGAGAATCACCACTCTGATTTGAAACAGATAGATATTTTAATACTCCACTAATGGTGATTTAAGATCACAGGCCTAGAAAGACTTTATTATGCTTTCTATAATTAGACAAAGTCTTCTTTTTCTTGTACTTTAAGGACCTCAAGGTAACTGGTTTCCCCACAAAGCTCAACTGCTAAACTCAAGTCAAGCTTAAGTAAAACTGAATATTAAGCTGAAAACATTCAGTCTGGGATAGCAAGCAGAGGTAATGATGAAAAGGAAGATAACTGAGTAAATGGGCACAAAAGAATTTTAGAAAAGATGATCACTTTTTTCCATTTGATCCTGTTAGATAATTAAGATTTTAGTTTGAAATTTCTATCTTGTGAGATGCAATATAATTTGTTGACTAAAACTAAAGGCAATTTCTCAACTCATTTTTCACTGCTGCGATCTCCATTTTGGAGTATGAACATGAGAGTCCTTAAGAACCATGTTTCATTAACTTCCCTAAACTGTGTTCTTGCCTGGAGAATCCCAGAGATGGGGCAGCCTGGGGGCTGCCGCCTATGGGGTCGCACAGAGTCGGACACGACTGAAGTGACTCAGCAGCAAACTGTGTTTACTGCCATGAAAGAGAACGCTCACACATACACTTCTGCGGCAAGGAAAGAAGAGTCAACCAAAACCCTCACCTTCAGTGGAGAGAATACTGAATTAGAAAACAGAAGACAAAACTTACAGTTTGGGCTACTCTTTTTATTCCTTAATCAGATTAAAACTTCCCTGTGCCTCAGTTTTCTCTCTTCTAAAATGGAAATATTAATATCAGACTTCCTCGAAGTCAAAGCTTCCTTTTAAGAATCAAGAAAATGTATATGAAGATTTTTAAAAAAACAAAATTACACCAAAGAATGTGTTGAAATCATGGTTCTTCTCGATAGTTGCTGTCTCTGTAAACCTTAAACCATTGAAAAACCATTATTTTAATGACTTCAGTAAGATCTACTCATTCAACATTACAAACCAACAACCTATGAACCCCTGTGCCAGACCCTGTTGAGATACTTACATACAAATTCAAGTATGTCACACAGTATACTCAATGCATGTTTGCTGTGCAAATAACATAGTCAGGAAGGGAGATTTTAATAAGTAAAAAACAGGACAACAGGCTTCCCCGGAGATCCAGTGGTTAAGAATCCACCTTGCGATGCAGGTGGGACACCATTCTATCCACGGTCGGGAAGACGGCACATCCTGTGCAGCAACTAAGCCCCTGCACCACAAGTACTGAGCCTGTGCTCTAGAGCCCATGAGCTGCAACTACTGAACTCAGCACTCCTACAGTCTGTGCTCTGCAACTAGAGTTGCCCTTGCTCACCACAACTAGAGAAAGCCTGCATGGAGCAACGAAGACCCATGACAGTCAAAAAATAAAATAAATAAATCTAAAAATTTAGGACAAAAAGCTAAAAGCTGTTAGCATTGCTAAAAAAAAAAAAAGTATTTGCATTGCTAAATATCTCAAAATATCAGGCATGTGTTACAAAATTATACGTTATAAAGTTATATTTACATTAATGACTATCTCTACCCCAAACACAATACTCTTTATTTACAGTTTTTATATGGAGGAATGTGGTTTAGAAAGTAAATAAAGGACACACAGTTCCAACTTTCAGAGTGCAATCAGTCTTTAATAAAGTACATTAAGGAACGTCCACTGGCTCAGCAGTAAAGAATCCACCTGCAATGCAAGAGATGCAGGTTCGATCCCTGGGTTGGGAAGATCCCTTGGAGAAGGAAATGGCAACCCACTCCAGTATTCTTGCCTAGGAAATCCCATGAACTGAGGAGCCTGATGGGCTACAGTCCATGGGATCGCAAGAGTCAGACACGACTAAACCATCAACACTACAACCTCAGTAAGTGACTGCAACTTTCTTTTGGCTTACCCAGTGGTTCAGTGGTAAAGAATTCACCTGTCATACAGGACACGCGGGTTCGATCCCTGGGTTGGGAAGATTCTGTGGAGGAGCACATGGCAATCCACTCCAGTATTCTTGTCTAGAGAATCCCATGGACTGAGGAGCCTAGTAGGCTACAGTCCACAGAGTCGTAAAGAGTCAGACATGACTGAAGCAACTGAGCATGAGCAAAGTACTGTAAAGAGCACTTCTACCTTACAATTTGTTCCTAGGCTCTGCCCTCCTCCAACATCCTCCAAAATACCTGCTTCAAAACCCCCCAACACCTAAATTCAGAGAATTCTTAAAAGGCATCTTCATTATTTCCTGTTATACTTTATAGGCTGCATGCAAAACCTGGATTTCTGCTGCATTCAATATAAGCACAGAATCAGCTCAAGAACAACCTAACATAATACCACTGGTCTGGGTGGCTTTAAATACAATTAACCCTCTTTTCATATACAAAGCAATTCAACTCACCACTAAGTTTGCGAAGGATGACAGAATAATACATTAATAAACACTTGGGGAGATTTTAACAAGCAAATTAGATCACTCCCTCCTTTTACCAAATAGCCAAATAAGAATCTATCCCAGAATTATGAGTAAAGTCTCTAAAGATAATGGAAAATAATTGTACAACATTACAATAGTTTTTACTATAAATTTCACACCCAAAAGCAAATAACTAAAGCCAAGTAGAAAAAAATTTCATCCTCCAAATGATAAAGCAATTGGTAACTATTCATTCATTATTTCACTTATTCATTCAGTCAGCAGCTACTGAATGCACAGGTACCAGGAACCACACAAGCAACTAGGCATACAGTAAAGAAGAATCAGAAAAGGCCTGGGCCTCAGAGCTTACGACATTGTGGGAGAACAAAGAAATAAGTAAACAAATAATTTCCAAAAGCAGTATTAAAAAATGAGGGAGATCATGCTACTTTTAAGAACTGTAATAAAAGCACCACAAAGCAAATATTTACATTAAAGCAAAGGCCCTAGGTGGGCTTCCCTCATAGTTCAGTTGGTAAAGAATCCACCTGCAATGCAGGAGATCCCAGTTCGATTCCTGGGGTGGGAAGATCAGCTGGAGAAGGGATAGGCTTCCCACTCCAGTATTCTTGGGCTTCCCTTGTGGCTCAGCTGGTGAAGAATCTGCCTGCAGTGTGGGAGACCTGGGTTCAATCCCTGGGCTGGGAAGATCTCCTGGAGAGGGGAAGGGGTACCCACTCCAGTATTCTGGCTTAGAGAATTCCATGGACCGTATCAAGTCCATGGGGTCACAGAGCTGGACACGACTGAGCAACTTTCACTTCACTTCACTTCAAGCTTTATTTACTAGATACAGAGATCCGCTGCCATGCCCACTAGGATTCATCTCAATCCAGTCCATTTTTCATAAGCAAGAGTCAGACTCTCACAAACATGGCAGACACCAGACCTCACCTACCAGGTCCTTCTCAGCATCTCTTTTTATTCTAGTTCCTCCTGCATAAACCCCAAATACAAGATCTCATCCAACAATCCCTTTTCTATGAAGCACTCACTGTCTTGAACTTCCAAAAGTTAAATATAATACTAGATTGCCCCAACTGTAGGCAGAGTTGGAATATTTTATACCCGAGAGAAAAAAGAGAAGTGAAGCCACGTCAAAGACAGGGAGAAGCAAAGGCCTAACAGTACCAAGGTGCACTCTCAGCTTCCAATGAACTGAGAGGTAAAGTTCACACCTTACATGATCAATATCTTCACTTACAGAGTGCATTCTAAGCCAACAGTTGCTCCAGAAAAGAAAGACCACCCTGAGGGCTTGTTCCCGACCCTTTTAATTCCAGGTGAAGGCCAATCAGTTAGTGGGAGTAAGTGAACCAACTTCCAGATCTGTAACCAGATGGTAGTTAGTGGTATAGCTACAACAGACACCATCTCCTTCATCCCTTCACTATTTTAATGTTTTATCTTGCCTTTGTTTTCTCTCAAAGTTAGCATCAAAATTAACTTGGATAGCACTGCATTCTTAATACAGTACTATTCTTTCAGTATAGAAGGCAGTGAGAAGGCGATGGCACCCCACTCCAGTACTCTTGCCTGGAAACTCCCATGGATGGAAGAGCCTGGTGGGCTGCAGTCCATGGGGTCGCTAAGAGTCCGACGTGACTGAGCGACTTCACTTTCATTTTTCACCTTCATGCACTGGAGAAGGAACTGGCAACCCACTCCAGTGTTCTTGCCTGGAGAATCCAGGGACGGGGGAGCCTGGTGGGCTACCGTCTATGGGGTCGCACAGAGTCGGACACGACTGAAGCGACATAGCAGCAGCATTCTCAGTAATCTATGAAACTTCAAATATGTAATACAATGCCCAACACAGTGCACCTATCCTGAGAGTAGATAAAAATTGATTGAAATTACATGTGTCATGTAAAGATTTTTTCTAGGATCTAGTCACATGACTTTTTAAATTGGTCCCAAAAAAACCAAGAGACAGAAACAAACAACTGTTTCAGCATTCCAAAATGTAATTTAAACTATCTTGTAAAATATCTTTTTTTTACTATTTTTTAAGAACCCTAACAAAAAGTATCACACATTTCAAACATAAAGACCCATCATGAAACATGTTAGCTTATGCTGCTGGGTCAAACTCATCTTAGAGTCATTGGAATGCTTCTCTTGTCTACTCTATGCATATATGAACTTAAGGAAATTTTTCTAACTGTGTCACTGACTGGGAAAACCACAGCTCTGAATGTGCCTTTTATTAATACATGCACATACATGTTCACTCATGTAACACAGCTTTTGAACTGTGGTGTTGGAGAAGACTCTTGAGAGTCTCTTAGACAGAAAGGAGATCAAACCAGTCAATCCTAAAGGAAATCAATCCTGAATATTCATTGGAAGGACTAATGCTAAAGCTCCAATACTTTGGCCACCTGATGTGAAGGGCTGACTCGTTAGAAAAGTCCCTGATGCTGGGAAACACTGAAGGCAGGAGAAGGAGATGACAGAGGATGAGATGGCTGGATGGCATCACCAACTCGATGGACATGAGTTTGAGCAAGCTCCGGGAGATTGTGATGGACAAGGAGGCCTGGCATGCTGCAGTCCATGGGGTTGCAAAGAGTCGGACGCGACTGAGCTGATGAGGGAACTGAGGGAGCTGAACTGAACTGACGGAGGGAACACACTAATACAGTACATGGATGTCTAGGCTTCGTTAAATGTCACAGCAATCTCATCTGTTCCGTATATGCTCTTATCAAGTTAACTGAAGAATGCTCAGTGAAAATAAAACATAAACTGTAATACTGTGTGACATGTTATCGTCTGAGTTCTGAGCACAGTTGCTGAAAGTGTTTGTGAGTCAAACTTTAAAAAAATCTTCTACAGAACTTTATGAGACTCTAAATCATTTATTTTTATTTTTTAGAGACTATATACAATCAAAATAAAAAGAAATCAAATGCTGAGACTGATGTTACTGTTCAATGTAAGATATACCTAAAAAGAAGATTCAACTGTTTAAAATGCTGGAGCCTACTGATTTCATTAACATGCTCATTTAAAGGTAGCAGATACAAAGAGCAGAAGTGGAACCAGAACTAAAGAATTCTGACTCCTAAATCTTTTTATTACATGACATGGTCTTATTTAACAAGGTTCTTGCTCTAGAATTAAGTGAGCCTACTATTAAGACAGTTATCATTTTCTCCCTAAAACTGTTATAAAGTCAAAGATGTGCTTCACACAATTGTTAACTAAACCTAAAGTACTATGAGAAAACTGAGGTCGCTGTCCCCAGGTCCAACGTGGCTTATGCTCTGAGGAGATAAGTAAATGTACAAAAATAACCAGGACAGATTTTTGGGAAAAAGGGAGGGGGGGAGGTGGATTTAGTACCATTTATTTATTTATTTAATACAATAATTTAGTATTATTTATTTAGTACAATCTTGCAGTTTTAAGAAGCACAAGTTATAAAGATCTAATGTTCAGTATGGTTATTGTTAATAATACAGTACTTTATACTTGAAAGTTGCTGAGAGGAGATCTTAAAGAGTCTCACAACAAGAATGTGTTCATCATTTTGATTCTGGTAACTGTTTCACAAGGTATATGTATATTATATCATGACATTGTATACTATATCTGTCAACAAACAGTTGTCAATCAGTCCTCAATAAAGTTGAGGGAAAGGAGGAGGGAGGAGAATAAGCACTGAAGAACAGTGCTACGATGTTCAGGATGGCAGGATTAGTCCTGGGTGGAAAAGAAAAGGCTCATACTTATTCACTGATGAAAGATTATCCCAACGTTGGAAGTGAAGACAGCAGAAAAGCAGGAAAAGCTTGGACTTTGGATCTACTATAGCCTAGGAAGTAAAGAATCATACATATTCTGTTAGAATTAGATCTAATTTCCAGTTACTCTTTCCCTGTGATACTTTTGTCACACAGACCACAAGCATGGAAACTATCTGAACAAATGCAAAGAAGCAATCTGACCTTGCTTATACCTACAAGTCAATTATAATAAATGCAAAAGCTATCTGAAGGGTTTCTGGTGATGTTAAAATTTAATCAGAAAGGCCCAAGAGTCATTAATTCATTATTTTTTAAAGTTGTGAGCAAATGTATCATTAACACTTCACATTCAAGTAAAATTTACATAAAATTATCCCCCACATGTAAATATTTCTTGTTCTCAGATAACTCCAATAGAAATTTGATTTCTAAAAACTGAGCTATAATGGAAACTTCTACAAGTTTTACTGCAAACATGCAAAAGTATGGCATTACAATATCCAATGTATACTCAGCAATATTTAACCTCTCGGGTCAATATATGGAGTATATTCCAAACCAAATTTGATTCTTGCTAGCTCCAAGTCAAAGGAGCTGATGCAAAATGGAATATATGCTTGACTGTTCTTGCCAACCACATGCATCTTTAAGTACATACGCGTTAGTAAAGTCTCAACCTATGGTTCTTGAACTACCAGTGAATCATGAGGAACTTGCTGGTAGCCTAGTACTGCCCAATAAGCAGAAGAAGAAAGCTGGGTAGGGATGGTGAGGGGCGGCGGGAAGAATCAGGTGCAGTGGTCCACCAAATGAAGATAAACCATTAGATGGTCTGCAGTAAGGAAAAATGAGAGAATCACTAAATCAGCAAACTGATCATCACGCCCAATTAATATGATCATATTGCTTAACAAAACCAACCTAATGCTTTCTTGCAGCGAGAAGATTGTGTTTCAGTCAAAAATCATGAGATAACTAACTCATTACATAAAAGCAAAAGTTCCTTACTACTGTTATTAACACTCAATAATTATTCTCACTGGAAGACTCACCTGGATATAGTACTACTAGCAAGGTGCTGCCAAAGCTTTGCATTTATAGTAAGAAAATTAGATTTAAAAATCCACTGATTCAAATTTCTCCCTAAGAAAGACAGGTGTCATAGACTAGGGCTATCAAAAATCAAAGGAATAACAATTCCTATATTTCTAATGGCTTAAATCTTCTGTTCATACTATGTAACTCTAGCCACTGATTCCTAAATATAAAATCAGAGATGAAAAGGACAGCTCATTTAATAGCCTTAAATAAGACTCTTCATTTAAAATGTCTTTCCAACGTAAGTTCCCAGAGAATCTTATCTGCGAAAAAACTTCAACCCTCTACTTAGTAGAAAATTGAAAACAAGTGGGACAAGCCCAATGGGAGGAAGCAAATGAGGCAGGGGCTACCACATACCACAGCAGTTTTTAATGTAAACTGAAGTGCTTAACTCTCTTCTCAAAGAAGATTCAGCTTGCCCCATATGGCAGTATTTTCCAACTGTCGCTTCCCATCTAATTTCAGTTCTCATACCTACTGAACCTATGGAGCTACCCAAAGTACCACTGTATTTCCAACCTACATTTTCTTGCTGTATATTTTCCTTTTGATTCTTTCCACACAACTCCATTCCTCCTAGCAAAATCAGCCCCCTTCTGCTTTACATCAAGTAAATGCCTCCTATTTCACAGTACGTCTCTCTCCAATTGGTATGAAATTTTATGCATCCTCTCGTGAAGCCCCAGAGCTCACCAACCCGGAAAAACATGAAAGATTTTTACTTCTACTGTCACACTACGGAGAAAACGAGGAGACTTAATCTTTAGTCCCAGTCATGTTCGATTCGCTTCTTCTTTTTTTTTTTTTTTTACCATAGGCACAGCCCTAAGAGAAGCAGCAAAAGAAAATTCAATGAAGCACCTAGTGAGATGACAAGTGTAAAACACTGGAAATATATAAAGAATAGATGTCCGTGATATTCTTGAAGAAAGTAACTGATGTCTTGTAGAGAATGCATCTGTTCTGAAGTACGCCAATCTCAAAGGGGCTGTTGCTATATTCTGGAGTTGGACGCCCAAGAAGTCTGTCTTATATTAGGATATGAGTACCAAACTACGACTAGAATTTCCACAACCACACTAGAATGAAAAGTTCAAATGCAATTAGATCTATCAGTTTCACAGGCAGACCTGTTTCCCAGTAACTCAACAAAATTCAGTATACTAAGTACTCACTACAGTCAGGTCCTGAAAAGTGATTTCTCATTTCTCTACTTTGTGAAAACTTCATGACTCAATTCTTAGTACTTTCCTCCTCTTTTCACTTAACTTGCAAGGAGATCCAACCAGTCCATTCTAAAGGAGATCAGTCCTGGGTGTTCATTGGAAGGACTGATGCTAAAGCTGAAACTCCAATACTTTGGCCACCTCATGCAAAGAGCTGACTCATTGGAAAAGTCTCTGATGCTGGGAGGGATTGGGGGCAAGAGGAGAAGGGGACAACAGAGGATGAGATGGCTGGATGGCACTACCGACTAGATGGACATGAGTTTGAGTGAACTCTGGGAGTTGGTGATGAACAGGGAGGCCTGGCGTGCTGCGATTCATGGGGTCGCAAGAAGTCGGACACGACTGAGCGACTGAACTGTACTGATAGCCTTCATTCCAGAGAAGGCAACGGCACCCCACTCCAGTACTCTTGCCTGGGAAATCCTGTGAATGGAGGAGCCTGGTGGGCTGCAGTCCATGGGGTCACTAAGAGTCGGGACACGACTGAGCGACTTCACTTTCACTTTTCCTTTTCATGCATTGGAGAAGGAAATGGTAAACCACTCTAGTGTTCTTGCCTGAAGAATCCCAGGGACAGGGGAGCCTGGTGGGCTATCATCTATGGGGTCACACAGAGTCAGACACGACTGAAGCAACTTAGCATCAGCAGCAGCAGCATAGCCTTCATTGACTTTTACACCTCCAGCCAATTTAGCCAGCTGACTCCAAAATCCACATTCATAATCCTGAACATTTAGGAGTTCCATATCTAAACTTCAAAATGATGTCTCAACTTAAAAATTCTTCTGTCAATTGAACTTTAACATACTGAAAGGTTGCTTTCTCCAGACAGCTCTTTCTTATTCCCCAAAATCTGACATGCCACTTCAGTATTCTTGGTTTACCCAGGTTCACAAATATGGGATTATTTTCTATATCCCCACATCCAAAAAACCAACTCTTGCCATTTTTCCCCCTAATGTATTCCTCTCTCGTCTCTTCCCACTGTAAGCAATCCTTTACCAATGCTTCTTGAACTTGAACGTGCACGGCAACTGTTGGAGAACACTATTAAAATGCAGATTCTGATTCAGCAGTTTACAGCCAGGGCCCGAGAGTCTGCATTTCTAACATGATGTCTCCCACCTGATGACAGTGCTGCTGGTTGAGGAACCACACCTCCTAGCAGCAGAGGTCACTTCGTGTTCCGTTGCTCTCTCAGCACTTGCACAATTTATTCAGTGGTGTTTTTTATCTGTTTAAATAGTGCTTTTCAGTTGCCTCATACATGCACATTTTATTATGCTTTCCTAAAAAAGGATTCTGACATACACAAGAAATAGGATAATGATTCCTTTTTTTGGAACAACAGCAACCAATACAAAGTTGGGCATACTGTGGGTACTCAATGGTTGTTGATTGTAAAATGCTTCCCCAGAAAAGACAATACTCATCTCTTGATTAAGAAACTGAAATGGCTTTATGGATCACCTGTCAAATTTAAAAAACAATTTCATTGCATATCAACCTTTTCATCAGATCTGACAGAGGAAATAAGCTTAAAACAGCTTTCTATTCATAGTTAAAACAAATGTTAGTTATCAGATTTGTAAATTATTATTATGTATTTATTCTTTATCCATCAACAATTAAAAATAAATTTAAAACTGAAACTATAAGCACAGGCAACAAAGGTACAAATAGATACACTGAACTTCATTAAACTTTTGTGAATCAAAAGACACCATCAAGAGCATGAAAAGACAACCTATAGAATGTGAGAAAATATCTCCAAGTCATGTATCTTGTTGTTGTTCAGCCGCTCAGTCATGTCCAACTCTTTGTGATCCCATGGACCACAGCATGCCAGGCTTCCCTGTTCTTCACCAACTCCTGGAGCTTGCTCAAACTCATGTCCTTTGAGACGGTGATGCCATCCAACCATCACATCCTCTGTCATCCCCTTCTCCTCCTGCCTTCAATCTTTCCCATTATCAAGGCCTTTTCTAGTGAGTTGGCTCTTCGCATCAGGTGGCCAAAGTATTCAAGTTTCAGCTTCAGCATCAGTCCTTTCAATGAATATTCAGGACTGATTTCCTTTAGGATTGACTAGTTGGATCTCTTTGCAGTCCAAGGGACTCTCAAGAATCTTCTCCAACACCACAGTTCAAAAGCATCAGTTCTTTGGTGTCCACCTTCTTTATGGTCCAACTCTCACATCCATAAATGACCACTGGAAAAACCATAGCTTTGACTAGACAGACCTTTGCTGGTAAAGTAATGGCTCTGCTCTTTAATACGCTGTCTAGGTTGGTCATAGCTTTTCTTCCAAGGAGCAAGCGTCTTTTAATTTCATGGCTGCAGTCACCATCCGCAGTGATTTTGGAGCCCCAAAAAATAGTCACTGTTTTTATTGTTTCCCCATCTATTTGCCATGAAGTGATGGGACCAGATGCCATGATCTTCGTTTTCTGAATGTTGAGCTTTAAGCCAACTTTTTCACTCTCCTCTTTCACTTTCATCAAGAGGCTCTTTAGTTCCTCTTCACTTTCTGCCATAAGGGTGGTGTCATCTGCATATCTGAGGTTATTGATACTTCTCCTGGCAATCTTGATTTCTGCTTGTTCTTCATCCAGCCTGGGATTTCGCATGATGTACTCTGCATACAAGTTAAATAAGCAGAGTGACAATATATAGTCTTGACGTACTCCTGTCCCAAACTGGAACCAGTCCGTTATTCCATGTCTGATTCTAACTGTTGCTTCTTGACCTGCATACAGGTTTCTCAGGAGGAAGGTAAGGTGGTCTAGTAATCCCATCTCTTTAAGAATTTTCCAGTTTGTTGTGATCCACACAGTCAAAGGCTTTGGCATAGTCAATGAAGCAGAAGCAGATAAACGTTTTTCTGGAATTCTCTTGCTTTTTCTATGATCCAACGTTGGCATGGATGTTGGCAACTTGATCTCTGGTTCCTCTGCCTTTTCTAAATCCAGTTTGAACATCCGGAAGTTCTCGGTTTATGCACTGCTGAAGCCTAGCTTGGAGAATTTTGAGCATTACTTTGCTAGCATGTGAGATTGTTCAATTGTGCAGTAGTTTGCACATTCTTTGGCATTCCCCTTCTTTGGGATTGGAATGAAAACTGACCTCTTCCAGTCCTGTGGCCACTGCTGAGTTACCCAAATCTGCTGGCATATTGAGTGCAGCACTTTCACAGCATCATCTTTTAGGATTTGAAATAGCTCAGCTGGAATTCCACCACCACCACTTTGTTCGTAGTGACAAAGGCCCACTTGACTTCTCATTCCAGGATGTCTGGCTCTAGGTGAGTGATCACACCATCGTGGTTACCTAGGTCATGAAGATCTTTTGGTATAGTTCTACTGTGTATTCTTGCCACCTCTTTTTAACATCTTCTGTTTCTATTAGGTCTATACTGTATGTCCTTTATTGTGTCCATCTTTGCATGAATTTCTCTAATTTTCTATGATTTCTAATTTGCATGATTCCTCTAATTTTCTTGAAGAGATCTCCAGTCTTTCCCATTCTACTGTTTTCCTCTATTTCTTTGCAGTGATCACTTCGGAAGGTTTTCTTATCTCTCCGTGCAATTCTTTGGAATGTATCTTGATAAGGCTTTAATATACAGAATAAAGATTAACATAATCCTACAACTCAGTAGCAAAAACAAAGCCCAAGCTCAATTAAAAACAAAAAGGCAAAGGACTTAGATATTTCTATTAAAAGAAGATATTCAAATGCCAAATGAGCACATTAACATCACTATTACAAAATGCAAGCTGAAACCATAAGATGTCCCTCACTTCACACCCGCTATAAAAGCTACAATTTTTAAAATGGGAAATAACAAGCATTGGTGAAAATGTGAAGAAACTAGAACCCTTGTATGCTGCTAGAAGAAATGTAAAATGGTGCAATCACTGTGGGAAAATTTACCTCTAAGAAGTAAACATAGAATTAACATGATCTCTCAATTCCTACGTTCTCCTAGGTATATATCCCAAAGCACTGAAAACTGGGATTTACTCTCTGTACACTAAAGTTCATAGCTGCATTATTCCCAATAGCCAAAAAGTGGAGACAATTCAAACGTCCTTCAACGGATGAAGGGATAATCAAAATATGGCATGTACACACAATAGCTATAAAAAGGATTACTGATACTTGGTACAACAGGATAAACCTTAAGACCTGTTAAGTAAAATATACTACCAACAAAACAATAAATATTGTATGATTCTACTTATATGAGATATCTAGAATAGGCAAATTCAGAGACAAATCATAGACCAGAGGTTACTAGGGGTTAGGAGGAGAGGGGAGAAAAGATATTGCTTAATAGATCCAGAGTCTGTCTGGAGTGATGAAAAACTCTGTAAATACATAGTGATGTATTGCATGCTGTGGATATAATTAATGCCATTGAAGTATACACTTAAAAGTGGTTAAAATAACAAGTTTTATATGTATTTTACTAAAATTAAAAAAAAATTAAACTAGAGGAAAAGGAAAAAAAGTCAGCATTCTTTATTTTAGCCCCAGTTTAAGCTCTGACTCTGCCATGTTAAGCAAGTTATTTAATTTCTCCCAGCATCAATCCATCTATAAAATAGATACTATCCACCTCCCAGAGTTGTTGAAGACTAAGTGAGAACATAATCACAATACCTGCTACACAATAAATACTGGATTAAATGGTAGCTGTTATTACTCAAAAAGCATTGTTCTCATCAAGTAGGTGTTAAGGCTGCTATAAATGGATATCCAAAAGAACTCCACGATATTCTCAAGACACTCTGAAATAAAGAAGTCAATGTTTGAGATTTCCCTGGCTGTCCAGTAGTTAAGAATTTGCACTTCCACTGCAGGGGCATGGGTGGGTTGGATCCCTAGTTGGGGAACTAAAATCCCATATGCTGAATGCAGCAGCCAAAAAAAAAAAAAACCCAAACAAGTCAATATTCAGTATTCAGAGTTCTCCTCCTGTAAACCTAGAAACTGGTGAGCACCTTGGTCAGTACTCTCAGGATATCACTGAAGGTACAGAATAAATGACTTACCCAGAGGTGAGAACCTACTTTCCACTGACACATCACTACTTTCACTAAAGGATTGAAATATGAAAAGGGAATCGGCTGTCTTCAATGAATTTCATTTTATTGTTTTTTTATTCATGTATTTCTTATTTTTAAAACTCATCAGAGATTTAATTACTTAGTAAATGCCACGGGCCACATTCTTGTCTAGAGGACCTAAGTGCCAACCTCAGCATCACAATGTCATCATAATAAGGTGGAGAACTATACAAAATATGCTGTCTGAAAATGTCACAACAGCTGGAAATTCTAGGATGTGGAAGCTTGGAGAGCATTGTTAAATAATCTTGCATAAGTTCTATAATATAACTTTCTTGATTAAAATTAGGCATTTAAAAAATGGTCAAAAAAGCTAAAACTCAAAAATTGAATTCTAGGCAAGGTATACCAGAAGATACAGCAACTGATTCCAAAACAATACATAACACAAATCTTACAACATTAAGCCATTTCCATATTCTAAAAATTCTTACAAAAATTTTCCAAATTTCTTCAAAGTACTGCACCTAGAATGGAAGTTATTCTCAATATACACATTTATTTGCATACTTAAGAGACTTAAGATTCAGAGGGAAAGGGAAAGTACAGTACCTCAAATGGCCAAAAAAGTTTTTAAGTCATTTTACTAAGTCTGCTGATATTCAGAAAGTGAAGCCATCCTAAAATGATGATGTTTGCACAACACTGTGGACGTAATTAAATCTGTCATGAAAATCTTAAATCTGTCATGAAAAACACTGGGAAACTGTGTTTTACTCCATGCTGAAAAAAATTTTTTCATAGCCCAATATGTCCAGATTAAACCTACTACTGTACATCTGAAAAGCGACGGATCTGTGCCAACACCCTTAGGGAAAAGTCTCTCCCTCCCAAACAAAAATCTACTATAATAAGCTAGTAACTATTTAACAAGTTAACCTGAAACACTCACCTGGGCTAATTCCTTTAAATCACAATTAACTCTTTAACTTTCATGACAATAATGGAGAATAAAGGCCTCCACAAATTAAATTCTAGAAATAATCCTTTTATCCCACACAGCTCACTCCTTCACCCCAGTTACATCAGGGTCATGCCTTCTCTCCAGAAATAAAACGAAGGTTTCACAACAATTTTTCTAAACTTTACTCTGGAAAGGTAAAGCACAGCTTAAAACCCAGAGAACTCAGTTCACAAAGAAGCTGACACTATAACTATCTAACTAGGTACCACTGATAATAATAAACTACCAAAAGCTAATACTTCTTGCTTTTAAAAGCCCGTGCTAATAACGTCTGGCTGGTCACAAGTCACACCACCAAAAGGCCTTAAAACCATAAATTAGTTCAAGTGCACTACCAACAACAGAAAAATGTTGAATCAGAATGTTAAAACGAGTGTGAAAAAACTTAAACTACGTATAACTTAAACTACATATAACAAGCACACTATCTATACTTACCAAAAAGTAATTGTACCTGTATAGTTTGGTACCATTAATGATCACCTCACCCACAGGATTTTGACCCTCAGTTTGATCTTAACCCAAGGTTATTTTAAACCACGCCCCCTTTTAATCTTCCTGCTTTGTTTTTACTGCAAATCTCATTGTTAACGTGCCACTGAGTAATTATGCTATGACTTGAAAGGCACTACAAAGTACCGCTTTCCGTGGACAGTTTTTTTTTTCAAGACGCTTTGCTGAGCTCTCGATTTGCCCAGGATTTAGTCATACAGGATGACCATACATTTTAATGAAGTAGCATGGCTAAACATCATGTAATCAGGACATTTATTAGTCAGAAGTTAGGTGTACATGGAGTTTAACGAGGCAAGCAACTGGTCCAAATGCTAGCACGATAAGAAAAAAGTTGTAAACCCACCCACCCCAACGACTTAGTTTAGGAACTTACACCCCACATTTCTGTGACATCTAACATAAGGTTGGAACAAAACCAACACTGTCATTTTTGCTGTTCCTAAAAGCTGTTTCTTCTTTAACTAAAACATTCTGTCCTCTACACAAGGTATAGAATGGGCCCAGCAAGAGGTCATATAACTAAAAGCAGAATTAACTGGATTACTCTTCTCCTATACTACAACATTGGTTGAATTAAAATACCTCTCCTCAGCAAACATATTTACAATAAAGTACAAGTGCGTTCCGTGTCACAGAAACTTTTAAACTACGGATCCTACTGGGGTAACAGCACTTGTACTTTTATCCTACATATTTTCCTTTACGTAAGATGGATAGGAATTTGACTAGCCCACCCCAACAGTGCACTGGCCCAATAACCCCAGGCTGGAGAAAGAAGCCACGTTTTACTCCGGCAGACCATTTACCCACCCCTCGTTAAAATAATGCTTGAGGCCACTTGAGACTTCCCCAGCCGAGTTCCAGAAACTTGCAGGTTTAAATGGCCAAATTGGAACCAACCAGGGCAGCTGTCATCTGAAACTCAGGAAAGCGGAGACCAGCCAACTCTGCTGAACAAGGCCGGGTTCGGAGAGATGTGGCGGGGCCCGTCGGAGGGAATACATTAGGCTCCCCTCCCCACCTCCCCCCACCCCC
>NW_011494873.1:1191003-1193781 GCF_000754665.1 Bison bison bison
CAGGCCTGGCCCGCGCGCCGCCCTCGCCTCCGGCTCGGCCCCGCCAGGCTGGGGCTGGCCCATCCCGGGCGGGCCGCGGCGCCCACCTCACGCCTTCACAGCCCCGCGCTCCCGCGTGCAGGCGAGCCCCGCGCCGGAGCCCCGAGTCCGTCAGACCCCATCGGCCCCCGCCCCACGGCACCGCCCTCCGCATCCAGGCCTGGGCTCAGCGGGGCCCTCCCGGAAAGGCCGGGGGCGGGCCGTGGGAGGCCGCGCGCTGATTGGCTGCGGGCGTGGCCGCGGGCGGAGGGGCGGAGCAGGAGGCGGGGAGGCGCCGAGGGGATGCGAGGCGGGCGAGAGGGGAGGGGGCCCCCAAACCAAACCCGAGGGAAGGAGGCGCCTGGGGGTTCCGTCCCCGGGAAGAGGCTGAGAAAGCGGGAGAGGAGGAGGGAGAGGGAAAGACGGGAATGAGCCAAGAAAGCGATGGAGGGGGAGAGAGCAGGACAGACGGAGTAAAAGTGAATAGGAAAAGTGGAAAGGGGAGAAATAGAGTTTCTGACTCCTCGGGCGTCCGCTCCTTCTGGTAGAAGCGGGTCGGGGGCGGGCGGGGGTTGCGCACGGAGAAGTAGCGATGGAAGGCTCGCGGGCGGGGTCCCACTTACCCGGCGGAGGGGTGCTCCTGGCTGAAGATTGAAGTCCCAGCACCTTTTGGATTTGTGTAGAGTCCAATGGGTTGCTATCCTAAGTCCTGGCTTCTCCTTGCCTGCCCCATCCCCCTGCCCCCCTGCAATCTCGGTGCCCCATTACTAGACGTAGAGGCTGTCTTTGTGGTTGCAAACTGGACTGAGATTACAGAGGCAAGGCATCCGGGGCTGCGAGAGATAAGCGTGGACCGTAGTTTAGGGGGGCGTGGGTTTGTTTCCTTCTCGATTATTCAGACACAATGCTACTTCTCAAGATCCTGCCTTTAAGGGTTCTAAATCGTCCTTAGAACAAATTGAAATATAAATAAGTAAAATACCCCGCTTTTTCTAAACTAGAATTTGGTACACTGACCACGCCCGACATTCTTGGCCGCTGCTCTTCCAGTCTGAAGCCAAATTGTTAATGGTCCCTTTAGAATTGTGCTTTTTGCCAGGATGCCTTAAAAATTTTTATCACCTGGCTTGGGTCTTTCTAAAGCTTACTTCTGCCTAAGAGCTGTTTTAACTATCTGCTCCATTTTTATAATCAGATTTCTTTTTTTAACGTCCTGGGTCAGCTTTTGCTTAGCATTAAAGAAAAATTTTCAAGTAAAATACCTAGGAAAGTGGCTCTATGCCGCTTGGAATTTGCATTTAAATATATTTTCATACACTGCTGGTGGGAGTGTAAATTGGTTCAGTCTTTTTGCAAAGCAATTTGGATTGCAGATCAAGAGACTTAAAAATGTTCATACCCTTTGACTCAGGATGGGAATGTAGCTCACAGAAACAGTCCAAAATGGAGGCAAAGGTTTCAGTCCTTGTATTCATTTGACAATCAGATTAAAACGAATGTCCAATAAACAAACGAAACCCTATGCATACATGAAAACAAAGTGCCTTGTGAAAAATAGAAGTCTGCTATATTAAATTTATACTGACTGACAAATGAGTGTTGTCCTAGCTACTCATGAACATTCAAAGAGCTTATATACAAGTGATATCTTTATGAGTTTTCAGAGGGTGCTCTGATATTCAGGTACTGTGTCATAAAGTCTTCTATTTGATCATCCTCAGCTAAGTATTCGCATAGCCAGACAGACATCACTTCATCACTTCCTGGAAGGAAAGAAGCTGCATACTGATAGCTTCAAAGGGATTGCTTTGTCCTAAATTTTGGTCTAAACCAAGAAACCAAGTCCTGTCGGACTCTGCAGCCCCATGCACCATAGAGTCCATGGAATTCTCCAGGTCAGAATACTGGAGTGGGTAGCCTTCCCCTCCTCCAGGGGATATTCCCAACCCAGGGATTGAACCCAGGTCTCCCACATTGCAGGCAGATTCTTTACCAGCTGAGCTGCAAAGGAAGCCCAAGAATACTGGAGTGGGTAGGCTATCCCTTCTCCAGCAGATCTTCCCACCCCAGGAATCGAGCTGGGGTGTCCTGCATTGCAGGCGGATTCTTTACCAACTGAGCTATCAAGGAAGCCCAAGGAGCACCGAGGATTTGGCAGCTGAGAGGAGACAGCAATGCCATTGAGAAATCCTTAGCTGTGGATGTTCTCCACCTTGCTTTTATCTTAAAACAGAGACACAGATTCTCAGGAGATAGTAATAGGGCTGCTAACGGCTGGATCATCGAAAAAGCAAGAGAGTTCCAGAAAAACATCTATTTCAACTTTATTGACTATGCCAAAGCCTTTGACTGTGTGGATCACAATAAACTGTGGAAAATTATGAAAGAGATGGGAATACCAGACCACCTGACCTGCCTCTTGAGAAACCGATATGCAGGTCAGGAAGCAACAGTTAGAACTGGACATGGAACAACAGACTGGTTCCAAATAGGAAAAGGAGTACGTCAAGGCTGTATATTGTCACCCTACTTATTTAACTTCTACGCAGAGTACATCATGAGAAATGCTGGGCTGGAAGAAACACAAGCTGGAATCAAGATTGCTGGGAGAAATATCAAGAACCTCAGATATGCAGATGACACCACCCTTATGGCAGAAAGTGAAGAGGAACTAAAAAGCCTCTTGATGAAAGTGAAAGAGGAGAGTGAAAAAGTTGGCTTAAAGCTCAACATTCAGAAAACGAAGATCATGGCATCTGG
>NW_011494873.1:1193881-1201549 GCF_000754665.1 Bison bison bison
CATTACTTTGCCAACAAAGGTCCGTCTAGTCAAGGCTATGGTTTTTCCAGTGGTCATGTATAGATGTGAGAGTTGGACTGTGAAGAAAGCTGAGCGCCGAGGAATTGATGCTTTTGAGCTGTGGTGTTGGAGAAGACTCTTGAGAGTCCCTTGGACTGCAAGGAGATCCAGGCAGTCCATTCTGAAGGAGATTGGTCTTGGGTGTTCTTTGGAAGGAATGAGGCTAAAGCTGAAACTCCAGTACTTTGGCCACCTCATGCGAAGAGTTGAATCATTGCAAAAGACTCTGACGCTGGGAGGGATTGGGGGCAGGAGGAGAAGGGGATGACAGAGGATGAGATGGCTGGATGGCATCACCGACTTGATGGACGTGAGTTTGAGTGAACTCCGGGAATTGGTGATGGACAGGGAGAACTAGCGTGCTGCAATTCATGGGGTCGCAAAGAGTTGGACACAACTGAGCGACTGAACTGAACTGAAGGGCCCCACAGAATCTGATTTCTGACCCGTACTAGCTATATGACCATAAATTTCTGTAGAGCTCAGTTTCCTCACCTGTAAAACAGGGCCAGTAACAATGCTGTAAATGCTGTGGGAACTCATTAACTCTCCTCTTTACTCTGCTCTAGCATGACCTGTCTAAACTTACTGCATGAACCAATCCACTTAAGAAGATATTCTATAGAAACAGGCCTTCTCTGTGTGTGTGTGTGCTTTTCTAGTTTTTAATAACATCTTTATTAAGATATAATTCACATCCCATGCTGCTGCTACTGCTAAGTCGCTTCAGTCAGGTCCGACTCTGTGGGACCCCATAGACAGCAGCCCACCAGGCTCCTCTGTCCCTGGGATTCTCTAGGCAAGAACACTGGAGTGGGTTGCCATTTCCTTCTCCAATGCATGAAAGTGAAAAGTGAAAGTGAAGTCACTCAGTCGTGCCCGACTCTTGGCAACCCCATGGACTGGAGCCTACCAGGCTCCTCCATCCATGGGATTTTCCAGGCAAGAATACTGGAGTGGGGTGCCCATATATTTCACCAATTTAGAGGGTAGGATTCAAGTAAACAGTGGTGCCACTGTGGAAAACAGTATGGAGATTCCTCAAAAAATTAAGAATAAAACTGCCATATAGTGCAGAAATTCTACTTCTAGGTATGTATCTAAAGAAAATTAAAAACACTAACTTGAAAAGATATATGTACCCACATGTTCGTTGCAGCACTATTTGCAATAGCCAAGGTATGGAAACAACCACAGTGTCATCAGTGGATGAACAGATACAGAAAATGTGGTGTGTATATACACTGGAGTATTATCCAGCCATTAAAAATGATTTTGTCATCTGTGATAACATGGGGCTTGAGGGCATTTGCTATGTGAAATAAGTCAGACGGAAAGATAAATACCATATGATCTTATTTATATGTGAAACCTAAAAAAAAAAAAAGTCAAACTCATGGAACAGATAGGTGGTTGCCAGAGGCAGCAAGTAGGGTGTTAGCACAACGGGTGAAGAAGTCAAACAATACAAACTTCAAGATATAAAATAAATAAATCATAGTGATGTAAGTCACCATAAATCATGCATGATGGCTTTAATTAATACCATATTGCATATTTGAAAGTTGCTAATGGACCTTTCATACAAATGGAATCATAGGAAGTTTTTTGTGACTGGTTTCCTTCATGTAGCATAATGTTTTCAAAGTTCATGTTGCAGCATATATCAGTACTTCTTTCTTTTATGACTGAATAATATTCCATTGTGTGGATACTACATTCTGTTTCTCTATACATCAGTTGATGAGCATTTAGGCTCTTTCCACTTTTGGCTATTATGAATAAAGTTGTTATGACACTCATGTACAAGTTTTTGTGTGAATGTAGGTTTTCAATTGTTCTGGGCATATACCTAGCAGTGAAATTGCTTGCTCATATGGTAACTCTAAGTTTCTGAGGAATTGGCAAATTGTATTTTCCAAGAAGGTTATACCATTTTATATTTTCGTTAGCAATTTATAAGAGGATATAAAATGGTGCAGCCATTTTGGGTATGTAGAATATCTCATTGAGATTTTAACTTGTATTTCTCCAATGACTAATAATTGCTTACAAAGGTCCATAGAGTCAAAGCTATGGTTTTTCCAGTAGTCATGTGTGGATGTGAGAGGTGGACAATAAAAAAGGCTGAGCACCTTTTTTATTAATGCCTTCAAACTGTGGTGTTGGAGAAAACTCTTGAGAGTCCCTTGGACGGTAAGGAGGGAATCCTAAACCAGTCAATCCTAAAGGAAATCAACCCTTGGATTGGACTGATTCATTGGAAGCACTGATACTGAAGCTGAAACTCCAATACTTTGGCCACCTGATGCGAAGAGCTGACTCATTTGAAAAGACCCTGATGCTGGGAAAGATTGAGGGCAGAAGAAGAAGGGGACAACAGAGGAGGAGATGGTTGGATGGTATCACCGACTTGACAGATATGAATTTGAGCAAGCTCCAGGAGTTGGTGAAGGACAGGGAAGCCTGGCATGCTGCAATCCATAGGGTCACAAAGAGTCAGACACGACTGAGTGAACAACACCAAGAATATCTCATTGAGTTAGTTGCATTTCCCCAATGACTAATAATGTTGAGTGTCTTTTCATATACTTACTGATGATTTGTATATCTGCTTTGGGGAAAATGTCTACTGAGATCATTTGCCCATTTAAAAATAGGATTATTTGTCTTTTTATATTGAGTAATAAGGGTTTGTCATACATTCTGATAACACATCCCTTAGCAGATACATGATTTGCAAATATTTTCTCCCATTGTGAATTATTTCCTAATTTTGTTTATAGTGCCCTTTGAAGCATGAACGTTTTAAATTTTGATTAAAAGTGTATGTTACTGGGACTTCCCTGGCTTGGGTTGGATCCCTGGTCAGGGAACTGGATCCCAGATGCTGCAACTAAGAGTTCTCATGCCACAACTAAAGATCCTTTATGCCATAAAGAAGACTGAAGATCTTGCATGCTGCAACTAAGACCTGGCATAACCAAATAAATATTTTTTTTTTAATCACAATTTCTCAGAAATTCTGATTCAGTAGGTCTGTGGTGGAGTCATGGAACCAGCGTTTTTAATGCAGGCATCAGGCATTTCCTGAGGCAGTTTGGTCCACAGATGGAATTTCAGAGAACACATGTTCTTGACAAAACTTGATTCTCCATATCCCCTGCCAAACTGTTTTTACTTTTAGTCTTTTTCATCCTCTAGAAATGGCATTATAGTCCATCCAATTTTTCAAGTCTTGAACTTAAGAGTTATTCGTGATTCCCCCATGTTCCTCACCTCTTGCACCCAGCCCATTATCAAATCCTTTATACTCTATCCATTAAATATATTCTGAATCTCTGCTCCTTTTCTCTGTATCTGTTGCCACCATCATCTCTCACTTTGGCTACTACAATATTCTCCCAACTTGCCTTCCTGCACTCTTTCTTGCCTCCTCCTATAATTCGTTCTCTAGTCAGCAGCCAGCATGATCAAAAAGAATCTTAACAACAAACTTGCACGTACCTAAAAGTGTCTACGTTTAAAAGTTTAACAAATATATGCACCTGTGGAACCATCACCACAGTCAATATATTCATTCATCGCCCCCAAGTTTCTTCCTATCTCTTGGTAATCCCTGGGTGCAAGAGGTGAGGAAGATGGAGGAATCACTAATAACTCTTAGGTTTGAGACTTGAAAAATTGGATGGACTATAGTTCCATTTCTATATAGTGCCATTTCTATAGTCCAATTTCTGTACAGAGAAGGCAATGGCACCCCACTCCAGTACTCTTGCCTGGAAAATCCCGTGGATGGAGGAGCCTGGTAGGCTGCAGTCCATGGGGTCGCTGAGGGTCGGACACGACTGAGCAACTTCACTTTCACTTTCACTTTCATGCATTGGGGAAGGAAATGGCAACCCACTCCAGTGTTCTTGCCTGGAGAATCCCAGAGATGGGGGAGCCTGGTGGCCTGCCGTCTATGGGGTCGCATAGAGTCGGACACGACTGAAGTGACTCAGCAGCAGCAGATGCTGAGTTTCTTATTCTTGAGCTTTGAAAGTTCTCTATATTTTCTGGATACAACTCTTTTATCAAATATTTAATTTGCAAATTAGTCTTTGCTTTATATTTTTACTGTCTCTCCATCTCTTTTTCAACTGGCTGCTCCATGAAGCTTCTGGGATCTTACTTAGTTCCCTGACCAAGGATTGAACCTGGGCCCTTGGTGGTGAATGTTCAGAGTTTTAATCGCTGGACCACCAGGTAATTCTCTTTATTCTCTTAAGAATGTCTTTTGAAAAAACAATTTAAACATTTTGATGAAGTACAGTTTATCAATGTGTTCTTTTGTAGATCATGTTTTTGGTGTTATATAAAAAAATTTTGCCTAAATCAAAGTCAAAAAAACTTTCTCCTTTTTTTTCTTCTTGGCCCTTTATAGTCTGGGGTTTTACATTTAGGTCTATTATCCATTTTGAATTAATTTTTGCATGTGATATGAGATATGGATCAAAGTGTGTTTTTTTGTGACTTTGGTTTTGAATATAAATATACATCTATCAATATTTAGCAACATTTGTTGAAAGACTCTTTTCTCTGCTCAACTGCCTTTGTACCTTTAAAAAAAAAATCTATCCAGTTTCTAATAGTTAAGACATGGAAGCAACCTAAATGTCCATTGACAGATGAATGGATAAAGAAGATATATAGACACATATATGTGTGTGTATATATATATATATTACATATATATACACACAATGGAATACTTCTTGTTATTTAGTCACTAAGTCACCTCTGACTCTTTGGTGACCCCATGGGCTTGTAGCTTGCCAGGCTACTCTGAGCATGGGATTTTGCAGGCAAGAACACTGGAGTGGGTTGCCATTTCCTTCTCCAGGGGATCTTCCCGACCCAGGGATTAACCCTTGTCTCCTGCATTGGCAAGCACTGAGCCATCAGGGAAGCCCACAGTGGAATACTACTCGGACTTTATGCCGTTGGCAGCAACATGAATGGACCTAGAGATTATCATATTAAGTGAAATAAGTCAGAAACATATCATATGATATCACTTACATGTGGAATCTAAAATATGATACCGATTAATTTATTTATAAAATGCAAGAAGACTCAAATACATAGAAAACAAGCTTACAGTTACCAAAGGGGAAAGACGGGGAGGGATAGATTAGGAGTTTGGGATTAGCAGATACAAACTATCATATATAGAATAAGTAATCAACAAGATCCTACTGTACAGCACAGGAAACTATATTCAATATCCTACAATAAATCATAATGGAAAATAATATACACACATATATGTATATGTACATACATGTAACTGAATCACTTTGCCATATACCAGAAACTAATACAACATTGTAAATCAACTGTACTTCAATTTTTTAAAAAAGATTTATCCATATATGGGTAAGTCTATGTCTGGACTCTCTACCCTGTTTCATTGATCTATTTGATGCTGATGACAAGATCACCTTCTGCCTATTCTGTAATAAGTCTTGAAATCAGATTGTATTAATCCTTCAACTTTGTTTTTTCCTTTCAAAGGAGTTTTGACTATTCTTTGTTCCTTGCATTTCCATGCTAATTTTGGAGTCATCTTTTCAATGATTTTTTTAAAGCAAACAATACCCTGTAGTGATTTTGACTGGATTAACATTGACTCTATAAATAGACTGGGAAAACTGACACATGAACAATACAGAATCGTTTGAAGCACGAACACAGTATATATATTTTTTGTTTATATCATTTTTAATCTTTCATTTCCCTCAATAATGCTCTGTAATTTTAAGTGTACAGGCCTTTTCTTTTTTTTCGGCTGTGCCACACCACTTGCAGAATCTTAGTTCCCTCACTGGGGACTGAACCCAGGCTCACGACAGTGAAGGCACCGGGTCCTAACCACTGGACTGCCAGAGAACTCCACAAATGCACAACACTTGTATATCTTGTGTCAGATGTATCCCTAAGGACTTCATTTTCTGATGTTATCAATAACAATAGTGTTTTTATAGCTCCAATTACTACACGTTTAGAGAAGACTCTTGAGAGTCCCTTGGATTGCAAGGAGATCCAACCAGTCCATTCTAAAGGATCAGTCCTGGGTGTTCATTGGAAGGACTGATGCTGAAGCTGAAACTCCAATACTTTGGCCACCTGATGCGAAGAGCTGACTCATTGGAAAAGACCCTGATGCTGGGAGGGATTGGGAGCAGGAGGAGAAGGGGACGACAGAGGATGAGATGGCTGGATGGCATCACCAACTCGACGGACATGAGTTTGAGTGAACTCTGGGAGCTGGTGATGGACAAGGCGGCCTGGCGTGCTGTGATTCATGGGGTGGCAAAGAGTTGGACACGACTGAGCAACTGAACTGAACTGAACTGAACTGAACTACATGTTTGTTGCTAGCATATAGATATACAATTGATTTTTGGATGTTGATATTGTGCAATCTTGCTAAATCATTTGTCAGTTCTAGTAGTTCTTTACAGATTCCATTGGATTTACTAAATGGACGCTCAGGTTACCTGTGGATAAAGAGAACTTTACTTCTTTTCCAGTTGGTATATGATTTTGTTCCTTGACTAATTTTATTGGTTAGTAGGCATGACAATCTACAAATATCCTTACTTGTTCCATTCAACTTCACCATTAAGTATGATGCTAGCTCTAGGATTATTTTTAAGTAGTCTGAAAAAATATACATAACATGCTATTTATCATTTTAAAGTGTACAATTCAGTGGCATTAAGAGCATTCATGTTTTACAAACATTATTATGATTTGGTTCCAGAACTTTTTGAAGTGAAGTCGCTCAGTCGTGTCTGACCATATGCAACCCCATGGACTGTAGCCTACCAGGCTTTTCCATCCATGGTATTTTCCAGGCAAGAGTACTGGAGTGGCTTCCATTTCCTTCTCCAGGGGATCTTCCTGACCCAGGGATTGAGCCCAGGTCTTCTGCATTGCAGGCAGACGCAAAAGGAAACCTGATGACCGTTAAGTAGCCACTACCCATTCCTCTTCCTCCAAGCTCCTAGAAACCTCTACAATGCCACCCATCTCTATGTTTTTTTTAAGTTGGCTTTTCTTTTTGTTGCTGAGTTGTAAGAGTTAGCTGTAGGTTTTTAATAGATGCCCTTTATAGATTGAAGAAGTTCCTTTCCATTCATCAGTTCAGTTCAGTTCAGTCACTCACTCGTGTCCAATTCTTTGTGACCCAATGAACTGCAGCTTGCTAGGCCTCCCTGTCCATCACCAACTCCCAGAGACCACCCAAACCCATATCCATTGTGTCGGTGATGCCATCCAAGCATCTCATCCTCCATTGTCCCCTTCTCCTCCTGCCTTCAATCTTTCCCAGCATCAGGGTATTTTCAAATGAGTCAACTCTTCACATCAGGTGGCCAAAGTATTGGAGTTTCAGCTTTGGCATCAGTCCTTCTAATGAATATTCAGGACTGATTTCCTTTAGGATGGGCTGCTTGGATCTCCTTGCAGTCCAAGGGACTCTCAAGAATCTTATCCAACACCACAGTTCAAAAGCATCAATTCTTCAGTGCTCAGCTTTCTTTATAGTACAACTCTCAC
>NW_011494873.1:1201694-1206084 GCF_000754665.1 Bison bison bison
GTGGTGTCATCTGCATATCTGAGGTTCTTGATATTTCTCCTGGCAATCTTGATTCCAGCTTGTGCTTCTTTCAGCCCAGCGTTTCTCATGATGTACTCTGCATAGAAGTTAAATAAGCAGGGTGACAATATACAGCCTTGACGTACTCCTTTTCCTATTTGGAACCACTCTGTTGTTCCATATCCAGTTGTAACTGTTGCTTTCTGACCTGCATATAGGTTTCTCAAAAGAGAGGTCAAGTGGTCTGATATTCCCATCTCTTTCAGAATTTTCCACAGTTTATTGTGATCCACATAGTCAAAGGCTTTGGCATAGTCAATAAAGCAGAAATAGATGTTTTTCTGGAACTCTCTTGCTTTTTCGACGATCCAGCAGATGTTGGCAATTTGATCTCTGGTTCCTCAGCCTTTTCTAAAACCAGCTTGAACATCTGAAAGTTCACGGTTCACATATTGCCAAAGCCTGGCTTGGAGAACTTTGAGCATTACTTTACTAGCGTGTGAGATGAGTGCAATTGTGCGGTAGTTTGAGCATTCTTTGGCATTTCCTTTCTTTGGGATTGGAATGAAAACTGATCTTTTCCAGTCCTGTGGCCACTGCTGAGTTTTCCAAATTTGCTGGCATATTGAGTGCAGCACTTTCACAGCATCATCTTTCAGGATTTGAAATAGCTCAACTGGAATTTCATCACCTCCACTAGCTTTGTTCATAGTGATGCTTTCTAAGGCCCACTTGACTTCACATTCCAGGATGTCCGGCTCTAGGTAAGTGATCACACCATCATGATTATCTGGGTTATTATCTGAAGATCTTTTTTGTACAGTTCTTCTGTGTATTCTTGCCACCTCTTCTTAATATCTTCTGCTTCTGTTAGGTCCATACCATTTCTGTCCTGTATTGAGCCCATCTTTGCATGAAATGTTCCCTTGGTATCTCTAATTTTCTTGAAGAGATCTCTAGTCTTTCCCAATCTGTTGTTTTCCTCTATTTCTTTGCATGGATCACTGAGAAAGGCTTTCTTATCTCTCCTTGCTATTGTTTGGAACTCTGCATTCAGATGCTTATATCTTTTCTTTTCTCCTTTGCTTTTCACTTCTCTTCTTTTCACAGCTATTTGTAAGGCCTCCTCAGACAGCCATTTTGCTTTTTTGCATTTCTTTCTCTTGGGGATGGTCTTGCTCCCTGACTCCTGTACAATGTCATGAACCTCCATCCATAGTTCATCAGGCATTCTATCAGATCTGTCAATCTGTCTTAGTCCCTTAAATCTATTTCTCAATTCCACTGTAGAGCCATAAGGGATTTGATTTGGGTCATACCTGAATGGTCTAGAAGTTTTCTCCACTTTCTTCAATTTAAGTCTGAATTTGGCAATAAGGAGCTCATGGTCTGAGCCACAGTCCACTGCCGGTCTAGTTTTTGCTGATTGTATAGAGCTTCTCCATCTTTGGCTGCAAAGGATATAATCAATCTGATTTCAGTGTTGACCTTCTGGTGATGTCCATGTGTAGAGTCTTCTCTTGTGTTGTTGGAAGAGGGTGTTTGCTATGACCAGTGCATTCTCTTGGCAGAACTTTGTAAGCCTTTGCCCTGCTTCATTCTGTACTCCAAGACCAAATTTGCCTGTTACTCCAGGTGTTTCTTGACTTCCTACTTTTGCATTCCAGTTCTCTATAATGAAAAGGACATATTTTCTGGGTGTTAGTTCTAGAAGGCCTTGTATGTCTTCATAGAACTGTTCAACTTCAGCTTCTTCAGCATTACTGGTTGGGGCATAGACTTGGATTACTGTGATATTGAATGGTTTGCCTTGGAAACAAACAGAGATCATTCTGTCATTTTTGAGATTGCATCCAAGTACTGCATTTCGGACTCTTTTGTTGACCATGATGGCTACTCCATTTCTTCTAAGGGATTCCTGCCCACAGTAGTAGATATAATGGTCATCTGAGTTAAATTCACCCATTACAGTCCATCTTAGTTTGCTGATTCCTAGAATGTCGATGTTCACTCTTGCCATCTCCTGTTTGACTACTTCCATTCATAGTTTACAGCTTTTATTTTTAATCAAAAATGGTTTGCTAAATGCTTTGGGATGGTTACATGGCTTTTCATTTTTAGTTTATTGGAGAAGGAAATGGTAACCCACCCCAGTACTCTTGCCTGGAGAATTCCATGGACAGAGGAGCCTGGTGGGTGACAGTCCATGGGATTGCAAAGAGTTGGACACGACTGAGTGACTACCACTTTATGATGGATTATACTGATTAATTTTCAAATATTAAACCTTGGCTAAATCTGACTTAATCATGATGTTTGTCCTCTTTATATACTAATGGATTCACCTTGCTAAAATTATGTTTGGAATTTTTGCATCTATGTTTGTGAGGGATATTTGTCTATATTTATTTCTCTTAACATTTTTGTTTAGTTTTGGTATCAATGTGTGCATGCATGCTGTTGTTGCTCAGTCATGTCTGGCTCTTTGCAACCCCATAGACTGTAGCCTATCAGGCTCCTCTGTCCATGTGATTTCCCAGGCAAGGACCCTGGAGTGGGTTGCCATTCCCTTCTCCAGGGGATCCTCCTGACCCAGGGATTGAACTTGCTTCTCCCCCACTGGCAGGCAGATTCTTTACCACCGTGCCACCTGGTATCAATAGCATTTCAATTTTTTGGAAAAAATTTTCTATATTCTTACCTGGAGAATCCCCATGGACAAAGGAGCCTAGCAAGCTATATAGTCCATGCGGTCACAAAGAGCTGGACACAACTGAAGAGACTTAGCATGCATGCATGCAGAGTGGTTACTGTTGTATTACACCAGTGGAATTGCTGGAAATCCACTCCCCAGGACTGGCTAGAAATCCATCCTATAGGGTGCTAGGAATTGTCTCACCAGAGCCATTCTGCTCTGAATACCTGAGAGGGAGTGCCTGGGGAAGTTGTTGCTTGCTAGGTGTTGGGTTCTGTGTGTTGCAGGAGCCGGATCTTGGGGAAGCTGCTGCCATTGCAGGAACCTGGTGTTGAAGCAACTGTGTATCCTAAAGGAGCTGCATGAGAGAAGCTGTCTGTGCTACGGGAGCGAGGCAATGCACAGGCTGCGCACATCACGGGAACCTGGCCCTAAAGCTACCCATGTTATAGCCACCAAAGGGAATTCCTCCTGCGGTGTCTGCCCTCTACCCTTAAAGCTAAACATCGTGCTTACTGGCAAAGGTACAATATTTAAAGGGCCCACATCCATTTTCACAAAGTAGGCAATGAAGAGTGATTTTAGATTTGAGATGCAGTAATTTGATAATTGGCATAATTTTCTACATGGAAACCTTAAAACCTTATATTTAACAATGCTTGGGTATAAGAGAATCACGTAAATTACAGAATTGCTATATGTTTAGAATCTATGGTATATTCCCAAGGAAAATACATAGAGCCAATGAAAATTTATAGTCCTAAAATCTATATCAATACAATTAAACAATAAACTGAATTAAACTAATTATTTAAATTTCCCATTTAAGTTAGAAAAAGAACAAAAGAAACCACAAAGAAAAAAATAATAAAGATAAAAGCAAGAAGTAATGAAGTACAGAACTAGAAAACAGTAGATCAAAATAAACAAAAATTCAGTTTTTTCGAATAAAGTCAGAACATAGACAAACCACTAGGAAATTTAATTTTTAAAGCGTGTAGGAGGGAGAAGGCAAAAATATGTAAGAGTAAGAAATAATAAGAGAAAAGTAGCTGTTAACACAGAGGAAGTCAGAAGGTCATAAAACAGTTCTTTTAGTTCCATAGTGCCATGCAAAAATTGTAAACCTAATAAAATGAATAATGTCTTATGACAGTATAGTAGACCAAAGTTGACCACCCCTTGAAGATAAAAAGTTTAACAAATCAACTTGAAGGATGAAATATAGAATGCTATAAAAAAAAAACAACTATCCCATATCAAAATACCAAGCTGAGATGTTTTCACAAGAGAATTCTACCAGATATTTAAAAGACTGTCCTATTCTATATAAATCATTTCAGAGTACAGAGAAATGAAGGTCAACTTCTAAATTCTTTTTGTGATGCAGGTTAACATTGATACTACTAGTTGATTAAATGCCACACACAAGATAAAATTATAGACTAATGTTGTTTACAAATATTGATTTAAAAGTCCAAACTTTAGAACACAGAAAATTAAGAAAATTATAAACCACAGTCAAGTAGTGTTTAAAATAATGCAAGTATGGTTTGCTGCTGCTGCTGCTGCTGCATCGATTCAGTCGTGTCCGACTCTGTGCGACCCCATAGACGGCAGCCCACCAGGCTTCCCGTCCCTGGGATTCTCCAGGCAAGAACACTGGAGTGGGTTGCCATTTCCTTCTCCAATGCA
>NW_011494873.1:1206187-1207892 GCF_000754665.1 Bison bison bison
TTTCCTTCTCCAATGCAGGAAAGTGAAAGTGAAGTCGCTCAGTCGTGTCCGACTCTAGTGACCCCATGGACTGCAGCCTACCAGGCTCCTCCGTCCATGGGATTTTCCAGGCAAGAGTACGGGAGTGGGGTGCCATTGCCTTCTCTGCAAGTATGGTTTAACATTAAGAAATCTGTTAATATAATTTGACATATTTGTGTCTAGGAAGAAAAATCATATTGTTACTCCCATAAGAACTGAGAAGAAAAACCATGTAATTATATACTTTAACCATATGTGATTTAAAAACTTTAACAAAATTCAATTTTGTTGAATTCCAAACAACAAACAAAAACTAATGAAACAACAAAAACCTCTTAAGGAAATAAGAATGGACACTGCCCTAACGTGATAGAGCGTGTACATATACCTTAGTCCTAAAGTCAGCATCTTAAATGGAAAACACTAAAGATCAGGAGTGAGGCAAGGATACCCACTAACTCACTAATGTTTAACATTGCCTTGAAGGTATGCTGCTACTGCTGCTAAGTCGATTCAGTCGTGTCCGACTCTGTTTGACCCCATAGATGGCAGCCCACCAGGCTCCCCTATCCCTGGGATTCTCCAGGCAAGAACACTGGAGTGGGTTGCCATTTTTCTGCCTCTTCTCGACCCCATGGACTGCAGCCTACCAGGCTCCTCCATTCATGGGATTTTCTAGGCAAGAGTACTGGAGTGGGGTGCCATCGCCTTCTCCGAATTGAAGGTATAGGCCAATGCAGTTAGACAAGGAAAGTCAAGATAGGCATAAGAATTGAAAATATATATATATAATTGAAAAAAAATCAAATATAATTAGTTCTATCTGCCAAAGACGTGATAGTGTACCTGTAAACCCTAGGAAATCAATGATAATATTAAATCAAACAGTAATTCTGAAGGGTACAGCAAATAAAATTAACACACAAGGAGGTGAGTGATCAAGATGGCAGAGTGGGAAGACCCTGAGCTCACGTTCTCCCATGGGCACACCAAAATTACAACCTACAATGAGATCGAACTGAAGACTAGCAGAAAAGACCTCCCACAGCTAAAGATATAAAAAACAACCACAATGAGACAGGTAGAAGGGCTGGAAACATGGTTTAGTCAAGACCCACACCCACAGGTAGATGACTCACAAATGGGAGGATAATCACAATTGCAAAGGTTATCTCCAAGGAGTGAGAGGTCTGAGCCTCACACTGGGTACCCCAGCCCAGGACTCGTGCACCCAAAGGCCCAGACCGTCTGGTTTTGGAGGCCAGTGGGACTTAGGTATGGGAGAGCTGTGAGGCTGTGGGAAACAGAGACTCTGTCCCTAAAGGGTGCAAACAAAATCTCACAGATTACTGTAGAAGCAGTAATCTGAAAAGATCCTGAATCAGGCCCACTTGCTGATCTTAGGGAGCCTCCTATGCTAGAGAGGCAGGAGGCAAGTGGGAACTCCCCCTGGGCACACACGTGCTGGCAGAAGACATTTTTGGGAGCTCGATACACCACGAAGAGGCTGATTTCAACAAGAGCCATATTGGAGTCCTCCTCCTGTCCTGTTAGCATTGGGAGCTTATTCACCCACCAGCTGGTTGGCAACAATCCTGGGACAACCCAAGCCAAGCAGCCTGCTAGTGGAAATCCAGCCCTACCCACCAGCAGGTCCAGAACCTGGCCACCAGGAGGTCAGCAC
>NW_011494873.1:1207992-1210847 GCF_000754665.1 Bison bison bison
CCCGGCCCCAAAACCCACTGGCCCCCACGGCCAGTCACCAGGAGCCAGCCCTGTTCACCGGTGGGCCAGTGCCAAAACGGGACCCCGCCCCGGCCTCCCCAGACCCACCTGCCAGTCCTGTGGGAACTCAGCCCCACCTAATCAGAGACTCCACCCGAGGCAGGACCCAGTAGCCAAAGAGAAATTAAGGAAACAATTCCATTTATAATTTGCAGCAAAAAGGATAATACCTCGGAATAAATCTAACCAAGGAGGTAAAAGACCTGTACCCGGAAAACTATTAAGATACTGATGAGAGTAAATGAAGACAACATAAACAAATGGAAAGATATACTGTGCCCATGGATTGGACAAATTAATGTGCTAAAATGACCCTATGACCCAAACAATCCACAGACTCAGTACAATCCCTATCAAAATGCCAATGGCATTTATCACAGAACTAGAACAAATAATTCTGAAATTTGTATGGAAATTCAAAAGACCCTGAAAGCTTTAAAAAAAATCTTGAGAAATTGATAGGTATGAAAACATTACCTTTCCTGTTTTGTTTTTTTCCCCTTAAAAGGGCATGTTGTAGCAAAGAGAGAGACTAGTTCCTCCAGCCTGCCTGATTGAGACATCATCTCTACTTCCTGAGGCTTTCTAACCCCAGGTACCTGATTTTATCTTTTCATGGAGGGTGAAAGTTCAGGGAAATGCAAGGAATAGATAATGTGATGGAGTGCCATATTATTCATTTATACCTGGGAAGATAATTATCCAGTCCTGGTCATTTGTGCCAGTCTCCCGCCTAGTGTCACAGGTGGGTCCTTTAAAGAGACCAAATTCAGAAGGTTGCTTGTTAAGCAAATAATTGAAGCTTAAGTTGGATCCTTAGGAAGATCCAAGGCCAAGGATCTTTCTAAGGAATATTTCTGTTAACCTGTTTTCTTTCTTTTCTTCCTCTAGTCTGCAAATAAGCAGATACACTTTTCTCTGGATAAATGGAATCAATTCTGAAAACCAGAATATCCTGTCCCTTCAAAAGTGTGGAAGAGACCTGATTAAAATCTTGTTCTCTAATTCAATTTTCTGGACTCTATCCCGAACTCTCTGTATTATGACTAGACAATGGACTTATTGCAATAGCTGAATGAAGGTTAGATTTGAGTACGTGTAGTTTGCGCTTGCCGACTGAGCACCAAAGAATTGATGCTTTTGAACTGTGGTGTTGAAGAAGACTCTTGAGAGTCCCTTGGACTGCAAGGAGATCCAACCAGTCCATTCTGAAGGAGATCAGCCCTGGGATTTCTTTGGAAGGAATGATGCTGAAGCTGAAACTCCAGTCCTTTGGTCACCTCATGTGAAGAGTTGACTCATTGGAAAAGACTCTGATGCTGGGAGGGATTGGGGGCAGGAGGAGAAGGGGACGCCAGAGGATGAGATGGCTGGATGGCATCACTGACTCGATGGACGTGAGTCTGAGTGAACTCCAGGAGTTGGTGATGGACAGGGAGGCCTGGCGTGCTGCAATTCATGGGGTCGCAAAGAGTTGGACACGACTGAGCGACTGAACTGAACTGAACTGAGTATTCATTCATTCTTCTCCTAGTAACAGTGCAAGACCATCCCCATGGAAAAGAAATGCAAAAAAGAAAAATGGCTGTCTGGGGAGGCCTTACAAATAGCTGTGAAAAGAAGAAAAGCGAAAAGCAAAGGAGAAAAGGAAAGATATAAGCATCTGAATGCAGAGTTCCAAACAATAGCAAGGAGAGATAAGAAAGCCTTCCTCAGCGATCAATGCAAAGAAATAGAGGAAAACAACAGTATGGGAAAGACTAGAGATCTCTTCAAGAAAATTAGAGATACCAAGGGAACATTTCATGCAAAGATGCACTCAATACAGGACAGAAATGGTATGGACCTAACAGAAGCAGAAGATATTAAGAAGAGGTGGCAAGAATACACAGAAGAACTGTACAAAAAAGATCTTATCTGACCCAGATAATCGCAAAGGTGTGATCACTCACACTCACCTAGAGCCAGACATCCTGGAATGTGAAGTCAAGTGGGCCTTAGAAAGCATCACTATGAACAAAGCTAGTGGAGGTGATGGAATTCCAGTTGAGCTATTTCAAATCCTGAAAGATGATGCTGTGAAAGTGCTGCACTCAATATGCCAGCAAATGTGGAAAACTCAGCAGTGGCCACAGGACTGGAAAAGGTCAGTTTTCATTCCAATCCCAAAGAAAGGCAATGCCAAAGAATGCTCAAACTACCACACAATTGCACTCATCTCACACGCTAGTAAAGTAATGCTCAAAATTCTCCAAGCCAGGCTTCAGCAATATGTGAACCGTGAACTTTCAGATGTTCAAACTAGTTTTAGAAAAGGCAGAGGAACCAGAGATCAAATTGCCAACATCTGCTGGATCATGGAAAAAGCAAGAGAGTTCCAGAAAAACATCTATTTCTGTTTTATTGACTGTGCCAAAGCCTTTGACTGTGTGGATCACAATAAACTGTGGAAAATTCTGAAAGAGATGGGAATACCAGACCACCTGACCTCTTTCTTGAGAAACCTGTATGCAGGTCAGGAAGTAACAGTTAAAACTGGACATGGAACAACAGACTGGTTCCAAATAGGAAAAGGAGTACGTCAAGGCTGTATATTGTCACCCTGCTTATTTAACTTCTATGCAGAGTACATCATGAGAAACACTGGGCTGAAAGAAGCACAAGCTGGAATCAAGATTGCCAGGAGAAATATCAAGAACCTCAGATATGCAGATGACACCACCCTTATGGCAGAAAGTGAAGAGGAACTACAAAGCCTCTTGATGAAAGTGAAAGAGGAGAGTGAAAAAGTTGGC
>NW_011494873.1:1210947-1221473 GCF_000754665.1 Bison bison bison
AAGATCATGGCATCTGTCCCATCACTTCATGGCAAATAGATAAGGAAACAGTGGAAACAGTGGCTGACTTTATTTTTCTGGGCTCCAAAATCACTGTGGATGGTGACTGCAGCCATGAAATTAAAAGACGCTTACTCCTTGGAAGGAAAGTTATGACCAACCTAGACAGCATATTCAAAAGCAGAGACATTACTTTGTCAACAAAGGTCCATCTAGTCAAGGCTATGGTTTTTCCAGTGGTCATGTATAGATGTGAGAGTTGGACTGTGAAGAAGGCTGAGCGCCGAAGAATTGATGCTTTTGAACTGTGGTGTTGGAGAAGACTCTTGAGAGTCCCTTGGACTGCAAGGAGAGCCAACCAGTCCAATCTGAAGGAGATCAGCCCTGGGATTTCTTTGGAAGGAATGAGGCTAAAGCTGACACTCCAGTACTTTGGCCACCTCATGCGAAGAGTTGACTCATTGGAAAAGACTCTGATGCTGGGAGGGATTGGGGGCAGGAGGAGAAGGGGACGACAGAGGATGAGATGGTTGGATGGCATCACTGACTCAATGGACAGGAGTTTGGGTGAACTCCGGGAGTCGGTGATGGACAGGGAGGCCTACTACTGCTACTGCTAAGTCGCTTCAGTCGTGTCCAACTCTTATCGACCCCATGGACTGCAGCCCACCAGGCTCCTCCACCCATGGGAATTTCCAGGCAAGAGTACTGGAGTGGGGTGCCGTTGCCTTCTCTGACAGGGAGGCCTGGCATGCTGCAGTTCATGGGGTCACAAAGAGTCTGACATGACTGAGCGACTGAACTGAACTGAACTGAACTGAACAGTGCCCTGAGTTCACTTTGAGGAAAAAATTGCTCCTAGCCACGAGTCAGTCCATTCCATCCCCCTCTCCAGGATAATCCCAAGACCCAGACTTAGCCAATCAGTGCATTTGAAAACCATGAAGGGGTGGTTGTGTCCATGAAGGGATGGACATGTGACCCATTTTGGAAAAATTAGAATCAGATTCAAGACGTTTTTCTCACAATTGTTTAGAAGAAAGAATCTTTTTTTTTTTTTTCTGAACATGAATTTGGAGGACATAAACTTGGAGCTACCTGGAGCCTACATCAGGGGAAAGATTGGGGCCACTTTCCAATAGGAGAAAGCCTACCCAAACAGGCAAGCCAAGACTGAGGAAAATACAGCTGAGAAGCCAAGCCCTGAAGGCGATCTGAGCAGGATCCGTGTGTGCGAGCTAAGTCGCTTCAGTTGTGTCTGACCCTTTGCGATCCTGTCAACTGTAGCCCACCAGGCCCCTCTGTCCATGGGATTCTGCAGGCAGGAATATTAGAGTGGACTGCCATTTTGAGCTAGATCTACTGCCTGAAATTTTCAGATCCATAAGTCAATTCATTTTTCATTGTATTCCCTGTAAGTCTGTTTGAGTTGGGATTCCTTTGCTTGAGAATAGGAACTAGAGTTTATCTCTCTTTGTCTCTGAAGCATCTAAAGCAATCCCTGCTGGCACCCTCATGAAGAACCCTCCTTGTGTTTCAAGGTAAAAGGGTTTAGACCTTATCTTGGACAGGTTGAGGAACCACTGAAGGACCTTCAGCAGCAGACACATGCGGTATTTTGTGTATTGGAGCCACAGGTGGAAAGAGTCTGGCGTTTTGGCTGCTTGCAAAAGCAAGCAGTGATGAACATGACACTCTTACCTCGTAGCCCACCTAGCTGAAATTACACGCCTGCTGATGACGGGAGGCTGGAGCCCTACCTGAGTTATAAGCCCCTTCTAGCGCTATGTGAGCAATAGGGGTTCTGTTTGGTAATTCTCCCAAATGCCTCCCCTTTTACCAACTCTGGCTACTCCCACAAGGAGACTTTGAGGTGTCCACAAGGCAGGACTGCACACATCAAGAGCCAGCAGTAAAGCACGCTTCACTCTGCAGGGCAACATCAGGCACTCATTAAAGGGATGCGCTAGCTGTGGGTGATTAAAATCTAATTGAAACAAGCATCCTGTGAATGGCTTCCAGAATTCAGGCAAGAGAAGACTGTTAAATGTTTGAAAACTATTTTATGATCAAACATCCCCACTCCCTTTTCTCCCAGACAATCCTGTGGCAGACTGATGTTTATCCTCTATTCTTCTTTTACTCTCGCCGTTTCTCAATTACCAGTTGTATTATGGTATGACTGTAACGGACCAGTTTATATTCTTTCTAGATGTGATCCTTGAGAGCAGACAGTCTTATTCAGGTTTCTTTTTCCAGCTCTCCCCACACTCTCCACGGTGTCCTTAATGCCAGTTTGCTGAATTGAATTGGTGAAACTCAGTCTCTAAATAAATCTGATCCAAAAAAAAATGATCAAAGATATGCGTGTTCTCTGACTCCCTATGACCACTGCCAGAAGCTCAAACTGAACAAAGCAAAATTCAAAAACCAGTCATCAGTTGCCTTTAGGAACAGTTGGATCCAGATTTTCAGTGTCCCCCACACTCTCTTTCTCTGTGTCTTTTGCCTCAGCTTCCCTTTGCTTTAGGCTTCATTCTTAGGCGAGCTCTGTGCAGATGACAAGGATGGTCACCAGCATCTACGGGCTAAATTCTGCCAGCTTAACAAGACCAGTAGGAAAAAGTTTCTCTTTCTCAATATCTCTGGCAAAGGTCCTGAGATCAAATCTCATTGGCTTGGCTTGGGTCATGTGACCATTACTAAGCCACTTGTAGCCTGGAGACTGGATTACACTGATTAGCCTGGTCTGAGTCACATGGCCATTCTTGGCACCAAGGAGTGAAGCTTCATCCAAATCACATGGATCGAGAGTAGAGGAAAGAGTTCCCCAGAGAAAAATGAGGGTCATATTAACTGAAGAAAGGAAAATAGCTAAACCTCACAATGTGCATTATATACAAACATTTGATAATTCCTGTGTGCGGTTATAACAGTAACAATAATAATGATAGCTACCACCAACTAAGTATTTACTATATCCTAGCACTGTTCTGGGGACTTCCCAGGTGGCTCAGTGGTAAAGAAGCCACCTGCCAATGCAGGAGACGCGGTTTGACCCCTGGGTCGATCCAGGAACGATCCCCTGGAGAAGGAAATGGCAACCCACTCCAGTATTCTTGCCTGGAAAATCCCATGGACAGAGGAGCCTGGCAGGCTACGATCCATGGGGTCTCAAAAGAGCTGGACACAACTAAACAAAACACGACGAAAACAACACCAGCACTGTTCTAATCGTCTTACGTCTAGTGACTCATTTAATTCTTACCCCAGTACCAAGAGGCAGGTGCTATTGCTATCCTCACTTAACAGGCAAGAGTTCAAGTCTGTCTAAACTCAAATTAATTATCAGGTTACATTGTCTCCAATTAAGACAACACAGGTCAGAAGTATAGGAGAGTATTTGATATTTTTTCCCCCTTATACCACCCAATCTGGCCCTTCATTCAGCAAACACTGAGCTCTGCAACAGTCTGAGTCTTCTACCAGATACTGAAAAAAAGTAACAGGAGATCCCTGGCTCAGAGGGGTGCCGGTCTTGTCAGGGAGACAGACACATAAACACAAGATTGTCTCCCTGTGGCTCAGACAGCAAAGAATCTGCCTGCAAAGCAGGAGACCTGGGGTGATCCCAAGGTCGGGAAGATCCCCTGGAGAAGGAAATGGCAACCCACTCCAGTATTCTCGCCTGGAGAACTCCACAGACAGAGGAGCCTGGCAGGCTACAGTCCGCGGGGTCACGAAAGAGCTGGACGCGCCTGAGCAACTAGCCCTTTCACTTCCACACTGCACAGTGTGCTAAGTGTCTGAGCAACATTCTCTAGAATGAATTTTTCTTTTGTTTCCTTCCACACAAAGGGGTTTTAAAATCTTATTATAACTCAGTAGTGTTATGAAAAGAGGCTCAAAGAATTTCAATTAGAATCAAAATTATTTGTACCATGTACCTCAACAAACATTCTTAGATCCAGAAAAGAGTGATCAGATGGGGGTGATCCCGGTCAAATAAGGAAAATGCTGCTCCCCTGCTGTCCGCTTCAGAGTGCTTTGTCCACCTTGATGTGTCCACCTCTCCCCAAACGTCTAGTCCATGTTCTGGCTAGATTGTCCTGTTTCCCCTAATCACAAAAGCATCCTGATTAATCCAGTGTCATTTAAGTGTAGGAAATGGCTTGTGGGGTAGTAGTCTCATATATGTGAAATGACATCAAAATTAGTGTACAATTATTACCATTTCCAGTATTCTTACAATTCTGTTTTTTTTTTATTGAAATAGAGTTGATTTAGTAATCCTCCTGTATATACATCTTCATATAGTTCTTTTAATGGAGTATACAAATCTCATTTTGATGTTAACTTGTCTTTAACACCTCCTTGAAAGAGTGAAAACTGAAACTTGCTCAGTCATGTCAGATTCTTTGCAACCCCGTGGACACTAGCCCGCCAGACTCCTTTGTCCATGGAATTCTCCAGGCAAGAATACCAGTGTGGGCAGCCATTCCCTTCTCCAGGGGATCTTCCTGACCCAGGGATTGAACCTGGATCTTCCACATTGCAGGCAGATTCTTTACCATCTGAGCCAGCAGGGAAGCCCCAACACCTCCTCAACACATGCTAATCTCCTTTCAGCAGAGAGAGACACAGAGAGAGAAATCCTCATGACCCAGCTGGAGCTAAATGACACTCTTTTGCTTTTACTGTGTTTACTTTTGTTTTATTTTATTTTAAAAATATTTATTTATTTAGCTGCACAGGGTCTTAGTCAAAGCACGTGGGATCATTAGTTGCAGCATGTAGGATCTAGTTCCCTGACCAAGGATCGAACCTGGCACCCCTGTGTTGGGAGCGTGGAGTCTTAACCATTGGACTACCAGGGAAGTCCCTCATTGTGTTTCCTTTTAGAGTTCGCTTTTATGAATGGAGACCTGTATAGGCTTTCCAACTGTCATGTTATAGCTTCCCTTTAAAGAAACATATTTGACTTTTGAGTTTATCAACTTCAAGTAAATTATGAAGAAAATGCTGATATGGGGGATGTGGACAGAGCAACATTCGTGAGGGTGCTGCTCAGCTCAAGTTCGGGGAACAATGTCCTTATCTACTGAGTCTGCTGCTGCTACTGCTAAGTCACTTCAGTCGTGTCCGACTCTGTGCGACCCCATAGACGGCCTCCTACCAGGCTCCTCTGTCCCTGGGATTCTCCAGGCAAGAACACTGGAGTGGGTTGCCATTTCCTTTTCCAATGCATAAAAGTGAAAAGTAAAAGTGAAGTCGCTCAGTCGTGTCCGACTCTTAGCGACCCCATGGACTGCAGCCTACCAGGCTCCTCCATCCATGGGATTCTCCAGGCAAGAGTACTGGAGTGGGGTGCCATTGCCTTAGTTTTGGCTTTTCGGTCAGTTTTTGATAATCATTGCCCCCAGGCAGGTTTCCCTTCCCACTCTGTGCAAAATTCTCCCCACAGTTACCTGTAGTTAACTGTGGTTAGTTAACTGTGGTTTGTTAACTGTCTACAGGGCAGTCTTTCCGGCTAGACTATAATTTGCCTTATTCATTTCTTTGTCCTCAGCTCCCAGAGCAGGTCCTGGACTAGGCTTGTTATTCCTGTGCTCTTGTTTGTGAAGATGGAGGTTGCAGGTTTGTCCCGATGGGATCAAGACTCAACTGCCTCATGTCAAGGCAGCCCCGCCATTTGGCAATCTCTGTCATGAATCTGCTGGAGTCAGTGGGGACATGTAGGAAGGAACTTCAGCAGGGCACACTGGATCCCGAGCGGTAAGGGAACCACAGCCCAGAGTGTGTTCTTGGCTGATGTTACGGACCCACTATTAGAGGGGAGGGGCAGACTTGGACTCCGAAGGGGACGCATTGGCCCCATAGACTGGATGAGAGCAGTCTGTAACGGGGTGTGGCTCCCCTTTCTCCTCGCCACCAAGCCACTTGCTAGCGTGCCCCTGGGCTGCTATCCTTCAGCTCATCTAGAAGGGACACTTTGGTTGATGTGGGAACACCCAGCTTTCAGTGAGCGATGAATTAGGAATTCTTATCCGGTGTGTGTGTGTAAGGGAGGGCAGGAGATGAGGAGGGAGCACCTGAACATCAAACCTTGGTCTTGCATGAGTCCCTAGTTCCCAATTCTGAAAAGCACTTTGGGGAATCCAGGCATTTTCTTTCCACCCCACCCCCACCCCAAACTTTCATCCCTTGGCTGAAAAACTACCGAGTATTTTTTTTTTTAAGGTAATTAAATACAGGCAGAACTTAATCGAAGCGCTACCCATCACATGACCAGAACTAAAAGACTTCTGAAAAGCAGGAGGCTCTTGGAGGTATTTGCTTTTATAAACAAACCCTTTCTGCCTACCCTAGATCACTAGCATGGAGTGTGTTTCTGAGAACCTCTGCAGCGCATCCCCCGTGGCACATCTGGTTTTGATTGATAATAAGCCCAATGAGCAGAGAGGCACCTGGAAAAAGGAAGTCTCCTAATTGGCTTTGACCCACTTGCCAGTGGCAGGAGTGATTAATCACTTTGTTTCTCCAACTCTGCTTACTCAAATTCTCTCAAGGGGCCTGGGGCCTGGCCCAAAGGAGGCCATTGAAGCCAACATTTCTTTGACGTCTGCTCTGCGGGTTTATCTTAAAAATGCAGGTGAGTTTTATTTTCTATAGCGTAACATTTTCTTGCTTGTTTCAATATGAAAATGAGTAAAATAACTTCCTGGTGAAATTGCTTAAATCTCTACTCCCAACTGTTTTCCTATCACCAACTTTTGGATGAAAATCACGTTCCAGAAGCAGCTTGGGGTATCTCTTAACACACTGCTGCTGTGTGCTCCTCGGGAGCCAGCCCCAGGGTGAAAGTGAGTTGCTAGGTGATCCCACCACTTTTCAAATGTCTTTCAGAACACACACAGAGCTTCTGTATGCCCTTCTCCATTCGTGGAGGGTCCTTACAGGAAGTGGAGAGGTTGGTGGTAAAAAGATTTTCCGACTGGAGACCATTTGTCTGCTCATCCTCAGGGCTTGGCACAGTTAAGGGGAGGCTTAGGATTAAAAAGGAAGACAGTATTTCTTAACTTGGATATACCACTTCTCTATGAGGGTATTTAAATTTCGTGTTTCCATTCTGATATTTTTTAAAAGATGGATAGGCATGTTCTAGATCATCTGAAAGTTGGCCTCAACGATAGTTCTGTTAGCAAGTGAACAGTGGTCCCAGGCTAGTACTTTCAATTTCATGGGCCATGAAGAAGATAACCACGTTTAACTACATACACATCATGGACTGAATGTGTGTGCCCACCCCGCTATTCTGGTATTGAAATCTAATCCTCAGTGTGAGCATATTTGGAGATGGGGCCTGTGGGAGGTAATTAGGTCATGAGGGAGGGACCCTCAGAATGAGATTAGTGCCCTTAGATTAATAATAGAGGCCAGAAAGCTAGCTTACTGTCCTCCTGCCATGTGAGCATACAGTAAGGCAGCAGTCTGCAAGTCCAGCCCTCATCAGAACCTGACAATCACTCTGGTCTCAGACTTCCAGCCTCCAGAAATGTGAGAAATAAATTTCTGTTGTTTATAAGCCAGTCTACAGTAATTTTTTATATTAGTAGCAGACTAACTACCACATTTAGAGTGGACAAACAACAGAGTCCTGAAGTATAGCGCAGGGAGCTATATTCAACGTCCGGTGGGACGTCCCAGGAAGCCGTAGTAAGAACCTGCCTTCCAGTGCAGGAGTGTAAACGTTGGGAGCCTGTAAGAATTTTATTATCTTTAGAATTAGTGGGTACAAATTCAAATTTGAGAAGTCATTCTTAAACATAAGGAACTCCATCTCAAAAATGTGTTACATGTTCACGCTCCTCATTTTTATTCAACATAGTATTGGAAGCCCTAGCCACAGCAATAGAGGAAGAAAAGGAAATGAAAGACACCCAAATCTGAAAGGAACAAGTAAAACTGTTACTACTTCCAGGTGACATAATACTATACATAGGAAACCCTAAAGACTCCACCAAACCCCTCCCCCAAAACAAAAAGCAAACAAAAAAACCACCACCACCAAAACCATTAGAACTAATAACAAACGCAGTAAAGTTGCAGGATACAAAATCAACACACAACAATAAGTTGCATTTCTATACACTAATAACAAACAGAAAGAGAAATTAAGACAAATAATCCTATTTATAATTATAGCAAAAAGAATAAAATACGTAGGAATAATTTTAACCAATGAGGTGAAAGACCTGTACACTGAAAACTATCAGATGCTGGGGAAAGAAATGGAAGAAGACACAAATAAATGGAAAGATACTCCATGCTCACCGATTAGAAATATTAATATTGTGAAATGTCCATACTACCCAAAACAACCTTCAGGTTCCATGCAATCCCTAGCAAAGTTCCAATCCTAAAATTTGTATGGAACCACAAAAGATGCTGAATAGCTAAAGCTATCTTGAGAAAGTAAAGCAAAGCTAGAGGCATCACATGCCCTGATTTCAAACCATATTACAAAGCTATAGTAATAAATGTAGTATGATACTGGCAATAAAAACAAACACACAGATCGGTGGACCAGAATAGAGAGCTCGGAAATGAGCCCATACAGGGTATACGGTCAATTTGTTGCTGTTGTTCAGTTGCTAAGCTGTGTCTGACTCTTTGCAACCCCATGGACTATAGCAGGCCAGGCTACAGTCCTCCACTATCTCCCAGAGTTTGCTCAAATTCACGTCCATTGAGTTAGCGGTGCTATCTAACCATCTCATCCTCTGCTGCCCTCTTCTCCTTTTGCCTTCAATATTTCCTAGCATCAGGGTCTTTTCCAATGAGTCAGCTCTTCCTATCAGGTAGCCAAAGCACTGGAGCTTCAGCAACAGTCCTTCTGATGAATATTCGGGGCAATTTCCTTTAGGATTGACTGGTTTGATCTCCTTGCAGTCCAAGGGACTCTCCAGAGTCCTCTCCAGTAAATGATTGAAATGTTAAATTTTGTGTTATGTATATTTTTCTCTCACCTTTCACTGTGGCAACCGTTAAGTTTGTTTTCTAGGTTTATGAGTATTTCTGTAAATAAGTTCATTTGTAACATTTTTTTAGATTCTGTGTGTAAGTGATATCACATGATATTTGTCTTCTCTAACTTTTAAGTATACAGTGCAGAGGTATTGCGTGCATTCACACTACGCAAACAACATACAGTGAATACACACACACGACATACAGTGAAAGTAGCTTAGCAAATCCGTGTCACAGCAGCAAGGACGGGCCTGGTTTTCAATCTTCTTCAAGAACACACAGCAGCTCTACCTACTTCCCCAGGTGCACGAGTGCCGCCTGAGGCATCCTGATCCTTCCAAGAGGCACTTCACTGGCTCTCCAAGTGAGCATTCTTATGGTCCCGAGATAAACACAGGGAGGAAAATCAGCAAACCTGCAGCTCTTGCAAACTGAAGCCCAACTTGGCCTGTTCACTCTGCCAAAGATAGTAACTAACACAGAGTCCAAGCCAGAGTTCTCAGGTAGATGCATCATGGTGGAGCATAAACTCAACTTAATACAGTGAAATGCTGAATAGCCATTAAACTCTAGAATCTACAGCAGCATTTTGCAAAGTGTGTTCTGTGAGATGTCCATAAATGTTGTGTGAAAAAAATTCTGTTATGAGACACACTTTGTCACACTGGATTAAACAGGTTAAACAGCGTCTTTACTGCGGTCTTCTGAGAGCTGTGCTAGTGTGTGACCCAAGTGGGATTCCAAGCGGGGAGGCCTGGAGAATACTCATGCAAGTGTTTGCCAAATGAACCTGACCACACAGGATCATGCTTTTTCAGGATCATGTGAAGGACTGATGTTTCATAAACCCACTTTGGAAAAACTTTCATTTAGAGAAAAGTAGTAAAGTAGGAAATGGATATACACCTAGTCAGGGGTCAGCAACCTGCAGCCTTTGGGCCTACATCCGGCTGCTTGTTTTTTCACAGAATTAAGAATAACTTTTACATGTTCAAATGGTTCCATTTTAAATAGTTATGTAAATCCTTGAATAATATTCTGGTTTTGCGTTTTGGTTTCTAGAGCCCCATATATTTACTATCCGGCTCTTTAAGAAAAAGTCTTTCAACTCATGTACTAGGCAATAAAAATATTTAAAGAATGTTCATTGTTTTTGACTCTTCATAGGAGCAGTAATGATTATGATGTCCTGTTAGAAGTGCCTACTATGTGTGAGGCATGTCATTGTTTAGTTGCTAAGTCATGTCCAGCTCTTTGCAACCCCATGGACTGTAGACCGCCAGGCTCCTCTATCTGTGGGGTTTTCCAGGCAGGAATTCTGGAATGCGTTGCTATTTCCTTCTCCAGAGGATCTTCCCAATGCAGGGATCAAACTTGCATCTCCTACCTGGCAGGAGGATTCTTTTCCAGTGAGCCACCTGGGAAGCCCTGTGCAAGGCATGTATTATTCCATTATACATCACAACAACTCTGTGAGAAAGGCATTTTACAGATGA
>NW_011494873.1:1221573-1234047 GCF_000754665.1 Bison bison bison
GAAAGCTGAGTATCAGAGAAGGATGGTGGGGAGGAGACAGAACTCAAAGCCAGGTCCAACCCCAAAGTCGGTCATGGTTCCTTTGTCAGTGGGTCCGCATGTTCCAGGGGACAGAGAAGACAAACCACTGGAGCACAGAGGAAACCTAGATCTTTTCATTTCACATAGTTTTAACTTATCCTTCACTTTAAAATTTGAGTATCTATTTCATTATACTATGTCATAGTTATTATAATAATCAGCTAAAACTAGCCTAAATCAGTAGCCAGTAGACAGTTTTTCAGGACCCTCATAATTTGCTCCCCTTTCTCCTTACCTGAGTTCAGAAGTAGCCAAGAAAGACAGAGGGATCCAGGGACCAGAGAACAAAATGCCACCTTTCCCCTTGAGAGAGCCGTGCGAGAATCTGCTTAGGTGAGGTGTGTGGTGGTTAATGGGGCTTCCTAAGGCTGAATTTCGGAAATAGCCATGTCCCTTGATCCAGTCACAGGCACCCCTGAAAAGCACAGGATGGCTTCTGGGGGGGCCCTGAACTAGTAAGCCTCCCACTGACAGAGGAAGAGGGGAAGGGGTACTCCCTGAAGACATCTGTCCCCACACAGGAGAGGCGGGGCTGAGCTACACATGCCTGGCTCCTGCACTCCCAAGTAGCAGTCTTCTGTATCATTCCCTCTTCTTCTATAGGGAGAGGGGAGAAGGGGGGGCTGGAGCAGCATGCTAATGGAGCTCTCCCTGCCTGTGGGAAGGAACCCCAGGCACGGGGTGTGAGAACTTTCCACCTAACAATATCGTATATCGGGGGTCCTCAGCCTTGGTATGTAATGCCTGATGATCTGAAATGGAACTGATGAAGTAATAATGGAAATAAAGAGCACAATAGATGTAGTGTGCTTGAATCGTCCCCAAACCATCCCCCACCCTCTGCGGTCCATGGAAAAATTGTCTTCCACTAAACAGGTCCCTGGTGCGGAAAAAGAAAGGGACCCCTGTTGTACATGATATATCTATTTAGTGATATATGTTTTTATATTATTATTATTGCATTTGTGTGAAATATTTTTCTATCAATATTCCATCAGGTATACAATGAAAACCATCTGAAGACCACTATTCTATACTAGACTGTACACATGTGTGGCTAAAGTTCCCTGCAGTTGAAAGTGAAACAGAGAACACAGTTTATTGTAGGATCTGGGCCTCCTGGGTCTTAAGAGGAGATGAATCTGGACTTTACTGACTTGCTTTTGAATGCTCTGAACACTGCCACTAATTTACAGGTCTCTGAAGGAAAACTTGTTTATGAGCTAGAAAACAAATTCCATTTCCAGGGGCTGTTTTCTGAAGTTTCCTACTTGAGTGGTGATCTTGCTATGGGGAAATCCACTTGGAGAGCTCCAAGTTAGACCAATAGCAAATAGGAAGACTTGAAGCTCATGGCTCCATTCAAAGAAGTATTAATACTTTGTAATCACAATGCTGTGAGTGACAGCACTGAAGACTGGGCTGCAGGGAGGGGTGGAGTTCCAGCTGGAATTAGGAGGGATCAGCTTGAGTTCAGAACTCAAGGTAGAGATGAAATGTAAAGTTTGACCTTTTCCAGCATTTATGACATGAAATAGTACTCTTACTAGATGCTTTGTGGTTTCAGTCTAGTACAGTTGAAGAATTAGCTATAAATAAACCCCCTCTCAGATAGTCATACTACATGGTTTTACACAAGGAGCTTCAAAAAGTTCTGCAAAAAAACAGAATAAAATGAAGAACCCCCACACCAAACAAAAACAGAATAACTTAATTTTACCAAGCAGTTCTCAAATGAATGTGTTCACAGGACACTTATTTCATTATGTGTTGATACTTGTTTTGGAGAGCACACTTTAGAAAATGCTGAATGGAAAAATTATAGATTTATTCTATTAAGGAGCTATAGATCCAAGGTCATCCTCATATTAGCTGTGACAGTCTATGAACAATTTCTCAGACTATTAATTTCCTCATCTATAAGGGAGGTGAAGTCGCTCAGTCGTGTCCGACTCTGCGACCCCATGGACTGCAGCCTATCAGGCTTCTCTGTCTGGGATTTTCCAGGCAAGAGTACTGGAGTGGGTTGCCGTTTCCTTCTCCAGGAGATTTTCCCAACCCAGGGATCAAACCCGGCTCTCCCGCATTGCAGGCAGACGCTTTACCATCTGAGCCACCAGGGAAGCTCAACTATAAAATGGGTATAATCCCGACCTAGAAGAATTGCAGTGAAGATTGAAGAGACAATACGTACAAGGTAACTAGCCACGGTGGCACTAGTGGTAAAGAATCACCTACCAAGGCAGGAGACACAAGAGATGTGGGTTCAGGTCAGGAAGATCCCCTGGAACATGAAATGGCAACCTGCTCTAGGGTTCTTGCCTAGAAAATTCCATGAACAGAGGAGCCTGGTGGGCTATAGTCCATGGGGTTGCACAGAGTCGGACACGACTGAGCACGCAGGCTCGCAACCAGCCAATAGCATGTACTCAACAAAAAGTAGGCCTTTCCTCTTAATTGCAGCGTTAGGTTTTGGAAACAGAAAGTAGTTCTTGAGTATGATTTTGAATCCAGGAAAGAATTACATCAGGATAAGAAATGTGCCTAGATTAGCATTTGGGAGGAGACATATTATGGGGTAAAAAAGTCAGTTTTAGGGTCAGACATGCCATGTCCTAGCTATGCAAGACCTTCAGCCAGTGTCTTCACCTTCCTGAAACTTAGCACCTTCACAGGTGTAAAATGCAGTATCTACTTCACGGAGCATTCTGAGGATGAAATGAAAGTGTAGGCAATGTGCCCCCAGGCCTGGCACACAGCAAATGCTCAGAAAAATAATGGTGACATGATCACATTAGTATGACGCGCCATTTTTGAACACTTATACAATGCCAGGCAAGCAGCTGAGTTTGGACATTTCTTCACAGTGCAGCATGCAGACCATTTCCTCACAATGTACTTAAAACTTTTTTATTTGGCTGCACCGGGTCTTAGCTGCAGTACGTGGGACCTTAGATCTTTAGTTGTGGCACGTGAACACTTAGTTGCTTCACGTGGCATCCAGTTCCCTGACCAGGGATCAACCCCAGGCCCCCTGCATTGGGAACGCAGTCTTAACCACTGGGAAGCCCCACAATGTACTTTTAAAGGATGCAGATTCCTGCTGATTCTGACCTTCAGGGGCTGCAGCCCCGGCATGCACACTTTGGCAAGCCCCCTGACTAAATCTTCTGGTCACCAAAATTTGAGAACTGGTGACTGGGAGGCATGGGGGTTGCAAAATGACGAGGTGTCACACCTGGAGCAGATGGACAGAACTAGAGAAGGAATGGGAAGAGTGGCCCCTCGATATGAGCTTTACCCCCGAGTTCACCACGACCCCTTGGAGTGTTTGCAGCTGTGGGTGAGCAGGCTCGTGCTTGGCATGGCATTCCTGCAACAGGAGAGGACTGGTGAGTATGCCAGTGCCAAGGCAGACCTGAAGGAGGGGAATGGTAAGAGACCCCTGAGAGACAAAGTCGTAACTCCTGACCAGTTCCCATCCCAAGCCATGAGGCTGTGGGGCCGCTGCGCACCTGCCCTGGGAAGCCATGCCGTGGTCATTAGCAGTTGTGCTCTTGTGACTAAGCCCTCCTGGTTTTGGAGATTTGGGAGAAAATGCTCCTTGGCGGGGGGGAGGGGAAGGAGCAGGGGGTAAACCACATAATGACTTTTCTTATGGGAACAGAGTTTAATATATGAACAAAGATGATTCTTATGGTGCACCAGAAGATCACAGCTTTAGACTGTTTCCTCCAAGGCGGGATGAATACTGTATATAAACACTCCCCCTTCAAGTTCTTCTGTTGCAGGGGCTCTGCTTGGTTCCATTCTTCTGTTCTTAGGAAGGTGGGCGGTCACGTCCTTTTGTTTAAAGATTCACCTGGGACTGAGGAGGCTCCACACTGGTGGTTGGCTTTTCCTTAACTCAGCCCTTTGGAAAGTCCAACAGGCAATGCTCTCCGCCTCCCAGGAGAAAGCGGCCTGGGCAGTCCTAACCCTGGCTACACCCACCACCTCCCTGTCCATCAGCAGGCAATGCCAGAGAGGTCCAAGCTCTCTGAACACATAAAGTTTTCCATCTTTAGACACCGGGCCAAGATGGAGGAGACCCAGCAAATACAAGGAAGCTTGCTCTTGGTTTCTGAATACTGCAGTTAAAAGAATCAAAGTGCACAAGAGCCCAGAGAGAAGTCATCCCTATTTCTAAGCAATGCCCAAATCGAGCTCACACAGGCTTCTGCTTTCTGATCTTCGAATCCAGGCCAAGACGTGAGGGCACAAAGCTACTCACCCTTTCTTCAGCCAAATAAAATCCATAGACACATCTTCACAATGAAGCTTGAAACCAGTCAAGCACTCTTTATTAAAAAAAAAAAGAAAGGTCTAATGGTAAAGTATATAGTTTATACATGCTACAGCTAACTCATTGTTCATCGCCCCTCCCCCTCACATTATATATGTTCATGTATTTTTTTGTGTGTGTGTGAAAAGGAAACAAAAAACACCACCAGAATTTGTCAGCTTGCCACGGGTACGAGGAGTACTGAGATACCCAGAGACCTCCAGCATCGTCTTGGGAGCAGACACCAGGTGGTGGGCAATGCTGTCAGTGCCCACTGTTCTGGAGGCATGCCAGAAACATCCTAGTTACTTCGTGGCTTCCTGAAGCAGGAAATGTGGGTTGTAGCCAAGGTGACCATTGTGTCATCACCCCCTGAGAATGAAGGGGGCTGACTATTAACGATTTCTTGGGCACAATGGCATAGACAGGCACACACCGGGATAAAATATGGACACCTTTAGTTGTGTTAGGATTGCTTATTGCTGTAGTAAGCCTGGCAGGGGCACCTCCTTTTGTATGTTTATAAAGACCCGGAAGTGAAGGATGCTGGCCGTGGCACTGGGTTTGGTCTCTTTAAGGACAACAGAAGTTGAGTCCCTTGTCCCCGAGTGGAGCCAAAAAGGCTGACTTTGGAGTATAGATAGAAGTGGCAGAGAAGGTAGGATGCTGGCACACAATGGGTGGCTTGAGAACTTGGCAAGGTAGCACCAGAAAGCCGATGTTACCCCCAGGGGCTGGATGGTACAATCTGGGGTTGGGCCACTCTGGAGTCCATTCGATTTAACCCTGCAGCTCCACAGCTCTGTGATCTTCATGGGCTGAGGCGCATCTGGACGTGAGAAGCTTAGCCAAGTTAGGAGCAATTCCTGCAGGCCACGGGAGGGCTCTCTGCACCCTCAGGCCTCAGTGCCAGCCAGTCTCCTCCTCTTTCAGGCCCCACGGTCTGACGATAGGTCATCTTTGGTCTATGTCATATATGGCTGTTTGCAGCAGAAGCCCTGAAGGGTGGGCCTGGAAAATCAAGGAGGGGACAAGACTGCCACACGTGACTCAGGCTGTTTTGTGTCCAATGTCACAGCCCAAAGTGAAGGGCGAGACCTCCCAGAGAGCAGCCCGAGACTCAAACAGAGGATGGGAGCTGAGCCGGGCCACGCACACGCCTGTTCTTGATGTTGACTTGCCAGCTATTTGAGGGCAGGAGCCATTTCTTCTCCATCCCACTGAGTACAAACTGAATGAATACTAGACTGTCCCTTCTCTCAGCCTAAGCAGAGGGCCTTCCAAACTGGGGAGATTTGGCACTGGTCCTTTAATGTGGCAAGTTTGTTTTCCTACATTCTATTTGATGAGGAAATCCCCAGTGTGCCCAGAAATGTTTTAAGGCCAAGAACTTGGCCTAAGAAACCAATCACAGCGAGAGGCTTTGATGCCTAACACACCTCCTGGAAGCCTGGCAGGGCTCCAGCTGCAGCCCAGCTCTCCCCAAGTCTCATCCTGAGACTGGGACATAAATCCATCAAATGGCAAATAAATTCAGAGTAAAAAACTTGAGCAAAGGCTTATTTTAGGTCCTAAAACTGTTTTTCCCAAAGATTTAGTGTTACCACGAGCTGCAGTCTTACCCTAAGATGTAAGATAAGATAGCCATCCCAAGGATACCTGCCTTTTTTGGACTGGCATTTGGCCTGTGACCTACTGACGTGTGTGATTGTGGGGCCGGGGAGGAAAAATCTAAATTAAGAGGGAGGGTCACTGCTTCCCTGAAAGCATCATCAACATTTCACTGCTGATGGCAGAGGAAAGGTCATGGGCCCTGGGGAGAAAAATTCCCGGATTCAAGTCTTGGCTTGGTCACTGTTTGGATGATGCTGGGCATGTGACTTCATCCTCTGAACCCCAATGTTCTCACTGCAGATTGGGGCTGACCCTATGCACCTCACAGGGTTGAAGCGAAGAGGATGTTAAAGGAGGGAGTGTTGAGCACCGGTAACCTGCCCGGCGCTCGGCACGGCAGATACTCCTACGGCCCCACGCCATTCCTATGACGTGTGCCACGGTGGTGACTCCAGGTCCAGGAAGTTTGCATTTGTTCCAGCAAAGGCTCACAGAGTGGTGGCTACAGTCCTGGATGGTGTAAACCTAGGTCCCCAGGGGAGGACAGCGAGGGAGCGCCCCTGGCCACCGGGACCACCCCTTGCAGCTACCTGGGGAAGTGCTGTCACTGCGATAGGAAGAGCTGGAGAGACAAGACTCAGGCTACAAAGGCATCCTCAAGAAAGAATGGTGAAGAGAGAGGAGTGTGGCTTTAGTACCTTCAGTTCATGTCAGAATAATAGTAAAAAGGCGAATTCTTTCAAGTGCAGGGAAAACTTTCTGCCCTGGAAAAGGGAGAAGCTGTCCTTCCCACCTAGCTGACCCCTCAGAGGAGGAGATGAGGTCAATGACAAACCCCTTCAGTGGAATCCGCACACAAGAACCCAAGCTCTTCACAGCCAGGCATGGAGCCACCCACGGCCTGGTCTTTACTCAGCGCCTGGCACATGGGCTCTCACAAAATAGTGAAAAGTTTCATGAAGGCAGAGAAAGAATTGGAAAAAAAAATTGAGAGTTATGTCTTTTGAAAGGTAGTCAAATCCTACATAACAGCTTCACAAATGGTGTTTAAACCAACGTGGGTCAAAAACAGGGAAACATGCTACGGAGCCTCCCCCAAGACGAGGTGACCTTGGAGGGTGGGTGGCCCTCTCCCATTCTCTCTCCTGCCTCTGGCTGCTACTCACCCCTGCAAAGTTCTGGGCACAGGGCCAAGGGGCAAGCGGGTGCTGCAAGGGAACCTTGGAGCCCTGCCCCAGACTCTGGGGTGTGGGATGTACAGACCTGCTGAAGGAAAGAATAAAGATGCTACTGTGGATCAGGGGAGGCTCCTTCTCCTGCAGCAGCGTCCACAGCCCACGTGGCAGTGGGGGCGGGGGCAGGACGGGAGTCGGGGGAGAGCGTAGAGGACTGTCTGCACATCAGTCCTTGGCACTGCGAGCAGCCCCCAGGAAGCCACGAGAGCATGGCAGCAGATGACGGCTCTGAGTCAGAGCCTCTGGGGCAGGACGGGGCTACTTCCTGTCCTGCAGGGAAGGGGGGGATAGGGTGTGTGCTGCCCTCTCATGTCGTTCCCCAGCCCTACCCCAGCCCAGGCAACCTGGGCCACAGGCTGTGGGCTAGGAGCCAGAAACCCTGGGTCCTGATTCTTGTTCTGTAGTGTAACTGTGCCTCTGTGTGCCTCAGTGAACCACATCAGTCAAATGGGTGCAAGGGCTGCCCTGGGTTCCTTCCCACGAGACCACAGAGAGGGAGAATGCGTGGAAAAAAAAGAAAAGGAAAAAAACTACTCTTCGAGAACCAGAGAGCAGCAGGAAGCAGCAGCAGAGAGAGACAGAAGGTTCTGCCTGGCCCCTGGGCTCCGCTATGGGGCTACTGCTTAACTCTGCTCAGTCTGCTGGAGATCCAGCCGCTGGCCCTTGAGCCACTGGGGCCCCTTGGGACTGGCCTGTGAGACCACCTTGGCTCCCCTTGCTTCATAAGCTCTATCCCCCGGGGGGCACAAGCACAAGAGCAGGAAGCAGGGCTCCGTGGCAACACCAGGGTGCTGGGCAGCCCCTGGGTGGTGCAGCTGTGGGGGTTCAGGGCAGCCTTTAGCAGATGCCACAAGGGGTTGGAGGGGTGGTGGGAGCGGGAGCAGCCACGTGGCCCCCTGACACACACCCATGGCAGCCCGCCGGTATCTCCCTCTCCCCCGCCTGGTTGGCTCTCACAGGGCACAGGCATGGAGGTCAGGCCAGCCTAGACTCACACCCCCTTCCCTCCTCTTCCCAGCTAGTGTGCCCTTGGGCACACCGAACCCCAGTTTCCTCATCTATAAAACAGGTACACTGGATCAGAGAGGGCTATTGTGAGGGCTCCACATGAAGGGAAAGTGCCAAGTACAGCGTTAGGCACCAATTAGCTACTCAGCAAAGAGGAGTTCCCAGGGGGTGTGGCCTGTGAAGGGTCCCCTTTCTCAAACGAACTTTGAGATTCTGGCACTAGGGAGGCAGAAGTGAAAGGCCCCCCAAAAGCCTTGGGGATTCTTGTTTAAATGCATTGGATTGGACCAGAGTCTGCAGCAGGAAAGTGAAGCATGCTTGTAGCTGGCTGCACTCCTCTAGAACTGATCACGGTCCCAGCACAGAAGGGAGGACGGCTGGGCGGGCCTCCAGGCCCCATGCCTGGGGCAGCTGCATCTGCTTGAACCTGAGAGGCCCGGGGACCTGAGGCCTTGGGCAAGAGGACACCTCCCTGGGATCAGCAACAGAGCCGACTTCTACACGAGAAAGTTCTTTCTGGGACCAGGCATTTGGGAAGCGAGTGAATCAAGTCGGTGGACATGAACGAACTGGGTAGGAAGCTGGGGACATTCTTAGGACTCTGTCTGATCCGAGCAATGAGAAACCGTTTCTGCAGTTTCTCCAGATGATGGGTTCTGGTCCCAGAAGCCTCAGAGAGTCAGGGTCCCACTGCTGGGTGGGCAGCAAGCTGCTGGGCAGGAATGCCACTGGCCTTAAGGCAGGGATGTTGAGTCAAGAGAAAGGGGTGTGGCCTCGAAGCCTCCAGGGGATGCTATGATGGGAGGGATCACTCTCCAGCCGGGAAAGAAACCACAGTATTCCATTCTTCCTTCCTTTGACGTTGCGTGGAGGATGATAAATTAAGAGGCATATTAAATATGTGGGTAAAGCCAGCAGGGACACGCAAGACCTCCAGGCAGGAGAGGAGGCGGCTAGGGCTTCTTTCTGAGATAGTTGGAAGGAATCCACCCTTCCCAGGACGGGGCCCCACTCTGGACCTGGCAGAACCACCAGCCGCTGCTGTTCTTTTCCCGGACCTCGAACACCGTCCCCTCCTGGAAGCTGCTGGTATCTTGGTCTCCTTCAAAGTTTGCCACGGCCACGTACAAGTCCTTCGGGCCGTCGGTGCTGGGGAAGGGGCCTGCAGCCACTTTCTCCTTGTTTTCTCCCGTCTTGCCCATCATCCGTGGCCCCAGCCCACCTTTGCCTCGCATGTCATCCTGGCCCCCTGAGGAGTTGGAGAGAAAAGGTTTGGCTTTCGGGGGGACAAGCAGGGCCCGGCCTGGGGCAGGAGCTGCCTTGCCTTCACTGCTCTCCCGCTGCGGCCCTCTGACCTCTGGAAGGGGCCCTCTGACCTCTGGAAGGGGCCCTCTGACCTCTGGAAGTGGACCTCTGACCTCTGGAAGGGGCCTAGATGATGAGGAGGTTTTCTTGGGGGGTGGCGGTCTCCGAGGTGGGACCACAGGTCTCTGGAGGGATGCCTCTTGGAGAGGGACTGGCGTGGCCTTGGGCACAGGATCGGTGGTCTTGGCTGGCCTTGGAGGGGCTCTGCAGGGCGCCTCCTTTGGGCTGGGCCCCTCCTGCTTGCTCGTCCTGTCCTGGGCACGGCCAGGCCCCTCCCCTGGAGGGAAGCCACGACTGAAGGCCCCATCCTGGCCTCCTCCCGCCTGGTGGCTGCTCTCTCCGTCTACAGAGGCCTTCTCCTGGGACTTGGCAGGCCTGAGCTTGCTCCGGAGGTTACAGATGTCCACTTGGTCTTCGCCCTGAGGTGGCTCTGTCCTGGGTGAAGGAGCTGGTTTTGGCCTAACCTGAGGTTTGGACTTCAAGAAAAGGTTCTGGGGAACGGCTTCCGGCTTCTCCTCCGGCAGGCCAGCTTTGGATTTGGAGATAGGTCGCAGGCTGGGCTTCTTCACCTCCTTGGCCAGCACTCTGTGGCCGCACTCCAGCCCTGTCTCATTTTTCAGCTGGAACAACTTGCTTTTCTCAGGTTTGGGCTCTGCTTTCCTGCTGTCCCGGGCTGGCAGGGCGTGTTTGGCTGGGACCATTGGCAAGATCATGCCAGGTGGCTTGGGTGAGGAACCCCTGAACTGCTCCATCCTCTGCCGCTCCTGCAGTTCCTCTTCCGACTTGATGATGGATTCTTTCCGGGGAGGGAGGCTGGGTTTCTCCTCCAGGTCGGGGTCTGAGATCTCCTCGTAGCCTGCACACGAAGACGTGTCTGAAGACGCCTTCCTCAGCACCTCCTTACCACCCTTCCAGTCTTTGGCCCACGGCGTCCCGGAGTCCCCTGCGCTGTGCGGGGCGTCGGGCAGGGGCCGGGAGGGGCCGCTGGCTTCACTGCCCGAGCTGTTTTCCATTGCTGCTGCGTCCCCCAGCCGGAGCTGTGCCACCTCGTTGGGCAACGGAGCCAGGAAGTTGGGTCTTGAGGCATTGCTAGTCTTCTTATACTTGTCAATGAAGGTCGCTGGGGCCCATCCCTCCTTATCTTCAATCTGAATGTACCACCAGCCGCTTAAGTTCTTCTCAATCACCTGAAAGGGAGGGCAGAGGAAAGCTCTGAGTAAGAATGGAGGCAGGGCCAGGGGCCAGGGTGGGCCGGGAGAGCCCACATGCGACTGAGGCTCTACAATCAGAGACTTTACATTCGGCAGGTTCCCAGACTGTATCTACCAGGCGGACCATCTATGGAGACTGCTGTGTATAAGAAACATCTTACACAGGGGTAGGTGCTTGTCTACTTTAGGATTCCTCAAAAAAGCAGTCCTTGAGACATGAACTCTGGTGTAGGTAGGTAATTTGAGAGATGGTTCCAGGAAGCGGAAGTGAGGAAAGGGAGGGCCAATTAGGAACAGGTTAAGGCTCTAGGCCTACTACTACTACTAAGTCACTTCAGTCGTGTCCGACTCTGTGCGACCCCAGAGACGGCAGCCCACCAGGCTCCCCCATCCCTGGGATTCTCCAGGGAAGAACACTGGCGTGGGTTGCCATTTCCTTCTCCAATGCAGGAAAGTGAAAAGTGAAAGTGAAGTCACTCAGTCGTGTGCGGCTCTTAGCGACCCCATGGACTGCAGCCTATCAGGCTCCTCCATCCATGGGATTTTCCAGGCAAAAGTACTGGAGTGGGGTGCCATTGCCTTCTCTGAAGGCTCTAGGCCAGCGGGGCTTAATTCAACAGGACCCTATGAGAGACAGTGCAGAATCAGACACGGGGTGGGGACACTGACCTCCTGACTCCTAGTCCCCCCACCGCCTGGACATTAACCTCCCCCCTTTTGGGGTGGTGCGCTCAGGTGAGCATAGGGGGTGGGAAGCAGTCAGGGGGCGGGGATGCAGGGCAGTCCACCAGCAGCGTCTGCTAAAATTCTGAAGTGGTTCAAGACAAACCCCCAGTACAGCCCAAACTAGCCTTGATCATTGCTCCTTTGGTTGAGCACCAGACAAAGATGCTGGCTGGTGTTTACAGGCATGGTGTATGAAAAACGTGCATCCTTAACTGTGGAGTCACACCCGCTCCTGTATGGATACAGGGGAACTGATGCTGATGGAAGTTTAACAGACCCCCCTCTCATCTCTCTATCCCTCTGGGACACAGGCTCATTGACTGGCTCATTGACTGGAATGGTGGGTAGAATCACTCATATTATTTAAGATCTTATGTTTCCTGTCTCCTTTTTGTTTAGAACCATGTGGCTGAATTCACATGGGTGAAAAATGTACATGCTCGATATTATGGGCTGCATTGAGGCGCCCCCCCCGCCCCGCATTCACACACTAAGCCCTAACCTCCCTACCTTAGACCGTGACTATATTTGAAAACAGAGCTTTTAAAGAGGTAATTAAGTTAAAACAGGGTCGTTGGGGTGGGGTTGTGAATTGTTATCCTTTTAAGAGAAGATTAGGACACAGAACATCCAGCGTGAGGGGAGACCACGTGTGAACCCAGGGAAGTGACCGGCTGTGAACCAAGAAGAGGCTAAACCTGACACCTTGACCTTGAACATCCAGCCTTAAGAATATGAGAAAATACACCTCTGCTGTTTAAACCAACCAGTCTGTGGTCTTTGGTGAGGGCAGCGAGGGCAAACGAATACACAGCAATACGTCAGCAGGCTCTGTGCACAGGAGAGCTGACTAATCATTACAGCCACCCGAGAAGACAGGGATTTTCACGCCATTGTCCACTTGCAGAGC
>NW_011494873.1:1234147-1241706 GCF_000754665.1 Bison bison bison
CTTGCAGAGCTGAGCCCCATGAGAGCTGAAGGACTCACAGAGGCTCACACGGAATATCAGGGGTGGAGGTGGGAGTCTAAGGCTGGGGAGCAGGCTCCAGAGCCTGGGTCTTTACCACAACCCAGCCCTGCCCTGGAAAGTGGACCCTGCTTGGGGCGGGGGGAGGGAAATGGTGCCTGAGGTGAGGAACCACTGAGGCAGAGGGCTGTGGGCGCGGTTCTGCTGTTGCGCTCTGCTGCCCAGACCACAGAGGAAGGGCAGCCACAGACCCAGCGCAGGAGCAGGGGCTGGGCTTGGTTCTGGCCGCCTGAACAGCCCCGCTCAGGCCCGGGCCTGAGACGCCATGCCACAAAACAGAGAGGAGGGGAAGAACAATCACGCCCACGAGCAGGGTTTCCATGATGACCACAGAAGGGAATGTGCAGCAGCGCTTGGTAAAGGAGGGCAAATGCTACCTACTAGTAATTCAACTTCAGGGGAGAGCACTGGGAGCGCAGCAGGCACGTGGCAGGCAGATATTTAACACGTCCCATTGGAGTCTCTCCAGGAAACGGTAATGAGAAATGGAAGTCTCTTATGTGCAGGTGGCCAGCGTCTTACCAACACATGCTAGCTCTGGTGATGATTACAGGTGATTCTTGGTGTACAAGTCATTGCTGGCACATCCATAAATTTAAACTCTAAGTATGTACATAAGCGAATGAAAACAGAACAGCAATCAAACTAATACATCAGGGAGGGTTTGCTGAGCTTACACTCTACCATGTACCGTGGCGGAAGCTCTAAACATTTTTGTTCGTTTTAGTTTTGTTGTTGTTAAAAGGTAATTTTAATTTATCCTTTTCTAGAATTTACTTTTATTTATTTATTTGACTGCACCGAGTCTTAGTCGTGGCGTGCAGGATGCAGCATGTGAACGCTTAGTTGCGGCCTGTGGGGTCTAGTTCCCTGACCAGGGGTGGAACCCAGGCCCCCTGGACCACCAGGGAAGTCCCTGTGTATCTGTGTTCTTAATCATCACGTATGGTAGTTTTCACTTACTAGAGAGAAGCTACGAGCTACTGTGAATACAGACATACCTTGTTTTCTTGTGCTTCACTCAATTGTGCTCTACAGATACTGCATTTTTTTTTTTTTTAAACAAATTGAAGGTTTGTGGCAACCCTGCATTGAGCAAGTCTACTGGTGCCATTTTTTCAACAGCAGTTGCTCCCTTCATATCTTCCTGTCACATTTTGGTCATTCTCACTACAGGACTGGAAAAGGTCAGTTTTCATTCCAATCCCAAAGAAGTGCAATGCCAAAGAATGTTCAAACTACTGTGCAATTGCACTTATCTCAGATGCTAGCAAGGTTATGCTCAAAATCCTTCAGGCTAGGCTTCATCTGTATGCGAGAACTTCCAGATGTACAAGCTGGGTTTACAAAAGGCAGAAGAACCAAAGATCAATTTGCCAACACTCCTTGGATCACAGGGAAAGCTAGGGAATTCCAGAAAAACATCCACTTCTTTTTCAATGATTATGCTGAAGTCTTCGACTGCGTACTTGTTGTGTGTGCCTGTGTTTAGTTGCTCGGTCCTGTCTGCCTCTCTGCCACCCTTTGGACTGTAGTCCACCAGGCTTCTCTGTCCATGGAGTTTTCAGGCAAGGATACTGGACTGGGTTGCCATTTCCTCCTCCAAGGGATCTTCCTGACCCAGGGTTCAAACCCACGACTCCTGTGTCTCCTGCATTACAGGTGGATTATTTACCCAGTGAGCCGTCAGGGAAGCCTTTGACTGTGTGGATCACAACAAATTGGAAAACTCTTAAAGAGATGGGAACACCAGACCACCTTATCTGTTTCCTGAGAATTCTGTATGCAGGTCAAGAAACAACAGTTAAAACTGAATATGGGACAACTGACTGGTTCAAAATTGGGAAAGGAGTATGACAAGGTTGTATACTGTCACTCTGCTTATTTAATTTATATGCAGAGTACATCATCAGAGAAGGCAATGGCACCCCACTCCAGTACTTTGCCTGGAAAATCCCATGGAAGGAGGAGCCTGGTAGGCTGCAGTCCATGGGGTGGCTAAGAGTCGGACATGACTGAGCGACTTCACTTTCACTTTTCACTTTCCTGCATTGGAGAAGGAAATGGCAACCCACTCCAGTGTTCTGCCCTGGAGAATCCCAGGGACGGGGGAGCCTGGTGGGCTGCCGTCTATGGGGTCACACAGAGTCGAACACGACTGAAGTGACTTAGCAGTACATCATGCAAAATGCTGAGCTAGATGAAGCACAAGCTGGAATCAAGATTGCTGGAAGAGACATCAACAACCTCAGGTATGTAGATGATACCACTCTAATGGCAGAAAGTGAAGAGGAACTAAAGAGTCTCTTGATGAGGGTGAAAGAGGAGAGTGAAAAAGCTTATTAAAATTCAACATTTAAAAAATGAAGATGATGACATCCAGTCCCATCATTTCATGGCAAACAGGGAACAAATGGACGCAGTGAAAGATTTTCTCTTGGCCTCCAAAATCACTGTGGACAGTGACTGCAGCCATGAAATTAAAAGACGTATGTTCTTTGGAAGGAAAGCTATGACAAACCTAGACAGCATATTAAAAAGCAGAGACATCACTTTGCTAACAAAGGTCCACATAGTAAAAGCCATGGTTTTTCCAGTAGTCATGTATGGATGTGAGAGTTGGACCATAAAGAAGACCGAGTGCCAAGGAATTGGTGCTTTCAAATTGTGGTGCTGGAGAGGATCTTCAGAATTGCTTGGACTGCAAGAAGGTCAAACCAGTTTATCCGAAAGGAAATCACCCTGAATATTCATTGGAAGGACTGATGCTGAAAGTGAGGCTCCAATGCTATGGCCTCCTGATGCCAATAGCTAATTCATGGAGAAGACCCTGATGCTGGGAAAGATTGAAGGCAAAAGGAGAAGGGGACAGCAGAGGATGAGATAGATAGCATCATTGACTCAATGGACATGAATTTGAGCAAACTCAGGGAGATAGTGAAGGACAGAGGAGCCTGGGGGGCTGAAGTCCATGGGGCTGCAAAGAGTCTGACAGGACTTAGTGACTGAACAACATCATATTTCAAACTCTTTCATTGTTATCATATAAGTAATGGTGATCTGTGATCAGTGATCTTTGATGTCATTGTTACAAGAAGATTATGACTCACTGAAGTTTCAGATGGCTGGTAACATTATTTTAAGCAATTAAGTGTTTTTAAAATTAAAGTCTGCACATTTTTTTTAGACATAATGCTTAATGGACTACAGTGTAGTGTCAACATAACATTTTTTTTTGGCTCTGCTGTTTGGCATGTGGAATCTTAGTTCCCTGACTAGGGACTGAACCCACAGTCCCTGAAGTGGAAGCATACAGCCCTAACCACTGGAGCATCAGGGAATTCCAACACAATTTTTATATGCACTGGGAAACCAAAACATTCACGTGACTTGCTTTATTGTACTTTGGCTTTATAGTGGTAATCTGGAACTGAACCTGCAATCTCCAAGGTTGGCTTGTAAAAGCAAATGCAAAATCACAAGAATGGAGATGAAAGAAAAGAGCATGGACTTTCAAACAGGAGAGATCTAAGCTCAAATCCTACCTCCATCACTTCCTAGATATGTAACTTTGGACACTTACCTAACCTCTCTTTGTCTCAAACACATGTATAAAATGGGCTAAACATATCATCAACCTCTTGGGACTTCTGTGAAGATTAGTTATCAAGGATATAAGGGATCTGGCACAGACAAGTGCCTGTATCATCATATCATCACTAGTTAAACATGTCTTGAAGATACATAGACCACACAAAGAACTAAGCTATTCCTGTAGCTATACTGCTAGAATGCTGTGCTTCCATTAATGAATTCTGAACACTAAGATGGTGTTGAATTGAACCAGGAAGCAAAACTGAAAGAGAAGAAAACAAAGGATAACAGTGTTTATCATGTTAAGAGAAGACTACCTGGTTAAACCAAAAACTTTAGGGACAACTATTTCTCACCTGAGTCCTTCAAGTCACCACTGGCAGAGCCTATGCCAACATCATAGAACAATAAAGCAGAGAAGTTTCAAGGATGGGTTACATCTGTGCTTCTGGAAAAGAATGCTGGCTATGTGAGCTATTTATTGGCTCAGCTTGAGCAAAAGCAGACAGGATAAAAGCCAGAAACAAGAAAGGGGAATGGGTCTGCTTGAAGTGGGGTTGGGGCCTTGAAGGGAGACTCCCCAGCTCCCCAGAAAACCCCAGGGATCCACTCACTACCTATGGCACACAGTCAGCCCTCAGCATCAGCACAGTGTCTGGGATTCCCTGGTGGATTTTGTAACGTTCTAAGCCAATGAGTGCTGGTACTTATCAGCAAATGTCCTGTTAGCTGGCATGCTCAAACAGTGGTGTGTGTTTGCACAAAATCCTGGAAACTCCTCGTCTTAAAGGAAAAGGTTTTATCATGGTTTTCAGCACTCTTGGGGAAAAAAGCAAAACACTTTTATAATTTGCAAAGCGGACTTCTGGTTTCAAGATGGGAGATGGAATGAACAGCAGTTTTCTTTTAGTGCAATAAAGCCAGGAAATGAATAAACGAACACAAAGCCAAGCTCAGAAGGAGGCAGACAAGAAGTCGGTGGACCAGGAATTGTGAGGAATCACTAATGGATGGAAGCTGTAGTGGGGGCAGTGGCCCAGGAATGCTACGGGAGTTCCGCCGCAAACGGCCTGCCAGGCTTCCAGGAGGTGGAATCTGGGAGTAGTGAGGTCCGGGGGGAAGTCACCGGGGATTGATTACCCGAGATACCAGGGCAGAAGCAACCACGCTGGTTGACCCCTCTGTGCCCTCCACTCCGTTTCTGTAAAGCAGGTGGAGAGAACGAAGTGATTGCTCACAAGTGGAAACAGTGGAAAGGTAAGCTTGGGTCAGAGACACGACACTGCTCATCGTCTCTAATCTGGCCCTGAAGCCACTGGAAGTCAACCAGCCCCTTGGAGATACTCCCCAGCTGGGCTTTTGACTGTCTGTCGCCTCTTTTTGTACAGCCCAAGCACTAACACCATGAAAAGAACTGAAATAAATACCAACACCACTGCAAAGGATCTAACATTGAGGAAAGAGATCATGAACAGTAACACATTTAATATTCTTAGATAAAGAACAGTATAGAAATCATGAAAGAATGGGCTATTGTGAAACATGAACAGGTAACTATGAAAAAGAATTGGTAAGAGCTTTTGGAAATAAAAATGATAATTGCTGAAATAAAATAATAAAGAGACTGAATTGTTAAAAAAAAAACAATTAATGGACTAAAAGATGAAGCAGAATACGCCAGGAATGCAGAACAAAGTGATGAAAATGAAAAAACGGAAAGTTAAGCGACATGGAGTTCTCATACTGTTTCATAACCATTCCAGAGGGGAAGAATAAAAAGAGCAAAGATAGTCAACATTTAATTACGTACAAGTGGGAAATTTTATAGGTAGATCTCCTAGTCCTACAATTGGAAAGATCCACCATATACTGATCGGGATAAAAATAAAGAAAGGTACCTAGACATGCTGTAGAGAAATGCCAGCATTTTAAAGACAGTGAGGAGCTCCTGAGAAAATCAGAGGAATGACAGCTAATGAGAAAGAACAAGGAACAGGTGATAGCAGCACCTGGCTAGCAACGGTCGACGCAAGAAGAGAATGGAATAATCTGTTCAGCACGCCAAGGGAAGACGACCGGAATTCAAAAGTCAATCCCTGAAGAATGGGGGAGGATAACATTCACTCATCATAATGCCAGGAAAGCATTATGGGACGTCCCTGGTGGTCCAGCGGTTAAGGATCCTCCCACCAATGAAGGAGACACAGGTTTGACCCCTGGTCTGGGAAGATTCCCTGCTTGCTGCAACTAGAGAAAGCCTGTGTGCAACAACAGAAACCCAGCACAGCCAAAAATAGGATTAAAACAAGAAAGCATTCTGGACACAGATAAGGGCCTGCCCTCAGTTAAGGACTGAAATGTATGGACCCATCGTGCATACGTGTGTGTTTGCAACGCTATGGACTGCAGCCTGCCAGGCTCCTCGTCCATGGAACCTTTCAGGCAAGAATACTGGAGTGGGTTGCCATTTCCTCCTCCAGGGGATCTTCCCAACCCAGGGATCAAACCCATGCCTCCTGTGTTGGCAGGCGGATTCTTTACCACTGAGCCACTTGGGAACCCCATACAAACCCACAGAAACTACCAAAGGGTAGAGAAGGGACACCATTGTGAACCCAGGGAGGCTTCCCAGATGAGGCAGGGATATGAAGAATAAGTTGGATTTTGATATGCCAAGTTCCATTCAAAGAACGGCCTTGAGTGCTTTCCACGAGAAAGCAGGTAGTGGGCTAAGAGCTAGGTTAAAGGCAGAGAGGGATAGGGAAGCCTAGCATGCTGCACTCCATGGGGTCACAGAGACTCAGACATGACTTGGTGACTGAACAACAAAAGGCAGAGAGAGCAAGAGAGGTGGGGCAAGGGTTCAGAGGAAAGCAGTGAAAATAAGGCTGATCAGTAGTGGGAGGAGGAACAGCCCTTGATGTGGAACGATGTTAAGAAACAGGCGTATGTTTCACACCAGAACATCAGTACATGTTTTCCAACAGCAAAATGGGAGAACTGGACATAGAATTTATCTTGAAGCCCAAGCAGGATATCTTGAGAATTTGCTCTGTGGACTTGAAGTTAGTAAGAACAGATTGGGAGAAAAATAATAGGAGCAGATAAAGACCCTTTTAGAGTCTTGGAGGTACTTCTACTGTCCCCTCAGTTTCTCTGTGAGAATTGGGATTTGAATTTTATAAAAATAAGCTTGAGAGGCTTCAACTCAGGTTCTTTAAATACCACTTCAGACAGCCCCTCTGATGCCTGCATGGACTGAAGAGTACAGGGCGTAAAGCAGCTTGGGTGAGGCACGGGAAGCAGCTCCTCCAGGGCTCACCAGGCCACTGTCCCGGGACGTGAGAGGAAGACAGAGGGAGGCAGGTGGAGTCGGAGCTGGGGAAAAATGGTGGGTGCTTCAGAGGTCTAGAAAAGGGACTGAAGACCCTTAGGGGACTTCCCTGGTGGTCTAGTGGTTAAGAATCCACCTTCCAAGCCTGGATGGGAGGGAAGTTTGGGGGAGAGTGGATACATGCATATGTACTGCTGAGTCCCTTGACTGTTCACCTGAAACTGTCACAGCATTGTTTGTTAATCAACTGTGGTGGTGTTCAGTCACTCGGTCCTGTCTGACTCTATTCTTTGTGACCCCATGGACTGCAGCACACCAGGCTTCTCTGTCCTTCACCATCTCCCGCAGTTTGCTCAGACTTATGTCCATGGAGTCAATGATGCCATCCAACCATCTCATCCTCTGTCTCCCCCTTCCCCTCCTGCCCTCAATCTTTTCTAGCATCAGGGTCTTTTCCAGTGAGTCGGAACTTTGCATCAGGTGGCCAAAGTACTGGAGCTCCAGCTTCAGCATCAGCTACACCCCAATATAAAATAAGAAGTTAAAGAAAAAA
>NW_011494873.1:1241806-1242189 GCF_000754665.1 Bison bison bison
TGCCAGATGATAAAGATACAGTGTGTGCACACACAGAGATACAATGGAGTGCCTCTCACTGACAGATGACTGACAGATGATAAAGACACAGTGTGTGCACACACAGAGATACAATGGAGTACCACTCACTGACAGATGACACAGTGTGTGCACACACAGAGATACAATGGAGTGCCTCTCACTGACAGATGAGTGCCAGATGATAAAGATACAGTGTGTGCACACAGAGATACAATGGAGTACCACTCACTGACAGATGATACAGTGTGTGCACACATAGAGATACAATGGAGTGCCTCTCACTGACAGATGACTGACAGATGATAAAGACACAGTGTGTGCACACACAGAGATACAATGGAGTACCACTCACTGACAGATGA
>NW_011494873.1:1242289-1265607 GCF_000754665.1 Bison bison bison
AAAAAAAAAAAAAAAGATCAGCTTTCCAAGGCAGGGGACATGGGTTCTGTCTCTGGTTGGGGAACTAAGATCTCATATGCTGTGGGGCAACTAAGCCCACACATGGCAACTAGAGAAGCCCACGTGGCATAGGGAAGCCCCAGCATGGCCAAAAAAAAGACGCTTAGGACACACACCACACTCATGTACTGGCTCATAATCATCTGTTCACTCTCTGTACCTGTCATTCATTCCAATGTGCGTTCACAAAGGAATGGCTCTCTGAGTACCTACTGCGGACCAGACAGGGTTAGAGGCGAGAATGAAGAGGAAAACATTCCCTGGTTTTCTGGGTATTAGCAGGAGGCTAGCGGGGAGATGGATTTTCATTGATTTAACAACATTTATTGCAAATCCACCATGTGCCAGGCACTGTGCTAGCTCTGGGGTTACAGAAGTAAAAAAACAGATACGGTCTCCATCCTCCTGAGATCCTCAAATACTGGGCAGATAACCAGCAGGCTGTCAATACGTCTGGTTCTAATCCGGAGACAGACAAGGGTTCAAATCCTGACTCTGTCACCTTTTGGCTGTGTGACTTTGAATAGCACCTTTTTTCTGAGCCACAACTTCCTCATCTGAAAAACAGGGATTGAACCATTCCTGCCTCATAAGAATAAATGATAATATGATTAAGGGAGACACAGCCTGCGAGGTGCTGAGTGCTGTGGCTGGCACCTAACTGCTTCTCCGTTACTTATGGACTTCCGTTCAAGCTCTAACCCCATGAGAAAGAGAAGAGAAATGGGAGAGGAGAAAAAATAAAAGAGAGAAGAGGCAAGTAGGGAAGGAGGTGATCAAAACAGAATACAGGTCAGTCACAAAGGCCGCACAGTATATGATTCCACGCATATGAAAAGTCCAAAATTGATAAGTCTCTGGACACAGAAAACAGAGAAGTGGTTGCCTGAGGCTGGGGCAAGGGCACTGAGAGGGAATGAGGAGAAATGGAGAGGGACTGCTAATGTGCACAGGGCTTCTTATGTGGGTGATGAACTGCTCTCACATTGATTATGGTGATGGTTGCACAACTTTCTAACTATACTAAAAAAACCACTGAATTTTATACCTTAAATCACTGACTTGTATGGTATGTGAATTATATCTCAATAAAGCTGTTACCAAAATTTAAAAAATGCAGAAGTAGAAGATGGTGGCTATACCAAGAATCCCAAGTAGAACAAGCTTGTATACAGCAAAGGAAACCGTGAACTAAAGGAAAAGCCCACAGACTGGGAAAAAATATTTATATATGATGCAACTGACAAGGCTCAATTCCTAAAATAAATAAACAGCTCATTCAACTCAACAACAAAAAGCAAACAGGCTAACTGAAAAATGGGCAGAAGACCTAAACAGACATTTCTCCAAAGAAGACACAGAGATGGCCAATAGGCACATGAAAAGGTGCACACTATCACTAATTATTAGAGAAATGCAAATCAAAACGAAAATGAAATATCACTTCACATGGGTCAGAATAGCCATCATTAAAAAAAATCTACAAATCTACAATAACAAATGCTGGAGAGGCTGTGGAGAAAAGGGAACCCTCCCACACTGTTGGTGGGAATATAGATTGGTGCAGCCATAAGAAAACAGTAAGGAAATTCCTCACAAAACCAGTAGACCTGCCAAATGATTTAGCAATCCCGCTTCTGGGTACATATCCAGGGAGACCTCTAACTCAAACAGATAAGCACCTCAGTGTTCACTGCAGCACTATGAACAGCCAACGGGTAGAGACAACCTACAGGTCCACTGACAGATGATAAAGATACAGTGTGCGCACACAGAGATACAATGGAGTGCCACTCACTGACGGATGAGTGACAGATGATAAAGATACAGTGTGTGCACACAGAGATACAATGGAGTACCACTCACTGACAGATGAATGACAGATGATAAAGATACAGTGTGTGCACACAGAGATACAATGGAGTGCCACTCACTGACAGATGAGTGACAGATGATAAAGATACAGTGTGCGCACAGAGATACAATGGAGTGCCACTCACTGACAGATGAGTGCCAGATGATAAAGATACAGTGTGGCACACACAGAGATACAATGGAGTACCACTCACTGACAGATGATTGACAGATGATAAAGATACAGTGTGTGCACACAGAGATACAATGGAGTACCACTCACTGACAGATGAGTGCCAGATGATAAAGATACAGTGTGTGCACACACAGAGACACAATGGAGTGCCACTCACTGACAGATGAGTGACAGATGATAAAGATACAGTGTGCCCATATGGAGATACAATGGAGTACCACTGACAGATGAATGACAGATGATAAAGATACAGTGTGTGCACACAGAGATACAATGGAGTACCACTCACTGACAGATGATACAGTGTGTGCACACACAGAGATACAATGGAGTGCCTCTCACTGACAGATCATAAAGATACAGTGTGTGCACACACAGAGATACAATGGAGTGCCACTCACTGACAGATGACTGACAGATGATAAAGATACAGTGTGTGCACACACAGAGATACAATGGAGTGCCTCTCACTGACAGATGAGAGCCAGATGAAAAAGATACAGTGTGTGCACGCACAGAGATACAATGGAGTGCCTCTCACTGACAGATGAATGACAGATGATATAGATACAGTGTGTGCACACACAGAGATACAATGGAGTGCCTCTCACTGACAGATGATAAAGATACAGTGTGTGCACACACAGAGATACAATGGAGTGCCACTCACTGACAGATGAGTGACAGATGAAAAAGATACAGTGTGCGCACACACAGAGACACAATGGAGTGCCTCTCACTGACACATGAGTGACAGATGATAAAGATACAGTGTGTGCATATAGAGATGCAATGGAGCACCACTCACTCATAAATAATGAATGCCAACTGCAGCAGCATGGATGGCACAGAATTATTGCACTAAGTGAAGTAAGTCAGAAAGAGAAAAACAAATACGGTATGATATCACTTATGCGTGGAATCTAAAATATGACATAAATAAACTCATCTACGAAATAGAAATAGACTCACAGACATAGAGAACCGACTTGTGGTTGCTAAGGGGAAGGGCGAGTAGAAGGAAGGATGAATTGGGAGTTTGGGGTCAGCAGATACAAAGTACTACATACAGTATGGATAAACAACAGGGCTCTGCTGGATAGCACAGGGAACTATATTCAATATCCTGTGATAAACCATATGGTAAGAAAATATATGTAAGTTTTGGGTTGGTTAAAAAGTTTGTTCAGGTTTTTCTGTAAGATGTTATCAAAAACCTGAACAAACTTTTTGGCCAACCCAATAAACCCAAATCACTTTTTGGTACCACAGAAATTAACACAACATTGCAAGTCAACTATACTCCAAAAAAAAAATAATTGAGAAAGAAAAAGAATCACAAGTAGGCAAAAGAACACCAGGTCTACTCACTTCAACCTTGAGGCCCGCCTGGAAGCTGATGCCATCAGGGATGGTCGTCTGGAATTCGGCAATGGTGTAATACTCTTCCTCCACTTGAGGTGGGATGGGAGGCTTGGGCAGGTTGAGACCTCGAGGCTGGTACAATTAAACACAGTGTTAAATCCAATATAACTCCATTCCCCAGTGCTGAATGAGGGGCTAAGGGACAGGGGCACACAATCACCCTTAAAGGGGTGCTGGTGGGCCCATTTGGATTCTAAGGGACAAAACAAAGGGGATCAATGACTATCAATCTTCTAGATAAACCCTTCAGCTTTAGGGTGATAAGAAAAAACCTGGGACATTTGCCCACAGTCATGAAAATCAGGTGCAAGACAATACTCTCTGAACCTAAGAAATAGCGAGGGTTGTGAAATGAACACAGGTTTCCAAGTCAGACACACTGGTGTGACTTTGGGCAAAGCCCATCCCCTCCTGAGAGCCTCAGTTCCATCTCCTGTAAAATGGGGATAATAACAGGATCTACCTGGTGGGGTCACCCTGAGCATTCGATGACTTCACGTAGTGAAACATGAGCACACTGCCTAGCACCCAGTAGGTGCTCCGTAGATGGCAGACACTAAAAACGAGAGGCCGGTTTTTCACGGTACTGCTTAAAGAGGTACCTAAGAATTAAAAATGGAATATGAGAGTAAAATGCCAGAATGGCACCAAAAGAGAAATGTGTCCCTCATTCTGTTTCAGTCTTAAGTCACCTTATTGGAGAAGACTCATTTACGACAAAGCAGAGTGCGCTCAGGAGGCAGAGAGCACACACCCAGGCCTAACTGTCACAAAGCCATAGGCCAACTGTGCGATCTCCCTGGACCCGAGTTCTTCCACCTGTCAATGGGATTAGCTTCACAAGGCTGCTGTGTAAAAGAACCCATCCTTGGAAAGGGCGAGGTGAGTGTTGGGGTCCAGTCTTAGGTTGGGGGCTGGCTCCCCAGTTGCAAGGGTCCACTTACTATGGTCATATCCCGGCGAGGAGGGGGTCTCTGCCTCATCTTGGGTGATCCTATAAAGAGACAAGATCTTGTTTCACAAACGATGAACATAATCCCTGAGGTGGACACAATGACAGATCCAACCTCTCCTGCAGGAGATGAGGTATCATGTTTTGTACAAGCGTCAGGGAGCGGCTGTGACCCTTCCTGTGGGAGAAGCCTGATGGGGGCGGGGCCACGCATATTGGGTCCAGGACTCTCTATTAGCAATGGGATGCTTCTGAGTCCTGGAGCGACGGAAAGCCTTCCAGGAAAGGCAACAAGTGTAATGTGAGGTGGGAGGCAACAAGTTATGTGACTTTGAACCATGCAGCCCTCTTCTGAGGAGTGGGGATAATGCCTGCCTCCTGGAGGTACTGGTGGAGATGAAAGTCAGCAGTACAGGCTCGCCTCTTGGCACGTGGCAGGGACGCATTAATGTTACTGCCCCTGTCTTTGTTTGCTCTGGAGCAAACCCAAATTAAATAATGCATAAACAGAGCCAAACAAACCTGGATTGATGACTTCAGGGGTTTTTACTCTGAAATTGGGCTGCTCCTGCTCTGGGTCAGGAAGAGGATGACTCTGCAGTGGGCCAATGCTCCTGGCTAAAGGCAGACTATTGAGGAAGGCACCCCACATGCTGCCAGAGCTGATTTAGTTTGAGTCTACACAGAGGGGTGGTTTGTCAGTTGGGGTGTGGGGAAGACTGCTAAACTCTTAAATACCCATTTCCTCTGTCTCTTATTAGAATAAATAGCAACAGAATTTTAGCCAGACACTTGACTGCCTACATAAAGATGACATTTCCCAGACTCCCTTGCAGCTAGCTAATGGCACGGGACTCAATTCATTCAGTTCGGTTGCTCAGTGGTGTCTGACTCTTTGTGACCCCATGGACTGCAGCACACGAGGCTTCCCTGTCCATCACCAACTCCTGTAGCTTGCTCAAACTCATGTCCATCGAGTAAGTGATGCCATCCAACCATCTCATCCTCTAAGTCTGGCCAATGGGATGTGGCCAATCTACTCTCAGGTGTGCTGGGAACATTCAGTCGTAAAATATATACAACAGAGTTCTGAAAAGTAAGCTAAGTAAAGAACTATCTTTGGAGTAAACCCAACACAAGGGTCCATTTTTTCTTCCCCAGGCTCAGAAATGAGGCCCTGCAGACAGAACACTGGCCCTTGAGTCAGAAGGCTGTGGGTTCAAGTCCCACTGTTCACTATCTGGGTGGTTTTGGACAAACCACTTCATGTCCCTGCTTCCTAACCTGTAAAACAAAAGCAGTGAGTCCTACAAAGTTTGTTATGAAGGATTAGTAAGACTGATTATAACATTCCTGGCACACGGTAGGGGCTTGAGAAACAGGAGGTCTGGTGATTATCATGAGACAGTGGAAAAACCACAGCTTGAGTAGGAGAGCCACATTTCTCCACTCAGGTTCTGTAACTTGCTGGTGGGATGATCTGGAAACAAGTGACCTGGGGCTGTGAGCCCATTTTCTTATCTACAGGATGGAGGGCCACAGGGCTGCTGTGAGGGTGAGGGATAGCGACAGCCTGTGAGCAGCTCTGGACACAGAGCCTGCCGTGACTCTGGGAGCCAGGTGGGTGCCACTTACTCTGCCTGATGTCACCGTCGGGCACAGGGCGGCCCTCCAACCGGCCATCCCTCTGGTTGTTAAGCAGCTCCTTCTCCCGGCCCACCGAGTTCTGCTGCCGGGAGACGCCGTCGAGCTCCAGGACGCCCACGTGGGCAGGTGAGCCAGGGGCCAGCTTTGGGGGTAAGGGTTCCCCGCTGCTCTTCCTCAGGTAGGAGGCTGGGGCCCAGCCCTCTTTGCCCTGGTACCTGGGAGGAGGGGAAAGATGTCGTCCAGCTTGCTCTGCCAGGCCCATGGGAAGAAGCCGAGCTCCTACAATGAATCTCCCTTCTGGCCCCAGATGGTAGGAACAATGGACCATCATTGCCCAGGGCCAGAGGCTGGCACACTGCTTGCTGCCTCCTGCTGAAGCCTAAGCCCCCAGCTGGGCATTCAAGGCCTCCCCAGTCTGGCCTCTCCTTGCCTTCATGGCCTTGGCTCTCACAGCAACCTCCACATCCCACCCACCCCATGTAGCCTGCAGTCTTGCAAATGCTCCACTATCTCTCACCCTCTTGCCCCAAGCTCCTGCTCTGGGAGACCCTCTGCCTGGAAAGCCCATTCTCTATCATCCTCCTCTCTATCATCCCAGCTCTGCTTAAGGTGCCCTCTCAAGGCTTTCCTGAGCCTCCTTCCACAGTGCCCCGGTGGTCTTGCCCACACAATAGCATCCCATCTAAAATGCACAGTGACACTTGGCAGTGATGGTCTTGTTTCCCCACTTAGAATGTGAGGTCCTGGGGGTGGAGATCACAGGCGATTCATCTCTGCGTGGGCCTCACTGCCCGTGAGCTGAATGAAGAAAAAGGGGACAGTGGACAAACTGTCGACAGAACTGGCAGGAGTGAGCGGCCACGGAGCTCTGCTCAGTCCTCACACATCCCACAGTCACCACTGCAGTGACAACAGCGATGGGAACCGCCACTGAAGCACACCACGCCGTGTCAGTCCTGTTTCAAGCACTTTATAGCCATTGATGCATTTCATCCATCCAATCTGGTGGGGGTGGGTGGCAGGAGTGGGTTCAGCCCTAGTCAGCTGGCACCTGTCTGTGCTGTTCACCTCTGCTCTGCAGCCTCTTCCCAGCAGCCCCAGCTGCTGGTACAAAGCCTGGTATAGGCGGGGTGGGGCTCCGGTCACAAGCAGATTAAAACGTGTTCAGATGGGACTGGAGCAGGTCGGGGGCTGGTTCTAGGGTAACCAAGGGTCACTGAACTCCAGAATGACTGACACCCTAAGAGCCCAGCTCACTGAATTCCAAAGGGAATTGAACAAGTGTAACAATCATTTAATTCTCTGCATGATGGAGTGTGGTTGAACAGCATTACCGGAGGGGCTGATTGGGGACCACAGGTGTGCAGGAGGTAGCTCGTGAGAACCAACTGTTCATGTCCCTTCCCAGCTCCACGTTTAGCACAATCACAGTGGAAGCCCAAAATCTACCCCGGAGGGATGACGTACACCATGGAAACTGGCAAACACCACAACTCAAGAGCACTTTTTCCTTCTGGGACTGGCTGTGAAACATTTGCCAGCAGACCACTAGTCTGAACCACAAAACAGGTGCCCAGACCTTTGGGGAATAAGCCTAATGGACTGGAGATTGCACAGAGCAGGGCCATCTCTCGTCAAGAATCACTTTAAGTGCTAAACAGCACTGTGTTTCAATAAAAAGGGTCCTTTTTAACTAGAAGCAAACTTATAAGGAGACAGAAATCTGCAGATTTTGGTGTCTATCAACCTTAAAACACCCTTTGAGAAGGACTAAATCTCGTGCCAGCTGGAAAATGCTGGGCGCCACACAATGCAGGCATCACCATGAGACAGTTCATCATCTGGAGGCACTGCTGAGTGGGCTCTGGGGTCGGAAAGGTACAGGTTCACATCCTGGCTCCGTCACTTTCCAGCTTCGCTCAGAGCTTCTGATGACCACGGCAGCATCCCGCTGCCGCCTCGTGAGGGAGCCTGAGCCCAGTCAAGCCACCTGCATTCCACAGCCACTCGGTTTGGGGATAATTTGTTATATCACAAGATAAAACACACTCAAGACATGTGAGCCGCCACTGTCATTGTAAGCGTATGCTGAAGTGTTAGTGGCTCAGTGTGTCCAGCTCTTTGCAACCCCATGGACTGTAGCCCACCAGGCTCCTCTGTCCATGGGATTCTCCCAGCAAGAATACTGCAGTGGGTAGGCATTCCCTTCTTCTCCATCCAGGGATAGAATCTGGGTCTCCTACATTGCAGGCAGATTCTTCACCGTCTGAACCACCAGGGAAGCCCATCACTGTCCTAAATACGCCTTCATACCTCAGTTCTGAGGTCCTGACTCTAAGGAAGCCTTCTTTGCAGGCTGAGGAGCTGTCTTCTGGGCTCCAAAGTCCCCTATGCATTCCTCCTGCACTCACTCACTGCCCTGCCCTGTATGTGTGTCCGAGTCTGTCTTCCACACCTGAGGGTGTAAACTATTGTGTCTTTCTCACTGTTGAGTCCCAGTTTTCACAATACAGCTTGGCCCAGAATAGATTCTGGTGTAGGTTGGCTCAATGAATGAAGCATCACACACTCAGCCCCAGTGACTGGCCCCAGTGTCTTGCCTCACACCAAGGCACAGACACCGGGGGGTAGGGCCCCCAGACTTCCTCTCTTGCCTAAAACTCCTGAGGTTGCCGCCTGCCCACCAGAGTAACCAAGGAGGGAGTTCCCAGGACACTTATTACTAAAACTAGGAAAGTCCCAAGCACAGCAGGATGAACTGGCCACCTTACCTACCGATGAGCTTTTGATTCCATCACATAGATGAAAGAACTGTAACAAAGTGTTGGAAATGCCGGTCTCCACCAGACTCGCAGAGATGACGGCAAATGATGAGCTTTAGGACGGGCTACAGTCCATGCGGTGTTACCCACCCTGTTGCTCTCAGAGTGGGGCTGGAGTAGGAAATCACTCCCACACGGCAGCTTCAGCCTCCAGTTACTCATTACGAGACACACCTGGAGGTGAAGACCAGTCTTGCTCAATGGGGTTATTGCTATCTGTGGTTCAGTGTGTTCAGAGACAATTTTGCTTACTATGGCTTTTTAGAGAAGGATATGGGTATGGAAGGACACCAAATAGCACAGAGAAGTGTCCTTCTATGGCTCAGGCTGAAGCCTCATCTCCTCTGCAATCGTTTACAGACACCTGTGCAGCTGGAGTCCACGTGGCCTGAAACCCACCCAGCTGCAGAGGGTACCTGATCTTCCACCAGCCTTCCAGGTTTTTCTGGATGACCTCCACCACGGCTCCTCTCTCCAGGTTCATTTCATCTTGGTCACGGGCTGTGTAGGGGTAGATGACTGTGTACTTCTCTTCTGTGGGGACAAAGGTATGCTGGGGTAAGTCAAGGATGCTGTAAGCTTGGAATGTTGATGGCCAAGGCTGTGATCCTGAGATGCCCTTGCAGGGAAGGCTTTCTTCCAGAGGCTTCTGTGCACCATCCTTCCCCCAGTCCCCCACCATGCCCCAGTGACCCTCACTTAGCCCTGGATGACCCTGGTCAAGCAGCAACAAGACACAGGACAAAGGGCAGGTCCTCAGAAATCCCTCAGCATCACACATCGCACTCACCTTCCTCCAATCTGTGCCTCAAGGTCACCTTCCTTGAACGTGCCTTATGTAATACCCAGATCCAGGGCACCCTCACCCTACTTAACAGGAACAACCTTCTAACATACCAGATTATTTATTTATCTATTATGCTTCATCTCTCTTTCCCCAGATAGAATAAAGAGTTCCAGAAAGGCAGGATTTGAGTCTGTCTTGTTCATTCCTCTATCTCTAGCACTGGGAATATTTCGGAACTATTCAGTAAAATAGCCAAGGTTTAGTAAATGAATAAGTCCTGAAGGCCTGGTGGGAGTCACCTTGCTCATGCTGGGGTAGAGGACCGGTGTTAAACCCTTGTGGTAGCTCCTCTGCAGTCCTTGTTGGTGGAGGGGTCAGGAACAAGCTGGACTTGGCAGCATATGGTTTGGGGTTGAATCAGTATCACGGAGGAGATAGCCATTTTTCATTACCTAGCTGGTAGCTGATTTCCACTTTTCATTTATTTTCAAGTCCCTGGATCCAACCATGCCTGCAGCTTGCTGCTAAGTCACGTCAGTCGTGTCCGACTCTGTGTGACCCCATAGATGGCAGCCCACCAGGCTCCCAGGTCCCTGGGATTCTCCAGGCAAGAACACTGGAGTGGGTTGCCATTGCCTTCTCCAATGCATGAAAGTGAGAAGTGAAAGTGAAGTCGCTCGGTCGTGTCTGACTCATAGCAACCCCATGGACTGCAGCCTACCAGGCTCCTCCATCCATGGGAGTTTCCAGGCAAGAGTACTGGAGTGGGTCGCCAGTGCCTTCTCCAGCCTGAAGCTTAAGTTTTATTAAAAAATTATTTTTTAATTGAGATATAATTGACACCTAACACTGTGTTAGTTTCGTGTGTACAACATAACGGTTTGAGATATGTATCATGAAAAGATTGCCTGCTTCTGTTTTTATTAATGTCACCGGGGTGCTTTCCATCCCTGTCTCGGTGGATCCCGGCTCCCTTACCCCCAGAGCCAAGAGAATTGCCTCCAGCAGGGTCACTCCCACTGCCCTGCAGGCCCTGCTGGAAGGCTGTTCACTGTCCTCCTCAGATGGGGCCCTCCCCAGAGCAAGGGCACAGCTCCCACCCCCGGCACTGCGGGCAGTGACTGCTGAAACAGATAACAGATGAGAGTCCCAGGGGAGACAGTGAGCAGGGGAAGAGGGCCTTCCTGTTTCAGTTACATTCCAGACCCCAGGGAGTCACCGAGCCAGCTGTGCACCGATGCTGATGGTGAGTGTGTCGGGGAAAACACCACGGGCTGCCTGTGGCCTGCCCAGCTGGTGCAGAGGGAGGCGGAAAACACACAGGGCGTTTATTTATTTATTGATCTAGCCCCCTGACCTGCGCGGCAGGGCTGAGCTGACTCAAACGCCACACATCCTGTGTACAGCAGAGTCAGCGGTTCTCCTCACTCACGGATGCAGGCTGTGAGGGCTGCTGCGGGGAATCCAACCCCGTGGAGGCAGAGAAGTTCTGTCTGGCTAGGTGAGAAGGGCACTGCCTGGGCCCCAGAATAAATAGGGTCATTACTACGGGCTCCAAACTCCTGGGGGTTCTCTAGCACCCAGAGGCCTTTCTGGACTCCATCGAAAGTCCAGTGATCCCTAACAAAGCTGAAGGCGGGAGACCTTGTGGACTGCATGGTGGTGACACCACCTGCTTACCATCCATCTGCCCTTCCCCTGGTGGCACCGCCGACCTCCAGCCACATGTTTGGGTGAGGCTGCCCTCGCCAGCACCTAAAGGGAGGGTCCAAAGTGACTGGCCACTGTGATTGGTTTAGGGATGGTACATGACCCAGCTGGCTCAGCTGGAATCAAATCCTGGGACTGTGTTGAAGGAGAAGCATGTTCTTTGGTGGGTGTCCCCAAAGAGTGCCTGTAACTACCATCACCATGAGAGAATGGTTCCAGCAGGGCAGAGAATGGAGCTGAGGGTGGCAAGCGTGAGTCTCAGGTGCCAAGGGCAGGTGGAAAGGAAATGTTACCTGCCAAGCCAGTAAACAAAGAATGATGCCCACCATCAAGCCATCAGCCACTGCAGCCACCCCCAAGAGTGCACCCTGAGGGTAATTCAGATGTATAAAAACAGGAAGCATTCTTTGCTCTGGGTACTGGCCCAAGATAGATAAGGTACATATCAAAGGAGTAATTTCAATGAGTCCAGACTCTTGCATCTTTCCACTCACAGAAAAGCACGAAAACCATTAACTTAAGATGTTTGCCTTCTGTGATTAGCAGTAATCTTTCAATGTTAGACTACGTGTTTTGTTTTTTTCAGACAAAACTCCCCTATATATCCTGGCTCCTCCCTTACCTCTTTGGGGGCGGTGCCTCAGATCTATCTGAGAGGCTGTCTCCCAGGCTACAGTCCTCAGTAAGGTGCCTGAATAAAACTTAACTCATAGCTGTTAGGTTGTGCATTTTTCTTCAGTCGACAGATGTTTTCAAGCTTCCGAATCCAGCCATGCTTGAAGCTGCCTCTACCTAGAGTTTTCAGCGACCTGAGTCAACACGCTTCCCTTTTGCTTAAGCTGGTGTGACATGGGTTTCTTTACTCTTGTCACTCAGATGTGCCAGATACAGGGAACAGATCACTGGATCAACATTATAGAGGCCTCTGGGAATCATTTATTTTTACTTTATTTTATTTTAGAATAAAATGATCTTTATCCTTCTTGCAATAAATTTGACTTGTTTTTTACATTTAACTTTTCTTGCTTTTATATTTTTGCTTTATTTTTTAAATATTTTGCTTTTGATTCGATATAAAATACAGTTGGCTTTGATAGTTTTGTCTCTGCAACATAACACAACCTTAGGAAAAGGGTTTTTATTTTGTTCATTAATTTTAGCACCTACACCTCTAGGTATCATTTTCTAACCTGGGAAATTTTAGGGCCCCAGGTCGAGAAACACCCCAGGCTCCCTCCTCCCAAACATACATGCCGACACACACATGGTACAGACCAGATCACCGTTTTTCACATGCAACAGGCACAGGCAGTCCTGGAGCAGGGGGATGCATGCAGATGCAGGATCCGGTTCTGGACACCGAATGGGGAGGAAAACTCCAAGGTAGGCACCTTGACGCCAGCTGATGGCATACAAGTCCCCCAGTGTCCGGCGGCGACCCGTGGGCTGGGGCAGAGACCAGTACCTCCAAGAGACTGGTCGGGCAGCATGTGGAGGTGAAGGGCAGAAGGAAGAGGTGAGAAGAAAGCACTTCCAGGGTCTTGAGGCAAAGGCAGCACCAAGCACGTGCTCCCACTTAGGAGCAATTAATTCTGTCTCTGCCAAGCCCTAGCTGTCTCAGAAGGACCAAATTCCTCAGTATTAGCCTTGAACTTGAGTGAAGAGCCACCCAGGAGACACAGTGCTATTCCCAGCATGATTATGAAGAGGCCCTAAGAGAAATCCTCACGGCAGAGGGAAAAAATGTACAGACCCTTAGGAAAATGTGGTCCCTCTCCCATCTTCTAGCTGTGTGATCCCGAGCCAGTGTTTCTACCTTTCTGAGACTGTTTTCCCATCTGTAAAATGGGGATAATAATCAGTCCTTTACAGAGACACGCCCCATGGTGGGCATCATTAACTGTCTAAGAGAGCTATAGTTTCCAGGCAGCACACCACTATCTTTAAGCTGAGTTGGTTTTTGTACTTTTTCTTCATTAGCCCCGCCCCTAGAGCCTGGTGGCCCTGCAAACACAGAGCAAAACAAAATGCATTTTACTCTGCTGGTGCTGGCTGTAATAAAACTAGATGTAAAACCACGTGTGTGCTTTTTTGCTAACCTTTGAGCATAGAAACCCCTTTTCCTCACTCTCTCTTATGTTAAATACATACATAAGAAGCTCTGTGCTTTGTAAAAAGAGTCAACTAGAAGCAGCAAATATTCAACCCTAGGTAAGCCACAGCTCTGATAAAACGGTGGTAAAAACCATTCCTAGTTATTTATTATTTTAGGTTCTTGCCAACTGCTTTGCATGTGGGATCTCATTTAACTTAAAAGAATCCCATGATGTCGATACCATCATTTCCATTTTTAGAGGAGGTGGCTGAGGCATAGAAAGGTTAAGTTGCTGGTCCAAGATCACTCAGCCAGTTAGTGGTACAAATTCAAATTCAGTGGTGAGAGTCAAATTCAGGCCTGACTCCAGAACCCCTTTGTTTAGTATTTAAAGTGAGTTCATAGTCTCGATTTAGGAATTCTTGGTGGGTGAGGGGAGGGGAGGTGGCTGGGTTAGGATTTCTGATGCAGCAGGAACCACTCTTTAGGACACCTGTGGGGAAAATTCTCTGGGAAACAGAAGTGAGTGGAGAGGGTCAGTTCTGATCCTGACACCCAGGCAGGGCCATTAAGCCGACACAGAAAGCAGACAAAGCAGAGATCTTTACAGATGGCTTCAGATGTTTTGTAAACGAGCCAGAAGCAGCGCCAGCACCTTGGCCATCAGAATAATTCAAGGGAGGATGAGTGGGGTGTGGACAGCAATCCAACTGGGCCCGCTGAGGCCCCACGGAGGCATCAGGGCCCCAGCTCTGGCCAGGCTCACCTGGGCTGGCTCCCCAAGGCCACCAAGAGCGGGCGGGCTTGCCCTGTCCCAGCCACAGGGCCTGGCTTCCTGTCCACAGGCTACAGAGCCTGAGCCAGGAAGCTGCTGAGACTGCACTGGGTGAGGAGGCGCCCGCGGGTGACGGCCGGCGGCACAGCAGGCCCGGGGGCCTGGCCCCTCCTACCTTCTTCAGGCTGCAGGGAGAACTCATCTTGCACACCGTCCTGCCCTTCCAGGCAGGTTGCAGGGACCCAGCCTTGCTCTTCAGCAGTGCTGACGAACCACCAACCTGAGAAAGTGAGAGTGCAGACTGAATGTAGTTGGGTCAAGTATGAGGCCTGTGCGTCAGAATATAATAACAGACTCAGCCGTGAGAGGAGTCAACACTCAGGGTGAGGCTAAAAAAGTCACCACTTTATTAGAGAACACAAATACCCATGCAGGGCTTCCCAGGTGGTATTAGTGGTAAAGAACCTAACAACTCAGGAGACATAAGAGATGTGGGTTTGATCCCTGGATTGGGAAGATTCTCTGGGGGTGGGCATGGCAACCCACTCCAGTATTCTTGCCTGGAGAATCCTATGGACAGTTGAGCCTGGTGAGCTACAGTCCATAGGGTTGTAAACAGTTGGACAGGACTGAAGTGACTAAGCACACCCGTGTTTACCGACTGTTAACTGCTACAGACAGGCTAACAGGAAACCTGCTCTTGAGCCTGGGACAGGGCTGGGGAAGGGAGTCAGGGGTGGGGATGTGGAGAAAGGTTGTTCTAAAGGACGAGAGTGAAGAAAGTAGCTACCTTCACTAAGGTGAGCAAAGCACTTACCATTTTACTTGTAGTTTATTATCCCTATTGCGCAGACGAAACTGAGGCTACAAGAGACAAGACTTGTCCAAGTTCACAGAGCTTATGGCTGGGCTGAGACTTGTACCCAGGGCTCTCTGACACGGAAACCACTGCCCTAGTAAGTCATCTGAGACACTGATTTTGCCTCTGTTCATGTCAAGGTAAACCTGGCTGCAGATGTAACAGTTTGAGAGGCTGTTCACTCAGACTCAGGCCCTCCCTGTTTAGAGAAGGGGCTGTCATGGGGCCTGTGGTAGGCAGAGTAATGACTCGGGTGGCAAACAGTTACAATTAAGGTTGCAGACAGGATTAAGGGTGCTAATGTGCTGAACTCAAACAGGAAGATCCTGGCTTATCGGGATGCTGCTGTTGCTGCTAAGTCGCTTCAGTCACATCCGACTCTGTGACCCCATAGATGGCAGCCCACCAGGCTCCACGGTCTCTGGGATTCTCCAGGCAAGAACACTAGAGTGGGTTGCCATTTCTTTCTCCAATGCACGAAAGTGAAAAGTGAAAGTGAAGTCGCTCAGTCGTGTCCGACTCTTAGCGATCCCATGGACTGCAGTCCACCAGGCTCCTCCGTCCATGGGATTTTCCAGGCAAAAGAGTACTGGAGTGGGGTGCCATCGCCTTCTCCATATCTGGATGGGCCCAATGTAATCTCAAGTGAGGCAGAACAGTTCGAGGGAGATGTGGTAAGGAAGAAAGGCATAGAAGGGGGCAACTGCTAGACATAAGATGGAGGAAAGGACCACAAGCCAAGGGATGTGGGTGGTCTCTAGAAAATGGAAAAGGCAAAGCAGCAGATCTTATCCAGAACCTGCAGAAGGGAACATAGCCCTGACAGTGCCTTTTCGTCCAGTGGGACCCATTCTGGACTTCTAACCCCTCAAACCATATGATGATAAATCTGTGTTAAGTCTGTAAGTTTGTGGTATCTCATTACAACAGTCATAGCGCATCAACTCAGGGCCCAAACAGCTCATGCACAGCATGAATGGGAAAAACAGGATCTGCTTTGCAGGATTACAGACCTCCAGGCTCTGGAGACCCCAAAGGAGAAGAGCAAGAAGGGGCAGACTCTGAACTAGCTTCCTGGTCTCACAGGGAGGCCTTGGCTTTCAAGCTCCTTGAAGCAGAAGCCACCTTCGGCTTTGCTTGACTGGGTGCACCTCTTAATACATGTTTTGGTGGCTGAGCAGTGTGGGTGTGTATGTATGTGTGTATATGAATGAATGGCATTGATAAACCTGTGGAAAATCAGGAAATATGCCATATATGTCTTCCTAAGGACTCATCTTTGTAGGTATGTGTGTGGCAGATAAAGAAACTGTCACGATAGCAATATGTGTTCCATTATGAGCCCATTTTACAGATGGGGAAGCAGGGTTCAGAGAGGGGCAGTGACTTGACCAACGTCACAAAGAAAGTGGGAGAGCCGAGATTCACACCCAGGCTGTCTGGCTTCGAAGCCTCCGCTCTTAACTTGGCACTAACGCCTCACACATTGCTGGAGGAAGAGTAAATGGGTTTGGCCACAGTTTGGAAGCAGGTTGTTTGCTGTGTCTTAAGATTTAAAATGTGCCTATCTTATGGTCCTGCAGTGTTCTGGGTATGTGCGTGCTAAGTCGTTTCAGTCATGTCCAACTCTGTGAGACCTCCTGGACCATAGCTTACCAGGCTCTTCTGTCCATGGGATTCTCCAGGTAAAAATACTGGAGTGGACTGCCATTTCCGCCTCCAGGGGATCTTCCTGACCCAGTCATCGAACCCATATTGCTATGTCTCCTGCACTGGCAGGCAGGCTTTTTACTAGCGCCACCTGCGAAGCCCACTGCCATGCCAGCCTTCTGGGTTTCTAACTTAAAGAGATAGTCACAGTGTATACATAGATACGCTGTTCAAACTAGAGGAAGAGAAGACTTGAGGTATGCCATCTCTCCAAGTAGGGTGCAGATGTTATGGGAATAAGAGCTAAAAGTCGACTTAAGAAAGAGCACGTTGGGACTCCCCCAGGGGTCCAGTAGTTAAGAGGGCTTCCCTCGCAGCTCAGTCGGTAAACAATATGCCTGCAATGCAGGAGACCCAGGTTCGATTCCTGGGTTGGGAAGATCCCCTAGTGAAGGAAATGGCAACTCACTCCAGTATTCTTGCCTGGAGGATCCCATGGACAGAGGAGCCTGGCAGGCTACAGTTATGACTGAGTGACTAAGCATACACCAGTAGTTAAGACTCTGTGCTTCCACAACAGGGGGTGCAAGCTCGATCCCTGGTTGGGGAACTCGGCATCACCAAAAATAAAAAAAATTTAACAACAACAACAAAAAACAAAAAAGGAAAAGCAAGCTGCAGGTCAAAATGCATAGAATGATACACCACTGGGGTTAAAAAATCTATAAATATGCATGAAATATGACCTGTATGCGTGTGTGTGTATAGTTATACATGTACACATGCATATGCAGGTGTGCATGCACACACACACGTACAAATGTGTACACTGTGCATATACATATATGTACACACACGTGTACACACGCATATACACACACTTATATACACCTGTGTATACAATTATCAAGAAGCATTCACCCCAAACTGACAGAAGAGCAACCTGTCTGGAAAGAGGACCAGGCAAGAAGTTGGTGGGGAAAATTACATTTTAACTTTATCATTAATGTTTCAAGAGGAACATATCCATATATTACTCGTGTAAGTAAAACGTAATTAAAAGTAATTGTTGACTTTGTGGACCACTTGAAGATTTGAGCATCTGCTCTCTTTCCCCTGCTGCCCTCTGGACACACCAGGCTCGTCCTCCACCCCATCCCTGCTCCTCCTCTCCTCCCAGCAACATGTTCTTCCTAACATCACTCAAGGGGCTGAAGCAAAGCGGGGTGGGGGGGGGTGCTCCCTTCTTCTGTCTCCATGGAGTATCCCAGTCACACCCATGAGCTGACTATACTCATTTCCAGGAATTAGAACGTCACATGGCCTTGGGGCCAGCTGGAACTGGTTAGGAGTTCCAGCTCGGCAACCTGTCACGAGATTCTGGATGAGTGACCGAGTCACTTGGAGTCTTAGCGTCTTCAGCTGTGAAGCAGGAATAACAACTGCTATATTGAGTAATCAAGGAGTTTTGGTTGGCTAAATGCTCATCTCCTGACTAAAGGGAACACAATCCAGAGACTGCTGGAAATGATTTTTCCCCTTTTTGTTGGACCTTAGCTAGTCACTGCGGAGAAGGCGATGGCACCCCACTCCAGTACTCTTGCCTGGAAAATCCCATGGACGGAGGAGCCTGGTAGGCTGCAGTCCATGGGGTCGCGAAGAGTCAGACACGACTGAGCGACTTCATTTTCACTTTCCACTTTCATGCATTGGAGAAGGAAATGGCAACCCATTCCAGTGTTCTTGCCTGGAGAATCCCAGGGACGGGGGAGCCTGGTGGGCTGCCATCTATGGGGTAGCACAGAGTTGGACACAACTGAAGCAACTTAGCAGCAGCAGCTAGTCACTGGGATACCACAGAGATTGGCCCACTAATACCAGCCCACGTCACATTTTAGCCACAACAAAGTCAGTGGGTTTATGCCTCTTTCTCCTGGAGAGGGTCCACTTATGCCCTGCTCCTTGATCTGTCTTCAATGGTGCCAATGCCCTATTCTGGCTAAAAAAGACAAAAGGGAAGGAAATTCATATTTTTGAGCACTTGCTGTGTGCCAAACACAGGCTTGGGCACTCTCTATGTATTGCCTCATTTAATCCTTGGAGCACCCTTTTTGATGAAGCGACCTGCATGGCTGTGAAATGCGGAGTTCAGGTAGGAACCCAGGCTAAGTGCCTCAGCGTCTCATCACACTCTGTCCCGGCCAGTAACCAGACAAATGTTTTATGGTGCTTCTCTTTATTGCATTTCACAGATAATGTGTTTTATTTTTTTTTTAAATTGGAGGTTTGTGGCAACCCTGCATCAAGCAACTCTATCAGTGTCATTTTTCTTACAGCATTTGCTCACTTTCTGTCTCTGTGTCACATTTTGGTAATTCTCCCAATATTTCAAACTTTTGAATCTTAGCCACTGGACCACCCTGTGATTGGTGATCTTTGATGTTAGTACTGCAAAAAAATTATGACTCACTGGAGGCTCAGATGATGGTCAGCAAGGGAGTATTTTTAAAATTAAGGTACATACGTTGTTTTTTTGACACAATGCTATTGCACACTTAACAGATTACAGTACTATATGCTGTGCTGCTGCACTGAGTCGCTCAGTCATGTCCGACTCTTTGCGACCTCATGGACTGTCGCCCACCATGCTCCTCTGTCCATGGGGATTCTCTAGGCAAGAATACTAGAGTGAGTTGCCATGCCCTCCTCCAGGGGATCTTTCCAACCTAGGGATGGAACCCAGGTCTCCTGCATTGCAGGCAGATTCTTTACCATCTTAGCCAACAGGGAAGCCCAAGAATACTGGAGTGGGTAACCTTTCCCTTCTCCAGGGGAACTTCCCAACCCAGGAATCCAACCAGGGTTTCCTGCATTGCAGGTGGATTCATTACCAGTTGAGCTACCAGGGAAGCCCACGGTATTGTGGGCTTTTATTTGCACGGAGAAACCAAAAAAATTCACGTGATTTGCTTTATGGCAGTGGTCTGTAACTGAATCTGCAACATCTCTCAGGTCTGATGGTATGTGAATAGAGGTTCCTGTGACAGCAAGAGGGCTGAAGCAGGGTGTGCATCCCGCCAGAGCCCACAGCTGACAGAACCTGCATGAGGACTCCCATGGTAGCCAAAGGCAAGCCAACAGAGCAAATTTCGGCTGCAATGGGGGGCTCTGTCTCCAGGTGCTTTGAAACCAGAAGGAATGTCCATCAGATGTGAACCTCAGGACAGTTGATAACATATGACCCAAAGGATGCTGGTGAGCTGTGACCAAGTGGAGTACTCAAGCATTGTGATCAAACAAGGTCAGATTTCTAGACAGTCATCAACTGGGTCTGTGGAAAGTGACCAGCCTGGATTGGCTACTGCCATTTCAGCACTCCCCAGTGTTCCCTGTCCCAGGGGCTGGCTGACAGTGTAGGGTGGAAGGGAGGGAGTCCAGGCCTCCTACCTGACTCGTTCTTCTCGATGATGTCCACCACTTGCCCCACGCTGAGGCTGATCTCCGAGCTCTCCTGCTTCTGGTAGTCTGCCACCACCACATACTGCTCCAAGACCATGGGGTCCACTGAGGTCAGGTCGCCCCCTGGGGGTACAAATTGTCATCACACAATCCATGTGTGAAGGACCAGGAGCCGGGAATAGCGGGCAGGTGGGTCATGAGGATATTCCAATTAGAGACAGAAGCTGTGGCAGGACTGGTCTCAATGGTCACTTCATCCATTTATTCTTTCACTCATTTGCTCCCTTAACCACTGCAATTTACCAAGTGCCCGTCCTTATGCAGGCACTGAGGATTCAGAGTCCATTAAGATATGGTACTTGCCCCAAATAGGATGACAGCCTAGTGGGAAAGTTCATTCATTCATATCTATTTATCTATAGATCTGCCATTATTCATCCATCACATCCACTCAACTAAGCATCCACTCATCATCCATCCAACCAAACATCCATCTGTTGCCATCCATCCATCCGAAAGGAAATCAACCCCGAATATTCATTGAAAGGGCTGATACTGAAGCTGATACTTGTCCACTTGATGCAGAGAGCCAACTCATTGGAAAAGACTCTAATGCCAGGAAAGACTGAAGGCAAAAGGAGAAGGAGGTGGCAGGGGATGAGATGATTACACAGCATCACCAACTCAACGGACATGAATTTGAGCAAACTCCAGGAGACAGCAAAGCACAGGGAAGCCTGGCGTGCTGCAGTTCATGGGGTCACGGAGAGTTGGACATGACTTAGCGACTGAACAACAACAAGTTTTTGATTGATGCATTGCTGGAAACAACCAAGATGGCAGACAAAGAATGAGCGGGAAAAGGAGGTTACATTAAATGGAGCGGTCAGCGGACCCCTCTGGGAGGTGACATAAAGCAAAGACCTCTGAGACAAGAAGGCATAAAGAAGTGGGGACAGAGCAACGCAGGCACTGTCGGACAGGACAGGCCGGGAGCCTTCTAGGAACTGGAATGGGGTGGCTGAAGTCCAGGAACAAGGAGAGGGCATTCCTGTCTGAGATCACTTTTGCAGGCATGGGCCAGAGCAGGGAGGGTCTGCTGGACCAAGGCAAGGAGTCTGGATTTTTTTAAACCCTAAAGGAGAAAGCCATTGAAGGGCTTTAAGAAGGGAATGACAAGATTTACATCTTTCCAAAGACAATTCTGGCTGCCACACGGAGACTGGATTAGAGCCTAGCAAGAAAAAAAGCAGCAGACCAGATGGAGGCTATAGATCTGCAGGACAAGACAGGATGGTAGCTTTGAACGAGGGCAGGGGCAGTGGGGGAGAGGCGACCCGAAGGAGGCTGTTTCCACAGGATGCAGTGCTGTGCAGCCCTGGTTAAGTACTAAGACATATCTGATAAATCAATGAAAAGCTATCACAGGATATGGGTAATGTAAAGGGACATCAGACACTCCAAACAGAGGGGGCAGCACTTTCAGAGCAGCAAGCTGAATGTGGTGGGAGGGCAGCCTGGCTCTTGTTGCCACCAGGCCTGGTTTTCTGAAAGTCCTGATTCGAAGTATTTTCCCTTATATTGTTTCCATAAACCGCTAAAATAGCCGTTTATATTCTGTGTCCAAATACACCCATATGGAGCTGAGTCTGTGCATCTCTTCCCATCTCTGCTGGGTGGTGCCTTACTGAAACTGGCCATAGTGGGAGTATTTACACCATGGAAATTGGCAAATGCTACAAAGCTGGGCTTTCCATCAGAAGGCTGGTTGTGAAGTATTTACCAGCAGGCCACTGCACCCAGCCTCTGGCATTCAGAAGCAACACAAGAGCCCTTTGTTAGAACCATGCTTTCTGCATTTCTGAGGCGGAAAATCAGAGCAGGGCATGGTAGCCGGGTGAAGGGTCACTGCATTTTGGCTCTCTGACCACGCTCTGGCCATTCACCCTCCCAGGCTGAGGGTCACAAAGCAAAATGGCAGGGCCCCAGGGTAACCTCGCTACACACTCCCTGGGTGGAGAAAGCGTGAGAGCAGAGAAAGAGGGGAAAAAAGAGATGGAAGATGTGGAATGAAGGTTCAGAAGATTGGGAGGGAAGTGGCCCCACGTGAACGCCTACCACAGGCTCCACTGTTCATAAACCACCTCGACATAACCGCCCTGAAGGTGGGTATTACCACTCTCCTTTTATGGACAAGAAGACACAGGCTCAGCTATCAGGTGACTTGCCTCAGATCCCGCAGCCAGCTGGTGACAAGGCCAGATCTGAAGCAGGTCCATGGGTAGCAGCAGGTGAGAAAGAAAAGATGGTAGGAAGGAAGGGTGTCTGAGGTCTTGCTCTCCTCCTCTGTGGGTTCCCCCCGACCGCCCCCAAGTCTTATTTCTTTGTAGCTTCAGGGTGGTCTTCACTACTGCCAGCCCTCTCCTCCTCTGTTACCTCTCACCTAGGTCAGTCTGCAGAGCTGACTTCCTCCCAGCCTCAAGCAAGACAGACAGCCCAAACCAGCCCGGCCACTTGAGCGCTAACACCTTTCAGTGGCCGCTGAGCAGGCTGGTGCCTGGCCTCCCCTGCTGCCCTTCTGGACAGTGACCTCCTGACCGGCTCCTTAACCCCCCGGCACTGTGCTCCTAGGAGGTACTCTCCTGTGAACGAGTAAAGCAGACGCTGGCTTGCTGGAGGCTCTTGGCTCAGGTCATTGTGAGCAGGAGACACATTCTCTAGTGAATGCAATAGATAGAAACCATGGGTCTACAGGTTTACCCCAGAATACAGCCTGCCCTGGGGTCTGCAGTCCCAAGAATGCAGCTACTCTTCTGCTTTAACCCCTTTGGGGCTGGGTTCATTTTAACTATGCTTCCCTGGGTCTCCCCTGGAGACAGAGAACTAGAGAGACAGAAGAGAAGCGCCCACATCAGTCAGGCTGCACGCGGAGACTGCTGCTCGGGTTAGTGCTCAGACAGCCCAGGTCTTCTGGGCAGGCTAGAGGGGGCAAGAGGTGTCTGCGCACATGTGTGTGTGTGTGTGGGG
>NW_011494873.1:1265707-1269447 GCF_000754665.1 Bison bison bison
GGTGGGGGGGGGGGGGGGGGGGGGGGTGGTTCTCTGCTGCCCCTAGAGGTGGCCGTCAGGACTCACCCTCCCAGAGCCGCAGGCCTGATGTGGGAGGACCTTCTTGCTAACACTCTATCACCTCGCTTCACCCACATCCTCATGAAGCCACATCCTCTGCACCAGGGTCTGAGAAAGGCTTCTTGGGGCCGGGGGTGCAGAGGCGGGGCACCCTGTGATTGCTCTCCATCGCGCCCCTCCAGTGGGCCCTCCACACTGCAGGCAGAGTGCTCACTCAGAACCGCTACTCTGGTCACGCCACCCTCTGCTCAGCACCTGCTGTGGCTCCCTTGCGCCCTCAGGTCCTCCATGACCTGCACTGTTCTCTTCTCTCTGCTTATACTTTTTGGCCACCTCATTCCTGGCTCACTTGTAAAACTGGAAAGCATGCAGGTGCCTTTGCATAGCTGTTTTCTCTGCCTGGGATGTCTCCTCTTCTCCTCCGCATTCAAATAGGAACCACCTATTCTTAGCCTCCTAAGTGGCCTCCTGCTGCCAGCCTTGACCCCTACAGTCTGTTCTGGACACAGCAGCTAAAAGAATCACACTTAAAAAGAAAGTGGATCACAGTTCGAAATTCAAGGCCTGGCAATGGCCTTCACTTCACTCAGGAAAAGTCCCACTGGCCTATAAGCCCTCCCTGGTCTGTGCTGATAGTTACTTCTCCTCCACTCTCTCCAAGGTGGCACAGATGGCTACTTCTCCCCCATTCTTTCTTCTGCAATAAATAGACTTGCCTGAGTTTTAGCTTGGCACAGGGCTACTTGGAATGAGACTCCTTCACACTGGGAGTGGTCACATGACTAACTGTTAGCCAGTAGGATATAAGTAGAAGTGTTCTATGTAACTGCTTGGTAAGGATCATTACAGGAGGGGCTTACTGTATTTCACCCTTTACTTGATACTGCTCACTAAAATGTGCAAGTGATGGCTGGTGCTGCAGCAGCCACCTTGGGCCATGAGATGACCTCAGAAAATGCTGGCCACGTGTGGCAAAGCAGCAAGACAGGAGGCTGGGTCACTCCTATTGTGAAACACAATATTACTTCTGGACTATCTATGGAATGTGAACTAAGAAACACAATTAAAAATTTAAAGGCACAATTATTTTTAGTTACTATGCTCAGGCCTCCTTGCTACTGTTTGATAACACAAAGCAATGTCCACCTCAGGGCACAGTGAATTTACTGTTCCCTTGCCAGGGACAAGTTTCCTCTAGATATCTGCAGGGCTTCCTCCCTCCCTCCCTTCCTTCAGGCTCCTGCTCAAGTGGCATCTCATCAGAGATGTCCCCTGACCACCTGCCCTACTTCACGCCTTTTTATTTCGTGCCACCATGCTTTTTTTTTTTAAACCGTCATGGGTTCTATATATCTCCTCGTCTCCTTGTCTGTTTTCTACTCTGGAACATAAGCTCCCGTCAGGCCAGGGACTCAGTTTCTTGCTTACTGCTGTACCCACACTCCCTAAAGGCTCACAGGCCCATGCTCCATTTTTGTGCAAGGGGAGCAAAGAATGTACTTTTATGTTTTAAAACCTTGTAAAGAATAAGAGAGAGAATAAAAAGAAGAGGAAACAAAAAAATTACTATTAGTGACAGAGTCTGTATGCAGCTTGCAACGCCGAAAATATTTACTATCTGGCCATTTAGAGAAAAAACGTTTGCCAACCCTTGACCCCAGAATATGAATGGCATCCGCAAAGGCTTAATAAATATTTGAACAGAAGAATGAATATTTTAAAACAGCTTTAAATGACTTCTGACCTCAGGGAGACACTCAAATGCCTTCTCACACGGCATTTACAGTTTTATTTTGTTTACACATCTGTCTTTTCTACCCAACTGTGAGGTTATTGCCCACATGATGCTGGCCTTTGCATTCCCTGGGGACCTAGAACACTGTCAGGCACACAGTAGGTGCTTAATAGACAATGAACGAATAACCATGTTGGTCTTATTCACGCAGCACAGAGGCTCAGTGAACATTTGTGGTGTGAATGAACAAAGGGGGAATGGAGACATCTAGAAACCCTTCCTGCTCTACACAGCTCGGGCCTCTTCCTGAGAACACTCCGTGCTGAGTCCATCAGCAGGCACTGGTCCACCTCACAAGCAGCCAAAGACTACTCCTTCTTATCTGTAGGCAGGGACAGAGGCTCTGGTTAAGTCAGGGTCCGGGTAAGTTGGGTTACTCTGTTCAGAAAGTTTAGCAGTTGCCACCTGCTTTCAACAACTGACGGTGGTGCAGTGGTACCAGATACAATTGTCAGGACTCTGGTCAATGGACTAATCTATTCATTTCTGCACCAACTCTCCTCACCAAGCTGCCAACCAGTCTAGGATAACCATGAGCAGTGACGGGACCGGGGAGTGAGGGGACTCACGGTGAACAAGACATGAAGTCAGGAAGTGAGGAGGGCAGGGGGCAGGGTAGGGGACTCAGCGCTGGCCTGAGCGGGCCAGGTGCTGGCTCAGGGCTCAGGGCTGGCACTCCTTCCAAGTCTTGCTCAGGGGCCAGGGCTGAGCCTTACCTACATCTCCTCCCTATTCTTCTCTAACAGTAGCTTTAGACTGTAGTTTCCTGCCACTAAGTGGCTCAGAATTGGAGCTGCTTTTTCAGCATCAGTTCTTCCAGGGCAGGTTACCTTCATTTTACCCAGAGGACTCAACTTATCAAAAACATCATTCGTTTGATCTACAAGGAGTCTCAAACTAGGCCACAGGCCATTTAAGTGTTAGGTGGAGACATCTACTAGAGGACTATGATATTGCAACCAGGCTTTATAGTGCATAGTAATCACAGTACTTAGAAGCTGATACAGAGAGAACTAAGTTCTAGGAGTTATAAGCGTGAAACCAAAGTATTTCTAGATAAGAAATGTCACTCCTGTGGTTCAGCAGGGAACAAGAGAGAAGGGAAAGGTCAGGAGAAAGGAGGAGCTTTGACAGTGGAAGGGCAATTTTATCATTAAGGAAGTATTATACTATAAAATATCCTCAAAAGGTAATAGCTTTCACGTACCACAAAAGCTTTCTGTTTGGCTATTTTTTTTTCTTCATGATGGTAGCTTTAGAATTTTTTAACTGATGAGTAATGGTAAAGCAGGGCTTTATTTCTAGAAATTCACTATACTGTCTGTCTTGCTGAAAGAGCCCCCAAACAAGAGACTACTTCGATAAGTAAAGGGTAGAAAAAGCAGAAAGAGATGGTCCTTAAATAATCACATGCTCTGTTAAATTTTGGTAAGAGGATTTTTTTTTCCTGCAGGATGAGCAGAATTTGAGACCACATTAGCCAACGTCTGCAGGAACCAGCCAGCCAGCCACAACAGGCACGTTCTGGAGAGATAAGCCTTCTCCAACTCACAATTCGGGCACAGAAACCGCAGGGTTGGGCTGTCAACATTAAATCCTTTTTGAATTTAATCAGGGAGGCTTGTTCTAACTTAAAGGAAGTGTTCAAAGGTCAGATAAAAAAATAAGGCTAATCCCAGCAAGGATTCTTAGTCTGAATGAAGAAAGATGCTGTTTTCCACCCAGTTGAACTATAAATAAATCTGTCCCCCATCATTGCAGGTGAATGATGTAACAGTGGTCACCACAAATTATAGAGCTCCTTCTTTCTTCTCCAGACCGGTCCCCTCATTAAGCCTGTTCTGACTGAATACCTTGGTTTTCACCAACCAGAGCTGTCTGTTTC
>NW_011494873.1:1269547-1273481 GCF_000754665.1 Bison bison bison
CACCACTTGGACTTCTCTTGGATCTGCTCCTCTTGCAAGCCCTCTAACAAGGCTATCATCCACCCAGCACTGCACTGATACACTTGCAACAGATCTACTTAGGAAGACTCTTGTTTTCCTTATTCCGAGCAGTCACAAAGTCCTCTAGAATATCAGGAATATTTCTAGTAGTTCTTTAATTATCCCTGTCCTCTTTATTCCCAACACCACTACTTTAGTTCAGGGCCATGCCTAACCTTACCAGGATTATTTCATAACTTCCTAACTAGCGTTGCTGCTTCCAACCTTATGTGCTGTCTGTTTCCTCCCTCCCTCCCACCCGTCCACTCCAAGAAAGTCTCCGCACACTCAAAGCCAGAAACTCTATGACCGGCCTAAGACTGTCTGCTTCTCTTCTCCTCTCTGCTCTTTTCTAAGAAACCTATCATTATCCTCAGGGTTCAAGGGCTATTTGTAGATTTAGCAGGATGTCACGGCTCCAGCCAGTACCTATTAAGCAAGAAAGCAGAGCTATAAACAGACTGATGGGGGAAAGGCTGGAGTTCATGCATGACCCCATACCTTAAGGCAAAGAGATGCAGTTCTTTTCTACTCTTCCCTGCAAGAATAGCCTTGGGGCCTGTAAAGCTGACCACAGGCCTGGTACCCAGAGGGAAGTAAAGGGATAAAAGATGTTGAATTTGGCATTATTACTGATGCTGGATGAGAACACCTTTGTGCGTTGAATGAGTAATTCAACATAAAAAGAGCATATATATCCTTAGTGCATGCCACACACGGTTCTAAGTGCTTTACATATTATTATATTAATAAACCCTATAATAATCCTACAAGGTAGAATACTATCCTTATCCCCATTTTACAGATGAGGAAACTGAGGCCCATCATAAAGAAGGCATCCTTTTTCACTTCGGGGATCTCTGCTTGGCCTCCTCTCCTCTCTTCCTTATCAACCCCCTCAAACTTCTTGGAGTTCTAGATAAATAAAAGAATTTAGAACTCTGGAAAGCTCTGAAGGCCGTGTTGCCTCCAGATGTGGCACGGGCTTGGGCCTTTGCAGACATGCAGGATGTTCTTGGGCTGCAGGAGGATAAAGTTGGGCGATTGTAAATCTAAGCTTATCAACCCCAGGTCTGTGAGAACTCAATCTTTACTCTGCACATACTCAAAATCTCACCTTCTTTTTTTCCACAATTGCTCCTGATGAAAGAGTCATGCTGTCCAGGGAATGAAAGTGCATTAAGAAGGCAGAGAACTGACTACGTGGAAGTGAGTACGGGAGCTGCCTGCAAGAGCAGTCATCACTGCCCAGATCAGTGGCTGATTGAAGGAAGCACACAGACAGGCCTGGCACAGAGGCTGGCAAATGGATCAGGCCCAAATCTACTGCACACTCGCATTTCTGAGCTTGCACGCTGTCCCCTCAGCCCCAAGTGCTCCTCATTATCCATCCATCCATCCATCCATCCCATCGCTGTATCCCCCATGTGGTGCCCAGGGCCTTGGACATCACTCAGTAGGGGTATACTAAACATCAAATCAATAGAAGAAATGGAAAATATTCTTACCAGATTTCTTTTTCCCAACATGTTCCCTGTATAGGAAAGAATGGGGGTGGGGAAGAGTAATGAGTCAGTATCTCTTGTGTATTGCTACAAGTTATTCCATTAAGAAAAGGAGATTTTTCCCTCCCACAACATCTCCAGTGAATGAACGTAAGATCCACGTCAGCCCCAGGGACCCAGACCTCCTTAAAAGAAGGAATTCCTTTTAATTTTCTCCTTTTGCTCTGGTGCCCTGGGGACAGCATCTGCACTCTGTTTGTAGAGGAGGGTGCTCCAGGGAGTTGATGGGCAGGGGTGAGTATGCAATCTGAAAACAGGAGGTAGACCCCCACGCTGCACGGGGCCTGAGGCCACCTCATCAGGCTCGGGGGCGGCCTCGCCTACCCTGAGCAGTGCCCTGAGCTGAACAACTGGAGCAGGAAACTCTTGGTGGTGAGGGGAATACATTGCACCCCTCCCTCATGGCGACACCCAGGACACCATTACAGGCTGGAACCCATACAGAATGAGCAATCACGTTTTATACTTGTGAACCACAGGCAGAGTTTATACACACAACTGCGTTATGAACACAATGTTACAAATGAGGGTTTACAACATACTTTTAAGTAAATTATCCCATTGGTAAAGAGCTTTCCAGTGTTACAGAAAGTAAGATGAGATGGTTGGCTTGAGATAGATACTGTGGCAACAGCAGTATTAGCTAATACTTAAATTTCTGATAAATACTGTTAACTTGTGCCAGGATCCTGCTAGGTATTTTGAGTTCACTCACTTAATACTCATAATAACCCTCAGAAATACATGCTCTCTGAACACCCATTTTACAGATGAGGAAACTGAGACACAGAGAGGCTAACTAACTCACACAAGGTCACACAGCTTGCAAGCAGCATGGCCAGGGTCTGAATCCAAGTCTGTCTAAATTTTTAAGGATTGAGATGCAACTCACTTGCGTAAATTTCATTCTTTTAAAGTATAGAATTCACTGTTTTTTTAGTAATATTCACAAAGTTGTGCAACCACTGCCACCATCAAATTCCAGGAAATTTTCATCTAAAAAGAAACCCCGTACCGCTTAGCAGCTCCTCTCCATTGCCATTCCTTCCAGCCCTTGACAACTATTAACACACTTGCTGTTTCTAAGGCTCTGTCTATTCTGGACGTGCACTATGAATGGAATCATACAATAGGTGGCCTGTAACTGGTTTCTTCCATGTAACATAACGTTTTCAAGGGTCATCCATGTGGTAGCTCACATCAGTGTTCCATTCCATTTTATGGCTGAATAAAATATTATTCAATGGGATACCATTGTGTGGATAAATCACACTCTTATCTGTTCATGGACATTTGGGTGGTTTCCACTTTTTGGCTATTACAAATAATGCTTTATGAACGGTATACACAAATTTTCATGTACATATTTTTATTTCTCTTGGTTATATACATAGAGATGGAATCGCTGATGAAACAGTAACTCTAGGTTTAATTTTTGAGGAATTGTCAGGCTGTCTCCCACAGCAGCTACACCGTTTACATTCTCAGCAGCAACGTGAGGAGGTTTCAATTGCTCCATGTCCTCAACACCACTTGTTACTGTCTTATCTTTCTGAGTCCAGCCACGCTAGTGGGTATGAAGTGGTATCTCCCTGTGGTTGGGACTTGCATTTTCTGATGGCTAAGGATGCTGAGCATCTTTTCATATGCTCACTGGCCATTTCTGTATCTTTTCTGAAGAAATGTCTATTCAGTGTCTGATTTTAAAGTCTGGGTTTTTTAATAATGTTTTGGTGTAATCTGAAAAGTTGGGGAGCAGGGAGCTAAGCTCTGGAGCCCGGGGCTGCCCTTCTGCATGTCTGGAAGCAGCGGCAGGGCTGGGCCGGTCAGGAGTGATGTCCTCTGGCCAGGTGTTGTCCAGCGAGGCCCAGTGTCACACTCTGTGTGGAGGAAGGCGAGGGTGACAGGGGAATCTCCCGCTCACTGTCCCTGCCGTCCACTGCGGACAGGGTCCTGGTCGGAGCGCTGTACCTCGACTGACCCCCAGAACCCTCCCATCACTCCACTCCGCAGGTGGAGACATGGAGGCCCACTGAGGTGAGGCGCTTCTCCCAGGACTGGAACCCGGCAGGCCTGGCTGGAGCTCACTCTCTGACCAAGCCCCGTACAGTTCTGCGGGAGGAGCTATCCTTAAAACGGCCGGGTTCAGGACACACCAGCAAAGGCCTCTAAAGTCTGCTTCTAAGCAGAGCGCCCTCTGTCCGCATGGCTGTCCAGGCTGTGACCTGGACCGTGGTCCGGGACAACTGAAATCCCGGCTCCTGCCCTGCCCTGTCCCTGCTGTTACCACTGCACTGGCCCAGCTGGAG
>NW_011494873.1:1273589-1278472 GCF_000754665.1 Bison bison bison
CCTCCCAAAAAGCACCATTTGGAACCCATGATGTCTTTGCTTAGAAATGCTGGGCAAATCTCCCAATCTCCACTGCAAGCCCTTACTCAGGGCTGAGCATCAGAGACTTGATCAAGGGACTAACGCCACTGAGCGGCTGCCCTCAGAATTCATTACTCCCTAAACAACAGCTAGGTGACGCTGTTTGCTGTGGCCCCAGAGCCACCCCTTGGGCTCTCAGCAACTAACTTCCTTCCTTCCTTCTTTCCTCCCTTCCTTCCTCTTCAAAGTCTGGCTTAAGGACAGGAAGGCATCACTAGGAAAGTATCTGTCGTGTGCCTGACACCATTATCACCCTTCATGAGCAGGATATTGCTTCATCAAGATGTGAGCAAGGTTAGCTGTGCCCACTTTACTGATGAGGAAAGAGAAACTCAGAGATGTCAAGTCACTTGTCCAAGGACAAAGCAGGGAATGGATAGAGAGATAGGAAACTTCCCTTTCCTTCCAGGAAACCTCTGGGAACCAGATAGACACACTCCGCAGGATGCTGGTTAGCTTATCTTAGCTGTTACCTTGTGCTTTTGCGGGGTACAGTCTAGGCTGTGTTTTGTATTTTTAGTGGATGTTCTTATTTGTGGGTGTGCTTGTGTGTGTGCATGCACACCTGTATTCACAAGCTCACACAGCCTTTCCCACAAGTATAGAAATCTCCTGAGGGCAGGTGCTATATTTCTCTTGTATTATTCCTGAGGGAAGAAAGGGAAATGATCATTAAACACTATAGGTTGTGGTCTTTTTCATTTTTTGTTTTTAAATAATTGGAGCAGTAAGATTTCTTCTAGCACTCAAAAGGTTATAGCTGTAGAAAAAAACTTAAGATTCTCAGCACATACCATCAGTTGAAATGAATGCTAATCGATTTAATGAGTAAATATTAAAAGAAACCCCAAACCATAAATCAACTAGAAAAAAATTAAGGGAACTATCTTGTGTCTGAATGGTAACTGCCCTTCTTAGACTGAAAGCAAGTGAAAGAAGTCACAACTAAAAAAACTGGGCACCGGATTTGACTTCGCAAAAATATAAGACTTATGCACATCATAAAATCCAGAAACAAAATATAAATGCACGATAAAAGGTACACATATTTACAACAAATACAGCAAAGCTAATTCCTTACTATATAAATAACAAAATATTCCTTACTATATACAACAGTAAAACCAACAGAAAAACCGAGCAAAGAGATTTTCCCCTTCCAACCATGAGTCAAGAGCTTCTTTTTTTTTTTTTTTAAGAGCTTCTTACTCTTGAACTTTAATGTCAACCAGCTTGCCTCTTTTCTAGCTCAAAAAGTGCCCACCAGCCTGTGAGGCTCCCCAAGGCAAGAACTGGGATTGTTTTCCAGGCTTTCAGTGTGGGTGGCACTTGTGGGAAACATTTAGGAAATTAACTCACTTGAATGGGTTGACCCTGTCTCTGCTGGGTTTCGCCCAGAGATGTGGGGGATGGGAGAGCCATCTGGAAGGCCTGCGAGGAAAGACTCTGGTCCTCCCATAGGAGAACAAGCATCTACACACGGTACCCACTCCTTCCAGGGACGTACTACAACCAAACAGACCAACTAGCTTCTTTCTTAGCATCTCATAAAAGACTGCAGAATCCAAGCATCTTGGCCCCGACAGCTAAGGAGATGTGAAAACTGAGTACCTACTATGTGTCAGGCACTGTGCTAAGCCCTTCACACATACAGCCAAACCTCACAATGACTGTGGGTCCCACATCCGTGGATTCAACCAACCTTGGATTGAAAATGTTTGGAAAAAAATTTCCAGAAAGTTCCAAAAAGCAAAACTTACTTTTGCTGTGTGCCTGGCAACTATTTCCAGAGCATTTATATTGCATCAGGTATCATAAGTAATCTGGAGATGATTTAATGTGTATGAGAGGATGTGTGTGGGTTTCATGCAAACACTGCACCATTTTACATAAGGGACTTGAGCATCCGTGGATTTTGGTATCTGTGGGGGGCCCTGGAACCAATTCCTTTGTCAATAATGACAGTACTATTATTCCCACCTAAGAGGAAACGGATTCACCTGAAAAGTATAAGAACAAAACTCTAACTCCAGGAAACTGGAGAAAATCTATGTTTAGAATTTTCTAATAATACCCAGGGGGCACCATCATGATTTCAGCCCCCAAACTCCAGAAAACCAGCACTGATCATGTCCTAATCTCCCCATTGTTATTTCTGTTCAGTCTCCCGGTAACCCCATAATGTGGGTGGGGCAGGGGAGGCGGTCTCATTTCACAGATGAAGTCAGTGGGGTGGGAGGGGAGGAGAGGGGGTCAGTTCTGCCCGGGGGGAACAGCTGGCTGCCTGGCCAGCAGACCAGAAGTGCCCTGTGGGCACAGACTGCATCTGCCACGTCATCTCCATGTCCCCGTGCCCAGCCCTTGGGCCTGGCAGGGGGCAGGACCTCGATGCCTATTTCCTGATGGATGAACAATGCTGGCACTCCTAACTGGGAACACCACTGGCTTTAGACCTCCCAGTCCTGTGCTCCTTCTGCCAGCCCGAGCCAGCCAGTAAGTGGGGAAGGTCACGCCATGGCACCAGCCTCTCTTGACACCCCGGGCCCTCTAGGGGGCTGGCTTCCACCCCGCGTGCCGCAGCGTCCTTCCTTCCTGCACAGAAGTGGCCAGACTCTTCTCCAGCACAGCAGGCTGCCCCAGGCCTGGCCCTCGCCCATCTCTGCAGATGAGCTGGGGTGAGGCCTGTTCAGAGGCTGAGGATGCACACACCATTCTCGCCAAGCAGGAGGCTGAGGACATGCGAGTGTTAACACTCACAAAGGGCGCCTGGGTGGCGGTTCTTAACTTCAGGTCCCTGAATGGGATCTGACAGAACTGAGGACCTCCAGAAACTGGGGCATTTTTTTTTTTTTTGAGAAGGAAGAAAGCATTTATTGGGTTCTCTAAATGTTCTGTGATCCTCCTCAAAGTTAAAATCCCTGGGATGCTGAGATGAGGCAGAAGAAAATCTGGATGTTATGGAATCCAGTGGCCCAGGGAAGCCACACCCAGGTCAGATCTGCCCCTCAGGGGCTGGCATTTTGCCCTTCCTCCCGTGGGTGCCGAGTCTGGTTTGTAGAGTGCTGGCCAAGCACTTCTCTCTGCATCTTGTCATTGGACTCTTGAGCAAAGCTGCAAGGGAGGTGCAATCAGATCCACCCCATGAGACAGGAGATGGGAGCAGGCGTGAGCAGCAGCCTGCCCAGAGCCACTCGGCTTAACAGTGGCCCAGCAATCCTCCTGGTGAGGGCCTACCGAGGGGCATCCTGGACAACTCTGGGATATAAACAGCTATGGCTGGGCACCCAGAGAGGAAAAAATACCATGGGCCACCACTTTTTGAGCTCTTGGCAGGTTCCTGGAATTTCTACTTGTGGTAGCCCACTCCATCATCACTATAACCATAAGATACATTGCTATTTCCATTTCACAGGGATGGAAATCAAGGCCAAAGGCTACACAGCCCATGTGTGGTAGAGGCGAGATTTGAACCTGGATGTACCTGATTGCAAATCCAGACTCTTTCTCTTTAGTCTGGTTGTCCCTTTGGTGGAAGGAACACACAGAGCTTACGTTCAGACTCAGGGAGACCTGGGGAAGAGTCACCTCACCTCTCCCAAACTGTGTGACCTCGGGCAAGTGTCTCTCATTACTGTGAACCTCAACTTCCTCACCTGTAAAATAGAATGACAACTCCTCCCTGGCAGTTCTGTGAGACAATGAAGTAGGAACCGAACACGCTATGCTCCATATCCTTTGATTCACATCCCCACCCCACCCCACCCCGCCCCCCGCCCAGAAATGAGACTCAAAGCCACGGGCTACAAGCCTGAACTTGACAGTTTAACTCGACTGCCTGGAGCACTGCAAACAAAGATCCCTTGAGAATATTTCACCATGTCTTGTTCTGTCCATAAAAGCTGGGGAATGTTGACCAGGCACAAATGATGAAGACACCAGGAACGGAAATATCAGCCAGGATGGGCTGCAGGCCCAAGAACAGATTTATACTTATTCTGCATCTTTCCAAAAAAATCCACGGGTTGGCAAGGCATTCCCTTGTGATGTTCTGGTTCAAAAGATTTACTGGGGTCCCTTATGAAATCGCCCCCACACTTCTGTAGGCTGTCTCTGAGAAGGTATATTCGCTTATGCTGGGCTTGTCACAGGAAACGATATTTATTCCGGAAAGTTAAGTTTATCAGCCGTGGATAGATAAGCCATTAGTCCTGAGCGAGCAGCTCACTTTGGGTGACCTCCAAACCTGATTCTGCGTGTCGCTCTGTGAGTGTGTATAAATGGCTTGATTCTACTTGTTAGAACTCTTTGCTGCTTTCACCGTACAGGACTATTGAAAAACTAAGCTTTATGTCTTCACCAGATTCACTTCCAGAAGGCAATGTGGGTCTTTCGAGCCCCACCTAATACCGAACCCACGAGAGCCTGGGTCGCCGCTGCTGCTCTGGGCAGTGAGTTCTGCTCAGAGCTAAGAGGAACATTCGCACTCCTCCCAAAACTGTGCCTGGCTGGCACTTCTCAGCTCTTCCTGCCAGGGTCCCAGTGGACCCCCAAGCCTGCCAGCTCTTGCTCCTAGGACCCAGGAGAGCCCAGCACCTGTGATCTGTGTCCTCCACTCCCTCTACTGTGACTTCTCCATTAGACAGATCCCTTCTTTCTGCAAACAGGCAGGAGGCCTCTTCCCCCAAAAGGGCTTTTTTTAAAAAGCACCATGCGTAAGTCAGCGTTTCCTGCGGGTGCCAGCCACTGCTGGCACGAGAAGGCCGGCAGGCAGGGCGTGTTGGGTTCTATGCGATGCGCACTGC
>NW_011494873.1:1278576-1293701 GCF_000754665.1 Bison bison bison
GCCACTCGCTAGCAACGGGGCCTCCACGGGGTCTCCCTCACTCACACCCCCGGTGGTCGTGTGCACATCTGCCCTCGAGGACAGGGCACACGGTCCCACCTCAGGGGCTCACCGTCTCCCGTTCACGTGCCATGGGGAGCGTAGGGCGTTAGGGATTTCAGAGGTGCATGCGGCCGGCTTCCTTCACCTGTAAAACTCACCGACGCCGCCTGTGGTCACTGAGGAGGCCGTAAGAGGTAAGGCCTGGCAGGGGCTCCAATAAGAGAATCTAGTTCCGTTTTTACTTAGCTTTCCTGTAATTGATCCTGGGCTGGCTGGTCCGGCAGGAAGGAGGGCTTTGAGAACGCGCCCGAGGGAGATCCACAAACCAACTTACTCTTTGGGGGGATTCAGGTCCTCCGGTCTTGTTTCAAAGAACTGTAGCACCTCATCACACTGGGAGATATACGGGGGCAGCTGGATCAGGGCCTGGGGAAGAGACAGGCAGGCGAGCTCAACGGAAGGGAAGAGGGGTCAGGATGCAGAAAGTCAAGACTCCATCGTGATCACCCACCCCCCAGAGTTTCAGATTCAGTAGGTCTGGAGTGGGGCCTGAGAATGTGCAATTCTAGCAAGTTTCCAGGTGATGCTCCATGGCTGGCTTAGGGAACACACACACAATATATATACACACATATATTACAGGCATACTTTGACAAATAATATGTACATATTTAGACAAAACAATAAATTGTGAACAAGGTCCTACTATAGAGCACAGGGACTATTTCAACATCTTGCAATAAACCATAATGGAACAGGATATGAAAAAGAATATATATATATATACATATATATACACACATACATATAGCTAAACCACTTTGCTGTACACCAGAAACTAGCACGACATTGTAAATCAACTAAACTTCAATTAAAATGCTTTTAAAAATTGTGAATTTCATGCCCTGTCATTATACCTCTATATCACCATCTCTACGGGACACTCAGTGTCTGCTGGATAGAAATCTCAGGCTTTATTCAACTAGCTGCCTGCTGACTGGTGACAGTTAGGTTGTCTCCAATGTGACCTGCCCACATGTCCTAACTCACGGATCTGAGGGGTCAAGCGAAGTGACTATTTTATGATTTAGGTAGAGGTCAGAGAGGTTGAGATACCCGGGACGTCCTACTGCTCACGTCCATGTTCATCTGCCCCTGTGGCTCATCATTTTAAGGAGCTTCAACTGTCCCAACCAGCTAGATAAGGAGGCAGCGGGGGTGGGGGGAGGAAACAAAGTGGACCCGGGCATTTCTTATGCTGATTTATCTACCAACAGCTATTCAGTGATTCAACAGACATTTACTTATGCCCAGCACTGACTGATTTCTGGGTCAAACAGGACAGAATTACAGGGTACATCCCATCATGAAAGGATCTGAAACAAAGACCATGGCTCCAAAATGAATAAACAATTTAGCAAATATTCACTTAAACCCCCTCTGGCACAGGTTCTGAGGATGCAAATCTGAGTGCAGTAGAGCTGTTTCATGTACACACTTTATTATAAACTTCCGAGCAGGGAGAGGGCCAGTGCAGATACTGGAATTTAAACAGCACAGCTGTGCTATGGAGTGAGGCAGGACCCTGCTCTCCCCGCAGAAGGCCTCATTCCCTGGTGCTTCTCCTGTGCCTTCTTACCATGTTGATGTTGAGTCTGGAGTGAAAAAGATTTGTCTTGTAATTTCTGTGAAACAAGGCTCTAAAAGCCATCCCCACGCGAAGTGATTTTCTAACCCTACCACGGACGACGATGGACTACGGAGAAATGGCTGGGGGGTCTCGATTGTGGCACCTTCTACAGCATTTTCAGGGGGTATTTTGCCCATCCATGATTTATCCTTCTGGTTTTAAAGAAGTTTTAGTTGTGGTAAAATATACATAACATCATCACCATCTTGATCATTTTTACGTGTCCATTCAGTGGCATTGAGTACAGTCACGCTGTGGTGGGACCATCACCACCATCCACAGGTCTCTTCTCATCCTGGGAGACTGCAACCCCGCACCCAGCAAATAACAGCTCTCCACTCCCCTCCTGACCGGGCACCGCATTTCACTTTCTGTGTGTACGCATCTGACTGTTGCAGGCACCTCGTTGATACGAGGGCAATCACACAGTACTAGTCTTCTTTTGACTGGCTGGTTCTCTTAGCATCAGGACCTCAAGGTTCACCCATATTGTATGCAGTGTGCCAGAATCTCCTTCCTTTTCAAGGCTAACCGGTATTCCATTGTATGTATATGACACATTTGTTTATTCACCCCTTGAGATTCAAGTGGGTTGCTGATCCAACAGGACCTTTGAGTCAGGCTCTGACTTTAAGTCACCTCCCTTCTCCTGATGTATGCTGCTGCTGCTAAGTAGCTTCAGTCGTGTCCGACTCTGTGCGACCCCATAGACGGCAGCCCACCAGGCTCTTCTGTCCCTGGGATTCTCCAGGCAAGAACACTGGAGTGGGTTGCCATTTCCTTCTCCAATGCATGAAACTGAGAAGTTAAAGTGAAGTCGCTCAGTTGTGTCCGACTCTTCGCGACCCCATGGACTGCAGCCTACCAGGCTCTTCCATCCATGGGATTTTACAGGCAAGAGTACTGGAGTGGGTTGCCATTGCCTTCTCCTGATGTATGACCTGGCCCAAACCTAAAGTGGAGAAGTGGGTGGACATGTTTTAGTAGTGTGCCTTCCTGGTCACTGTCAACTTTCTACAATGGATAAGGATAGAAGGATAAAGGATGTTGGCTTGAAGGGCCTGGTATCTGTGACTCACTGATATTTTTTATTAGCCTTGCATAAGTATCTTCTGCCCTGCAGCAACTTCCCAGAACCAGTCTTATCCAGGCCAGAGGCGGAGAGCTCAAGAGGGAGAAAACGGATACCACCCCCCCACCTCCCATTTCTGACCCTCTTTCTGGTTTGGAACAGTATCTATTCTCATGCTGTCCTGGGGCTCCCTGTGGGTCGCTCTTTCCTCTGAAATCCTGCAGTTCTTGCAATTGGAACCACATAATGAAGGAGCTGATCATACTATGCTTGACTGTGGTGTGTCCTGGCTGCCTCGTGGGCAGAAATCTTGCGGCTCCCCCCAGACTGCAAACACCACATTCCCTTTCTGTGGGCTCAGCACTTGACGGCTCCTAAAATACATCTGTCTGCATCATGTCATATCATCCTCAGAGGGCTGGCCCACTCTAGAGATGGGGAAATGGAGGTTCTGGAGAGGTTAACTAGGCCACGTGGGGGCCAAAGGAGCTGACTCCAGCTCCTCTACCTCAAATCGACAGAGGGTTTCCTCCTGTACCTTCCCTAGGTGCCTCGACAGTGCCGAGAGGGCCTTGATATCTGGTCCAAAGTGTCTGCTGGATAAATGAGGATGAGGCCTGGAGGTGGCTACAGTCTCTGCCTGGAGGGGGTCTGTCTGCTAAAATGGGCAGAGACCCCAAAGGACCAGTGAAGAAGGGTCAACGAGGCCCACAGAAGACAAGACCACGTTCTCTGTTTCTGAGCAATTCCTAAGGAGGTAAAAGCCCAACCAAACCCCTGAAGCATAAAATAAATCCAAGTTACTCATAAAGGGCGGCTCCAAATGCTTTGATACTTCCAAAGTCATGACCCAGGGCACAGCAACAGTTCTGCTTCTGAAATACCCCAGAATCATTTCGTGTTTGGTCAGTAATGACAGAGAACCACAGTTCCAGGAAAACTCTGGTTCTGTTCCCCGTGGAATTGATAGATGTGGCTACATGACATAGGGCACAAGGAGAGGTGAGGAGAGCAAGTCCTGCTTGTCTGTGTAACGTCAGACAGGTCCTGGGTCTGCGCTGGCCACATTCTGGCACCTCTGAGCTTCAGTCTGTAAAACGGAAATAAGTAACACCCTACCTGGAGGGTTACTTGGGTTACAGAACAAGTGAGCAAGTGTTTATCACACACTAGCTGCTTGATAAACATGTGGTTAACCCTCTGGCCCTCTGGACTGTACCAAGAACAACAGTGTGCTGCTTGCTTCCGGGGTGACTTTAGAGTCAGCAAGGTGATTCAGTTCAGTAACAACGCCTCAGCTAGAGAGACAGAGTTTGTGTCTTCAACAAAATTTTAAGCGCACAGCACAGTACTATTGGCCGCCGTACAGCAGATTTCTAGAGCTGATTCGTCTTGCTTGACTGAAACCTTGTGCCTATTGATTACTAACTCCTCACTTTTCCCTCCCCACCAGCCCCTGGAAACCACTGTTTCACCTCTTCTCTTTTTAGGTCACACCTGCAGCATTCAGGATCTTAGCTCCCTGACCAGGGATGGAAACTGTGCTCCCTGCTTTGGAAGCGCTGGAGTCTTAGCCACTGGATGGCCAGGGACGTCCCAACCATTTCACTCTCTGATTCTACAAATCTGACTATTTTAGATGTGTCAAGTGAGTGGGACCATACAATATTTGATCTTTCTGTGACTGGCTTACTGCACTTAGGATAACGGGCTTAAGGTTTACCCTGTTGCTGTGAATGGCTGGATTTCTTCTTTGTATGGGCTGAATAGTATTCCACTGTATGTACAGGCCACATTTAGGTTGCTTGTACATCTTGGCTATGGTCAACAGTGCTGCAATGAACATGGGTGTGTTAACATCGCTTTCAGATCCCAATTTCAATTCCTTTGACAAATACCCAGAAATAGCATTGCTTGACTACGTGACAGCTCTATTTTTAATTTTAACTGTTTTCCATAGCAGCTGCACTTTGCACTCCAGCACGGTGTGCGAGGTTCCAATTTCCCTGTATCCTCACCAGCATGTTGTCTTGTTGCCGTTGTTTTTGATACCAGCCATCCTGACAGACGTGAGGTGATATTATATTGTGGTTTTGATTTGCATTTCCCTGATCATTAGTGACGCTGAGCAACTTTTCATATACCTATCGGTCACTTGTGCATCCTCTCTGGAGAAATTCAAGCCATTAGCCTATTTAAAAATTGGGCTATTAGCTCTTTTTGTTTATTGAGATGTATGAGTTCTTTACATATTTGGGGGATTAACCCCTTATCAGATATTTGATTTGCAAATATGTGATTTCCCATCTGATAGCCTGCCTTTTTACTCTATAGATTGTATACTTTGTTGTGCAGAAGTATTTTAGTTTGATTTATTCCCACTTCTTTATTTTTGTTTCTGTTCCCCGCACTTTTGGTGCCATATCCACGAGATCATTGCCAAGTCCTGAAATAAAGCCATGCATGTGGTTAACTGATCCTCAACAAAGGCACCAAGAATACATACAGGGACAGGACAATCTCTTAAACAAATGGTGCTGGGAAAACTGATACCCATATGCAAAAAAAATGAAATTGCGCCCTTATCTTATACCATGCAAAAAAGCAACTCAAAATGGACTAAAAACTTAAATGTAAGACTGAAACTATAAAATTCCTAGAAGAAAGTACTTCCTAACTTGCTTCCCACGAGCAGGACCAGGCTTTGCAGACCTTCCTCCAATAGTAGGTAACAGCAGCTGGCTAGATTTAAAAACATTTCTTGTTGCTGTTGCATCACTGATTTAATTTTTACTTTTGGGGTAAGTGAAATCAGTTTTATATTATGATTGTGCTATAAAATTTCCTCTAAAATATATATTCTTAAAAAAGTTAAAGAAGTGAATAATTAAAGAAAAATATTAATAGTAATACAGGTGGTTGAATATGGTAAGAACCTTCAGGTGAGGTCTCAGGGACTGGAGTCTGATAAACACTGTTGTTACACTGCCTATGTTGTTCTTGTTAGTTGCTCAGTCACGTTCAGCTCTTTGTGACCCCCTGGCTTGTAGCCCGCCAGGCTCCTCTGTCCACAGAATTCTCCAGGCAAGAATACTGCAGTGGGTAGCCATTCCCTTCTCCAGAGGATCTTCCCAACCCAGCAATGGAACCTGGGTCTCCCGCATTGGAGGCAGATTCTTTACCATTTGGGCCACCAGGGAAGTCCCCACACTGCCTACAGCACAGTAGAGGCAGTGGGGGAGGGATAGATTGGGACTTTGGGATTAGCAGATAGAAACTATTATATATAGAATGGTTAAATAACAAGGTCCTACTGGATAGCACGGGGAACTATATTCAATATCGTGCAATAAACCATAATGGAAAACTATGAAAAAGAATACATATGTGCATAACTGAGTCATTTTGCTGTACAGCAGATATGAACAAAACACTGTAAATCAATTATACTTGAATAAAATTAAAAAATCAAGTACCATGGCATGAGCATATACACTCACAAACTCATAGGAATGCATGTGTGTGTGTTAATGTAACCTATACTCTAATAATGGTGAGTTAATATCTGAAGGACCTTCATCAGGAATGAACACTTTAGCAAGTAATAGACTCTAATCACAAGTTCTCACTTCAGAAAAGGCAACTTTGGGGCTTCAGGTATATCCCCCTCTGACCAACACCACAGCCTCTATCCACTAGCATAACAGTTGTCAGAAATCATTTTCTTCACTGGCAAAATGAGGGATGGCCCTTGCGTGAACAGAACGTGCTGAGCCCAGCATTAAACACCCTTCGACATGGTGTCCTAGCTCTTGGATTCTGAATCCTCTGTGTTCGGCCTCTTCCTGAAGATTTTACTGTCACACCATGGTTAGGATTAGCTGATCCTGCCACTATGATATCATTGCATCTGTCTTGAGAAAACTTTCATGCAAAGTGGTGTCAGACAAGACAGCTGGTATTTCACCAAGTTTACAGAACAACTCGAGAAGCTGTTTAGGGAACTGCTTGATGACAAATGCTTGTGTGTGGGGCAGGATTTGGCTGAGTCTTGTTTTCATTGTGTCTTTTGATGAACAGAGGTTCTTGAACTTCATGTAGTCCGATAAATCAATCTTTTTATGCTTGGAACTTTTTGTGTCTTTAGAAGTCCCTCAATACCTTGAGATTATGAGGAATTTTCCTATTTTTATTTTCTAAAATCTTTTATAATTGCCTCGTACATTTAAGTCTTTAATGTACTTGGAAATGATTATATGTGTAGTGTGCTGCTGCTGCTGCTAAGTCGCTTCAGTCGTGTCCGACTCTGCTTGACCCCATAGACGGCAGCCCACCAGGCTCCCCCGTCCCTGGGATTCTCCAGGCAAGAACACTGGGTTGCCATTTCCTTCTCCAACGCATGAAAGTGAAAACTGACAGTGAAGTCGCTCAGTTGTGTCCGACCCTTAGTGACCCCATGGACTGCAGCCCACCAGGCTCCTCCGTCCATGGGATTTTCCAGGCAAGAGTACTGGAGTGGGGTGCCATCGCCTAGGCAGGAGTTATCCTGTTTGTTTTTTCCCAATACGGACATCCATTTACTGAGGAATCCTGCCTTTCCTCAATGATCTACAAAGCTGCTTTTGTTAGTATCAAAGTGTCCAAATACACATGGATCTGTTTTGGGGTTCTCTGTTCTGTTGCAATGGTTAGTCCATCCTTGTGCTGACAGCATATTGTGTTAATCACCGAAACTTTATAATAGGTCTAAGAGAGCAGCAAGTTACTTCCTAGCTGGTAGGTAGTTTTAGGGACATCTACAGCCCTCTTCTATCTTCATCTATTGGAAACTGCCCAATTTCGACCAAAGTAATGCTAAAACAGAGATAGATCAAATTGGCTTAAGTCAGCTCACAACGATGTCAATAACAGAGCCCAAATGTTACATAAAGGTCTATGCAGTCTCTAAAAGACTCCACAGGCCTTGAGATAAAAGGCATAAGGTTTCATCTCCTTCCAGGAGGGCAGTGTCCCTAAGCCAAGTTCAGGGAATCTGGCCAACCAAACCCCCCAAATATCTGCTCTGCTTCTTATGCTGCATTAATAGCTGGGGTGGTAACTTCTACATGACTCATATAACATAAGCAGTTTCTCTCCTATGGTTAATCCAGGTCAATTCATGATCTCTGGACTGCTCCAAGCAGAGCAGATGCAGGCAGCTGCCGCTGTCCCTTACTTCTCCTGCATTTTATACTTCCTCTTTCAAATAAAATGTCCAGGGGTTCGGGGAACCCCGGGTGTGAGAAGAAGGTGTGACTCTGGAGAGAAATTGGGTGGGCTGGGGAAGAAGCAGGAGAATGCATATGGGCTGAGAGATAACACTTTCTGGGAAGGTACCAGGTAGAACTTGCCAGTTGGCTAAGATGACTCCAGAGTACGAAGTTTCTGCCAGCAGGGCCTGGACAAAGGAATTTCAGGCTCTAGACATTTGAAAAAGGACAAAGAGAAGAAGATCTGAATCTTCCTCTGAGATCTGGGAGGCAGAAGTGGTTTCTTTGTGCCTGAGAGACTGGCCCTGCCCCTCATCCCCATCCCTTTTAAAGGCATCCTTAGGAGAGGGAAATGTCTACTTCTATGAAACTTGTGCTTGACTCTTTGGGCCTCTTGAGTTTGTACTTTCTCGTTGTTGTTGTTTAGCTGCTCAGTCGTGTCCAGCTCTTTGTCACCCCATGGACTGCAGCACGCCAGGCCTCCCTGTCCATCACCAACTCCCGGAGTTTACCCAAACTCGCATCCATTAGGTTGGTGATGCCATTCAGCTGTCTCATCCTCTGTCGTCCCCTTCTCCTCCTGCCCTCAATCGTTCCCAGTATCAGGGTCTTTTCCAATGAGTCAGCTTTTCGCATCAGGTGGCCAAGTACTTTCTTAGAGAGGCAGTAAGTGGTATGTGAGTGCTGAGTCCTAAAAGGCTCGGGTTTAATTCTCAAAGCCTCCAACACTGTTACTACAAGTAACTTGACTAGGTCTCCATTTTCATCAACACAAAGGGAAAAAGAAAACCTCCTCCTCAAAGTTACTGGAGGGACGAAACAAGGTCATGTCTGATAAAGAGCAGAGGCCCAATCAGAAGTGATGTTCTGCCCTTGCGTGACATCTCCTGCCAAGAGAGGGGGCATCTGTCCCCACACTGTCCCCCTTCAAATTTTTCAATAGACTTACTGAAGTAAAATTTATGCACCATAAAATTCACCCATTATAAGTGTACAATTCAATGATTCAAATTCAAATTACAGAGTTGGGCAATCATCACCACACTCTAGTTTTAGAACTTTTCCATCACCTCAAAAATTTCCCCAACCTCATCTGCAGTCAATCTCCATTTTCACCGCCCCAAGGCCCAGGAAACCACTGACCTGCTTTCTCTAAATTTGCCTTTTCTGCACATTTCATGTAAATGGAATCATACAATATGTAGCCTTTTGCATTTGGCTTCTTTTGCATAGCATCATGTTTCTGAGAGTCATTCATTTTGCAGCACTGATCAGCATTGCTCTGTTGAATAATATTCCATTGAATGCCTATTGAACATTTTCTTTATCTATTCCCCAGATGATAGACATACGGATTGCTTCCACTTTGGGGCTATTATGAATTAATGCTGTGATGAACAACTGCATCCAAGTGTCTGTGTGGACAGAAGTGTTCACTTCTTGAGAGTATACACCTGAGACTAGCTGGGTGGTCAATTTTACTTTGGAAGAAACTGCCGAAACTGGTTTCCAAAGTAGATTCCCTCATATGTCCCCGGCCATCGGCGGTTGAAACCGCGTGCTTCCAATGCGGGGGGTGCGGGTTTGATCCCCGGCTGGGGAACTGAGATCCCACTCGCCACGTGATGCGGCCACTCACCTAGCAGAATGAGGAGCCCATTGCTCCACATCCTCCCCAGCTCTTGGTCTTGTGTGCCTTGTCAGTTACAGGCATTTGGGGTGCTGTGTTGGCATCTTATGATGATTTTATTTCATGTTGCCCTAATGACTCATGATGTTGAACAATTTTCATGTGCTTAATAAGCATTGTATGTCTCCATGGATGAAATTTCTATTCAATCTTTTGTCTATTGTTAAACTGGCTGTGTTTTAAAAAAAAACAACTATTTACTTATTTATATATGTATTTATTTAATTTTTTTGATCATGCTGCATGGCATGAGGAGTCTTAGTTCCCTGATCAGGGATTGAACCTGTGTCCCCTGCAGTGGAAGCTTGGAGTCCCAACCACTGGACCACCAGGGAAGCCTTAGCCTGGTTGTCTTTTTATTTCGAGGTTGTAAGCGCTCTTTATATAGTCGTAACACAAGTCCCTTCTCAGACAGGATTTACAGATATTTTCTCCCATCTGTGGCATGTCTCTCCCTTTCCTTCATGGCATCTTTCGAAGCACAGAAATGTGTAAGTTTAATGAGGTCCAGTGCATCACTTCTTTTGGTGCTGTATTTATGAACTCCTTGCCTAAACCAAGGTCATGAAGATTCTCTTCTATGCTTTCTTCTAGAAATTTTATAGTTTTAGCTTTGATATCTAGGTCTATGATCCATTTTGACTTGAGCTTGCGCTTTTGACTTGATTTTTTAATCATGTGTGTGAGGTCAGGGTCCAATTTAATTAAAAAAAATTTTTTTTGCCTACGAATATCGCATGATCCCATCATTTGTTAAAAGACTACACGACCCTTGCCCATTGAATTTCTTGGTATTTGTGTTGAAAATCGACTGAGTATAAACCTAAAGAGTTTATTTGCAGACTCAATTCTCTTCCCCGGGTCCATGTGCCTTTCCTTATGCCAGTGTCACCATCTTGATTCCTGTGGCTTCATAAGAAGTTTGGAAAATGGGTAGCACAATTTCGTTCTTTTTCTTTTTTTGCAAAATTGTTTTGGCTATTCTGAGCCCTTTGTACTTCCCCATATACTTTTGGATCAGCTTGTTCCTTTCTACAAAAAAGCCTACTACGACTTTGGCAGAGTTTATACTGACTCTGTAGATCAACTGGGGGAGAACTGCCATTTAACACTATCAAGTCTTCCAATCCATGAGTATAGAATATCTCTCCACTAATTTAGTTTCTTTAATTTCTCTCAACAATGTTTTGCAGTTACAGTGTATAAACTTGGTATTTCTTTTATTAAATTTATTCCTAATTACTTCATTCTTTTTGATGTTATTGTAAGTGGAATTATTTTCTTAATTTCATTTTTGGGATTTTCACTTCTAGTATATAGAAATACAATTGATTTTTTAAATATTTGTCTTGTAGCCTATAATCTTACTAAGTTCATTTATTAGTTTCTGCAGGGTTTTTTTTGTGGATCGCTTATGATTTTCTATGAGAACTTCCCTGGTGGCTCAGACAGTAAAGCATCTGCCTACAATGTGGGAGACCCGGGTTCAATCCCTGGGTTGGGAAGATCTCCTGGAGAAGGAAATGGCAACCCACTCCCAGTATTTTTGCCTGGAAATCCCCTGGATGGAGGAGCCTGGTAGGCTCCAGTCCATGGGGTCGCAAAGAGTCGGACACGACCGAGCAACTTCATTTCACTTATGATTTTCTAGAGTAGAATCATGTCATCTGTGAATCAAGGCAGTTTTACTTCTTTCTTCCTTTCATTTGGGCCATGCCACACAGATGTGGGATCCTAGGTTCCTGATCAGGGATTGAGCCTCAGCATTGGAAGGACGGACTTCCTACCACTGGACTGCCAGGGAAATCCCTACTTCTTCCTTTCTAATCTGTATTCCCTGTATTTCTTTTTCTTGCCTGCTTACGCCAGCCACAATCTTCCGGAAAACACAGAACAGAGGTGGAGAGCGCAATCATACTTGCTTTGCTCCTGAGCTTCGGGGGAGAAAGTGGTCACTGCTCCATTGTTAAGGCAGTTTTTGCTGTTCCCACCCTTCTCCAATCAAACTGCTAGTTGAGTCAGAGAAACAAATACTAAAAATTAGGGAAGCTAAATAAAAGAAAAATAGGCTTCTTTCGCAACCACAACCTCAAATCAAATGAAATAAAAGCAAGAGGCAGACAGGCTCCATGTGGTTGAGAACATTCAAGGGACTGGAAGCCAGCTGCACTGTGCAACAACAGGAGCTGGCTGAATAGCTTCTAGAACATTCACGCACAATGGAATACTATGAAGCCACGAAAAGCAGGTTCAAGGAGATTTTTTAATAGCACAGGAAATCCTTATAATGCAAAAGAAGAGAAAGAGCGACAAAAATAACACGTCAGATGGTCTCAACGTCATAACGAAAGGCACACAAAAAGAAAGGAAATATGTAAACACCTTCACGATTGTCGCCTTTGAGTTGAAGGATCATGGGTGATTGGTTTTTCTAATTTCTTTACATTTCTTTCACCTGTACAGATCTTTCACAATGGGCATCCTTCAGTCAGAAAAAGAGAAGGGGAAAAAAAAAAAACTATCCAAGGAGAAGACGAGAAACAGGGAAGTACTGGAATTTCTCAGACTTACCTTACAGTATTCGTCTATTGGGATCAGGCGCTTGACGGCCACGTCCCGAATGTGGCTTCGTCGGAAGAGAATTTTGCCTGCGGAGGACAAGAGTGCGTACAGTGTTGAGAGGCAGCGGTGACAAGCTCTCAGCGGCTTGGGAGGATGAGGACGTGCCTGCCTCTGGCATGCTTGTGTGCGCGTGCTCAGTCATGCCTGGCTCTTTGGGGCCCCATGGACTGTAGCCTGTCAGGCTCCTCTGTCCATGGATTTTCTAGGCAAGAATACTGCAGTGGGTTGCCATTTCCTACTCCAGGGGATCTTCCCGACCTAGGGCTTGAACACTTGTCTCTTGGGTCTCCTGCACCGGGCAGGCAGATTCTTTACCACTGCACCATCTGGGAAGTGGTCCCTAAATTCCTGGCTGCCATCAAAACCCACTGCTGCTCATCCACAGGGTTTGGATGACCCCATGCCTGGTCCCCCAAAACCTTGTTCACAGCTCTAGTACAAGAGTCTGATGAAGTCGGACTTAGTGCTTAAGTTTTGGTGAGATAAGGGAGACTGGAAGCAAGGAAGACCTGATGCTCAGAGGCCCCCTGTCTAAATATAACATTCTCAGACCTGTGAGCGGTTCAGTGAACACTCAGCTGTGCCCTCAGCCAACAGCTCAGCCTCCTTCCCTCCTCTTCCTGTGTATATTTCCTGCCCTCACCTGACGTGTCCCCAGTGTGCTCTGCTCTCTCGTAGTTCTGAGCCTTTCCTTCTTCCTGGAATACCTTCCCCATCCAACCTCACCACTATCCCTGCTGGGAAACTCTTACCCACTTCAATTGGGTTATGAGTTCCTGTGGCTTTCGGAACAGACTTGTGGTTGCCACGGGATGGGGGTGGATTGGGAGTCTGGGATTAGCAGAGCAAACTAGTACATAAAGGATGGATAAAAAACAAGGTCCTACTGTATAGCACAGGGAGCTACAGTCAATATCCTATGATAAACTGTAATGGAAAAGAATATGAGAAAACATATATATGTGTAACTGAGTCACTCTCTGTAGAAATTAACACTCTACCTGCCAAGACGACAAATCCCTCCCATCCCTTCCCTAGTCGGTGTGTAGCAGAGGCTCCATGCCTCCCCCCACCAAACACTAAGAGATGGTCCACTCACTACTTGCTTGGCGACACCTGAGTGCTGGGGTGTGATACCAGAGCCTCCAGTGTGATGTAGAGGCAGAGGATGTGGGTCATGGGCAAAGCTAAGTATGTAAATGGTGCCACCAAGGGTCTTGGGAAATATCCAAGAGGCTGAAATGTTACAGGTGAGGTTTGTTTCAAGCAAATCAGTGGGTTCCCTCTGATTTGCCACTTCTCACGGGGAGATGGTGGCAAGGTTCACGCACTGAAGATCCAGACAGTGTGGCCATACCACACAGACAGGGGGCAGGCAAAATCAGAAATAAGACAGCAAGGAGGGGGAGACGGGGACAAGCCCCCACGCCATGCTTACGCAGGGCGACCAGGGGGTCTCCAGGGCTCAAAGAGGACAGCACGGGCAGGCCACAGCCCTCCAGACAGCAGAGCGCGGAGACCTACTGAGAACTTCACCTACTTCTGGTCCGAGGAGGCAGGTCATGGAGACAAATTTGGGTCACGAAGCTGGCAGGGCGAGGAGAGATGGCACTGGAGGGACTACTGTCTGCCTGGGTCACACTTGGGTGAGCAGGGACAAGACGGCAGGAAAGGTCCATAAAGAATTTTGTCATAGGACAGAATCGGAAGGGATAACGGAAAACAGCCTCTTGACTTTTGAAGATTTGCAATCTAAGGTGCTCAGGAGATGTGCACCCAAAGAGGCCATATGCTTAATGTCACATGTAAAATAGTCGGACAGCTTGCTCTTGGGCAAAAGGGCACAATTAGGAAATTAGGTAGATATGATAGACCTAATAGTCATCCTTTCTTTGTTCATTTCCATCAATTAAAAAAAACCCACAAGGAGATGAAACATGTATTTCTTAATAACGAAGATCTCCTTTCTTTATAGTGGTGACGGGCTTAATTCTGATGAATCAGTCAAATTTCTGATATACCACGCCTGTTAGAAGAGAGAAAAAATCTAGAGGAAAATGCATCACGGTTCAAAGTGCTTGTCTCTGAGGGTGGAAGACAAAGCTTTCTTGTGTTCTTCTTTATACTTTCCCCAAAGTCCCTACCCTAAACATTGATCACTTGTGCTATCAAAAACATTCATGTCATTTAAAACAAAGAAAGGAAATTACGCAGGAAGTGAGAAGGGGTTTACAACCTGGTCTCCCTAGAACTGATGGCATTCCCTCATTTACTCCCGAGGCGCAGGCTCTGCGTGAGCCCCATGTGTGCAGGGTGCTGGGGGCCTGCCTTTTCTACACTTGACAGTCGATGTTTCCCAGTAGGGGAACAGGGCCCCTGCCCTGCAGGAGGCTTGCATCCTTGGCCTCCAATCCACAGAAGGCCGCTGGCCTTCCTGTTTCCATACCAGCCCTAGTCACTGTGATAATCAAATCACCACTCTCACGGGTGGGACCACCTGAAGATCACAAACTCTAGGAGAGTCCTAAGCCTTTAAAAAAAAAAAAAGAGAAATCCCACAGGGCAAACGCTTCCTGCCTCTAATCCATTTCTCAAAATGGGAGGAGTCCCTATCAAAAACATTTTGCTCTCCGTTTAGTATAATTTCCCCTTCTATAAAATCAGAGGAAGTGGGCAGAGTGGGGTGTACAGGCTTGGCTGAGAAGGCTGCGACTTACAGCGGCTGTGGGGGTAGCCCCGGGCGGCGGGGGCAGGACAAGG
>NW_011494873.1:1293801-1294443 GCF_000754665.1 Bison bison bison
AGCCCTGGCCGGCGGGAACAGCACAGGCCGCTTCGGAGCCACCACCACCCAAGAGAGTCTGCCTGAGGCCTGTCCTGCAGAGGCTGGGAGAGGACAGAGAACTCAGGCGCCTTCGTGTCTCCTGGGGTGTGACACAGTAGTGTCTCTCTTTTCCCTGTGTGGCCTCAGTGGGACCAGTCTCTGGGCTCATGTCAGGGCCCCTGCCCAACACAGGAGGCAGGAAGCCCCATGGCAGGATTAGCATGTGCCAGGGAGACACACAGAGGCTCTGGGGTGACGAGCAAGGCCCCCCCGGGCCAATCCCAGGGGGTCCTCTTCCTTCCTGCGCTGCCTTGGAAAATGCATTTACCTGCTGGAGCCTCAGTCTCTTCATCTGCAAAAAGGGAGAACCGCCCCCATGTCTTAGTAATCTCCAAGACGCACGAGCACTGGGCTTGGCCCTTGCTAGGTGCTTAAAAAAGGGTAATTACTTGAAAAAAAAAAAAAAGTTACAGGGCACTGCCTGACTCCCCACTAGGAAGGGCACATGTCTTTTCTTCAACTCCCAGCTTGGTTTCTTAAGACCTGTCACCGACAGGCTCCCTTATCATTTACCCCCAGCAGAGCTGGAGTGCCGCTCAGGCTTGGGGGCAGAACTGCGTG
>NW_011494873.1:1294543-1300182 GCF_000754665.1 Bison bison bison
TGCCTCTGGGCAAAAGGCTGGGAGGGCCGCACCCCCGGCCCACGCCTGTGTCCAGGTGCTTCTGTGCGAGTTGTGGGGAAGGAAGGCAAGCGAGCCTGCACCCAGCCCTCCCAGGCAGGCCAGCCTTGCTGGAATGGAAAGGGTCCTCAGAGAAGAGAAGAGCCTTTGGTGGGAACGAGCAAGCTTTTGTTTTCCACAGTGGAGAAAGGCCAAACTGTAATTCTTATTTTTCAAGCCACATCCTCTGCCAAGTTGGCTTTCCCCAGCTCTTGCTGGGATGGAAAATTGCACAGGCCTGTTCTCCCCTCCCCTCCCCCGCCTTTGTGCTAACAAGAAACTTGCTTTTGTTCTGCTGACGCGGCAGTCTTGGCAGAAAACTGACCCCTCGGAGTGGGGGACGTTTCTCCCACCCGTCCCTGCCCTTGGCCTTGGCCTAGAGGAAAAGCTAAGAGGTGGGCTGGTAAAGGATGCTCCAGGGGTCCTGGGGCCCAGCAGGACCTCTCCAAGCTGCAAGTGGGTCTCCTGAGCAGGGACAATGAAGCCGAGTCCCTGAGAACGGCATCTCCATGCACTCGTGGGTGGATAAGGATTACGTAACCACGAAAGCTTTCAGGGGCTGGGGAGAGGGTCGGCTCAAGTTCTTCCCTGTTCGGGGAAGTTTTTCCAGAGCTGGTTTTGCCTTTCATCCAGCAGAGTTCTAACTCACGGCTTTCCTTTCCTGTCTTGAAGAAAAATATACATTCAGAGCCCATTTCAACTTGAATATCCAGATGGATCACTTAAGCAGGATTCCATGATACGAAATACCCTGAAATTCCAAAAGAATGTCCCCGGACTCTGTTTCTGCCTTTACTGAGAACCTTCTATGTGCCAGGGAGAGAAGCTTATGAAGCAGGGGTCACTGTTCCATTTTACAGATGAGGAAACTGGGGCTCAGTGGTGGGAGATGTTGTCTGCTTGAGGTCACAGGACTTGGTCCACTGGACTCCAAAGCACACGCTTTGGGTGCTGAGATTTGACTCCTGCAGCTGGCACACTGGGTTATCTCCAATAGAGGAAAATTCCAGTGTTCTTTCCCCATGGAAGAACTAAAAACATTAATTTTTTTAGGTAAACGATGCTCCCAGTAAATGGGGGCCTGGCAAATACATTGCTGCTGCTGCTAAGTCGCTTCAGTCGTGTCCGACTCTGTTCGACCCCACAGATGGCAGCCCACCAGGCTCCCCCGTCCCTGGGATTCTCCAGGCAAGAACACTGGAGTGGGTTGCCATTTCCGTCTCCAATGCATGAAAGTGAAAAGTGAAAGTGAAGTCGCTCAGTGGTGTCCGACTCTTAGCGACGCCATGGGCTGCAGCCTACCAGGCTCCTCCACCCATTGGATTTTCCAAGCAAGAGTAGTGGAGTGGGTTGCCATCGCCTTCTCCGAGCAAATACATCTACCCTGTCTCTAAACTCACTCAACAATGACAATATTTGAAAGAACACAATGATATGCTGATAGCAGGATCTTGGAATGGGAGAGGGGAGAACGAGCTCCTGGGTGACTCAGAGTCTCCCCATCTTGGTGCTTGCCCCCCTGTCCCCTCAAAATGAAAAAGACTGAAGGGCCAGGAAAGTGAAGTCACTCAGTCGTGTTCGACTCTTTGCAACCCCAGGGACTGTAGCCTACCAGGCTCCTCTGTCCATGGGATTTTCCAGGCAAGAGTACTGGAGTGGGGTGCCATTTCCTTCTCCAGCAGATCTTCCTGACCCAGGGATTGAACCTGGGTCTCCCTCATTGTAGGCAGACGCTTTACCATCTGAGCCATCAGGGAAGTCTAAGGGCCAGTCTAGCTCCAAATATTTGTGATTTAGGTTGATTGTCAATCTGCTGATCATCTGTACAGAAGGGTAGTAGTAAGTGCTTACTTGTTGCTAGCTACACACCAGGCACTTACCTAATCCTCAGAACAACTTCATCATTCATGTACCATTATGATCTCCAATGTGTAAGTGTAGAAATGAAACTCTGTGTGCTTACGTAACTTACCCAAGAGAACAGACTGGATGATTAGGGACACTGGGATTTGAGCCTGCGGTGTGTGACTTCCAGGCATAAATTTTAGAGCCTGCCACACCTGTGTCTGAATCCCAGCTCTGCCATTTGTGCAAGAGATCATAATTTCTCTCAGTCTTCATTTCCTCATCTGTGAAATGGGCATAGTAATGTCTGCCCTGCTGGGTTGTTCTAAGGACTAAATGAGCTAACGAAAGCACCTGGCCCAGTGACTGGCCCACAGCAGATATCTAATGGTAGCTATTATTATTGGAAGCTATAACACTGGTTTGGGTAGCTCATTTTTTTGAGTTGAAGCCCTGATGCTATTTCTTGGGTAAAAAAATTTTGGGGGGGATGTACTGAGAGCAGGAACCAGCGATGGCTGCATTGAGCCTGGCCCTTAAAAGGTGCTTGGTGGCTGTGGTAGGCAGGCAGGCAGGCAGAATTTCTTAAATGGCTCCCGAAGATATCTCTTCTCAATCTCAGCACCTGTCAACAGAGTGGGAGCTCCCGCCTGGGATCATGTTACATGATATGCCTCAATTCATTTCAAGCGAAGGAGATTATCCTGGATTAGCCAAGTGGGTACAAGGTAATCCCATGAGGCTTTAAACGCAGACAACTTTCCCCATTGGAGGCAGGCGGGGGAAGTCAGAGCGATTCCAAGCCCAGGAGAGATTCCATGCCCTGTTGCCAGCCTGAAGGTGGATGAGGAATACAGGCAGCCTCTGGAAGCTGAGTTCACAGCGGACAGCCAGGAAGGAAATAGGCATCTAGGTTCTAGAGCTGCAAGGAACCGAGTTCTGCCAACAACCTAGATGAGGTTGGGAGGGATTCTTCCCTAAATCCTCCAGGTAACTGTCCAGCCCAGGCAAGACCCTGACTTTGGTCTTCTAAAATGCTAAACAGAAAAGCAGGCTGAGCCTGCCTGGACTTCAGACCAGCAGAGCTGTGAGATAATAAACGGGTGTTATTTTAAGCTGCTAAATGGGTTGTAATTTGTTATGCACAACAGAAAACAAATATTTTAACAGAAGCTGTTAAAATAGGTGCCACTCATTACACAGACCACATGAGCTCGAATTATTCCTTTTATTTTGTTATTAATTTATTTTGGAAGGCCTTGCCACGTGGCACGTGGAATCTTAGTTCCCCAACCAGGGATTGAACCGTGCCTCCTGCGGTGGAAGCATAGAGTCTTAAACATTGGGCGGCCAGGGAAGTCCCTACTCCCAGAGATGGGAGAAACTGAGGATCCCAGAGGCGAAGTGTCTTGCCTAAGGTCACGCAGCTAGTAAATGGCATAGCATCTAACTCCAAAACCCGTATTCTTAAGCACTGAGTTCTACAAAAGACCGAGGTCTGGTCACCGGGACAATGGACAGGGACAAAGAGGGGAGCGATCCAAGAGCTGTATGAGAGCCTAGAGGCCCCATCTGAGAGCACGCGTCTCACTCACCAGGGAGAAAGGGAATGATCCGCTGTTTGGGGTCCTTCTGTCCTCCTTCCATGGGAAATTTGTCCAACATCTGCATCTAAATGGGAAGAATAACAAAATGAAAGCCTTTAAATGATAAAAGCGTCTCTGACAGTTTACAGGAATTACGTGAACTACGTGATTTGATAGAGAAAAGCTCACTTTGCTCAGTGTTCCAAAAACCCAAACTAGTGGAAGACAAAGTCAACCAGACCTAGGATCTCCATACAAACAATTCTCTAGATCCGCAACTAGCAGCCTGGTGCAGGCTCAGGGCTGGGAGAGACCAATCTCAGTTTTCCCGTGGGCTCTAGTCATAGGACCTGAAGCATGAACAACGCCCACTAGAGCCCCCCAAATTCCACGGATGGCAGGTCATCCTGTTTCCTAAGAATTGCCGGGTGGTGCTCAAACCACGGAGACTCAGTTAATCTGGTTAGGTCTCCACCTGTGAGGTCATGACACACTCCTGCCGCAGGAAAAATTGCCCTGGCTGGCTCAGCTCCGTTCCTAGCTCTGAGTCAGGCACATGGGGTGCAGCAATGAAGCAACTCAGAGTCTAGGGAGAGACTGAAAAGTAAACTGATCATTGACGGGTGGTGTAGGAAGCATCTTGAGAGGTAGTACAGACTGCTGTGGGCAGAGAGGAAGAAGAGGGATGGAACACCCCAAACAAAAACCTTTCATGTCTTCTGATAACAGCAAATGCATCTCTGATATTTTAAGGAATTAATGTGAAGTATCTGATCGCATATACACAATCATCAGGATCTGTTATTTGTGATATCTTGGGCCTCATCCTTAGTTGACCATAATGGTACCCACTGCCAGCATTGCTTTACAGATTAAAGCTGGGATGTGGTGGTCATTAATGCTGTCACCAGATTTCTGGTTCTTCCTTTCAGCACGTGGTAGATTCCTACCTCCCCACCCCCCTGAAATAAGATGCGACAAATTCAAGGTGAGCAGAAGGGACATGGCTCACTTCAGGGAGAAGAGCTAGGAGTGGTACTTTACCCATCACTCTCCAGTTCTGCCTGCCATGTGACAACCATGCTCCATAGTGTGGCTTTTCTGTCAGCAAGGGACCTAGAGCGAGGGCCCAGGGCCCCCAGCAACCTCTGTGGACAATCTTTATTTCCCAAGCGAGAAGTAAACCGCGTGTACAGTGAGGCTGTCTGTCATAGCATCGTATCTTTTTTTAAAAAATTGGATGTAACTGCTTTATGATGTGCTAGTTTCTGTTGTACAATGAAGTGGATCAGCTCTAAGTACACATATAGCCCTTCCCACCCCTCTAGGTTCACAGAGCGCCGAGTTGAGCTCCCTGTGCTGTGCAGCCGCTTCTCACCACCTGCTTCACACGTGGGCATGTATATATGTTGGCACCACTCAGTTCGTCCCACCCTCCCCTCCCACCCGCGTATCCACCTGTGTCTGCTGTATGCCTCATAGCAGACCATTTTAAGCCAGTCTGATTAGTATGCAGGCCCAGGATTCAAGGAGAAGAAAACAGAGTCCTGAACCTCCCACAGCGGTGGCCGAATGTGAGAAACCTGTCCATCATTTTGCCTCAAGGAGAAAGTCACCCTGGATCTTCAGATGTGTCCCTCTGGATGTGGAAAAAGGGAACTTCTGTGCACTGCTGGTGGGAATGTAAATTGGTACGGCCACTATGGAAAATGGTCTGGAGGTTCCTCAAGAAACTAAAAAAGAACTACCATATGACCTAGCAATTCCACTCCTGGGCATATATCTGAAAAGAATGGAGACGTTAATTTGAAAAGATACATGCACCCCAACATTCACAGCAGCACTACTTACAGTAACGAAGACAAGGAACAACCCAAGGGCCCGTCAAGAGATGACTGGATTAGGATGGCGTGGGGTGTGTGGGTGCATATATACACATATAACACAGACAGACACAGTGGAATAGTATTCAGCCATAAAGAACCAAATTCTGCTATCTGCAGCAACATGGATGCACCCAGAGAATATTATGCTTAGTGAAATAAGTCAGAGAAAGACAAATATTATATATTAACAATATCACTTGTGCTGCTGCTGCTGCTGCTGCTGCTGCTAAGTCGCTTCAGTCGTGTCCGACTCTGTGCGACCCCA
>NW_011494873.1:1300282-1300364 GCF_000754665.1 Bison bison bison
CAAACGTGACTGAGCGACTTCACTTTCACTTTTCACTTTCATGCACTGGAGAAGGAAATGGCAACCCACTCCAGTGTTAGAT
>NW_011494873.1:1300464-1306118 GCF_000754665.1 Bison bison bison
CAGCCCACCAGGCTCCCCCGTTCCTGGGATTCTCCAGGTAAGAACACTGGAGTGGGTTGCCATTTCCTTCTCCAATGTATGAAAGTGAAAAGTGAAAGTGAAGTCGCTCAGTCGTTTCTGACTCTTAGCGAACCCATGGACTGCAGCCCGCCAGGCTCCTCCATCCACGGGATTTTCCAGGCAAGAGTACTGGAGTGGGGTGCCACTTGTATGTGGAATCTAAAAAATAATACAAATAAATGTATATGCAAAACAGAATCAGACTCAGAGACACAGAAAGCAAACTTGTAGTCACCAAGCGAGAAAGGCAAGGAGGGAGGGGCTAATTAGGGGTGCAGGATTAACAGACACCACTACTATATATAACGCAGATAAGCAACAAGAATATATGGTGCAACACAGAGAATTACAGCCATTGTCTTGTAAAACTATAGTGAAGTATAATCTACAAAAATCCTGAATCATATGTTGTACACCTAAAACTAACATAGCCCTGTGAATCATCTACATGGTGGTGGTTTAGGCGCTCAGCCGTGTCCGACTCTGCGACCCCATGGGCTGTAGCTCACCAGGCTCCTCTCCCCATGGGATTCTCCAGGCAGGAAAACTGGAATGGGTTGCCATTTCCTCCTCCAGGGGAATCTTCCCAATCCAGGGATCAAACCTGGGTCTCCTGTGCTGCAGGCTGATTCTTTACCCACAGAGCTACTAGGGAAGTTGGTGAATCAACTATACTGTGATTAAAAAAAAGATGCGTGCCTCTGATAGCATGAAAGCAGCTTTGAATAGCCTGGGAAAAATAAGCACAGCTATGGTGCAGGGGGACGGAGGAGAGGCCTGAAGTGGGAGAGCAGAGAAACATGTATACATGCCAAGCCCAGTTAGATTCTTCGGACACATCCTCTCACAAAACCTGCAGAATACCCCTTCAAGAGACGGACATTATCATGTAGGGAACTGAAGTCCAGAGTGAAGAAATCCACCATGGGCCTGCAGCCAGCAAGGGGCAGGGACACAGACAGAAGCCCATGGTTTTTCTGCCATTGTATCACCTGCCTCTGAGATGCTACAGCGGTAATTAAAAAGGATTGCTCCCCAGTATTCAGGAAACAGGGTCATTTAAGAGCGCCTTGCCTCCTTAGTACTGTTCAGTGTGACACCCCTGGGTAGGGGGTGGTCACCCTCAGCTTGGCTGACAACCCTGAAGGGCTGCCCATGAGGCTGTGGTTTTATTTGTGATTGCCAACTGGCCCTTACTCTGTGCTATGCTGTGCAGTGATGGGGAACTGTGGCTTACCAGCATCTGGAAAGGACTTGCTGGAAAGGCAGGCTTCCCTTTTTAATCCAAGAGTTTTTCAATGCTGACACATAGTAGGCATGCAATAAAAATTGGCTAAGCCAATGAATGCACGTAAATGAAGTCTGGAAATACGGGCAGCTTATTTGCGAAGATATTTGCAGTGCATCCCTGATTAATAATATTCAATTTACTAATGCATGAGTGTGTGCACTAAGTCACTTCAGTCGTGTCCGAGTCTTTGTGACCCTGTGGACTGCAGCCCGCCAGGCTCCTCTGTCCCTGGGATTCTCCAGGCAGGAAAACTGGAGTGGGTTGCCATGCCCTTCTCTAGGGGATCTTTCTGACCCAGGGATGAAACCTGCATTTCCTGTGACTCCTGCATTGTAGGAGGATTCTTTACCACTGAGCCACTGCATTACTAATAATAAATAATAATTAGTAATGGTTTTATAAAAGGCAGAGGAACCAGAGATCAAATTGCCAACATCTGCTGGATCATGGAAAAAGCAAGAGACTTCCAGAAAAACATCTATTTCTGTTTTATTGACTATGACAAAGCCTTTGACTGTGTGGATCACAATAAACTGTGGAGAATTCTGAGAGATAGGAATCCCAGACCACCTGACCTGCCTCTTGAGAAACCTATATGCAGGTCAGGAAGCAACAGTTAGAAGTGGACATGGAACAACAGACTGGCTCCAAATAGGAAAAGGAGTACATCAAGGCTGTATATTTTCACCCTGCTTATTTAACTTATATGCAGAGTACATCACGAGAAACGCTGGGCTGGAAGAAGCACAAGCTGGAATCAAGACTGCCGGGAGAAATATCAATAATCTCAGATATGCAGATGACACCATCCTTATGGCAGAAAGTGAAGAGGAACTAAAAAGCCTCTTGATGAAAGTGAAAGAGGAGACTGAAAAAGTTGGCTTAAAGCTCAACATTCAGAAAACGAAGATCATGGCATCCGGTCCCATCACTTCATGGGAAATAGATGGGAAAAACAGCATCAGACTTTATTTTTGGGGGCTCCAAAATCACTGCGGATGGTGATTGCAGCCATGACATTAAAAGACGCTTACTCCTTGGAAGGAAAGTTATGACCAACCTAGATAGCATATTAAAAAGCAGAGACATTACTTTGCCAACAAAGGTCTGTCTAGTCAAGGCTATGGTTTTTCCAGTGGTCATGTATGGATGTGATAGTTGGACTGTGAAGAAAGCTGAGCGCCGGAGAATTGATGCTTTTGAACTGTGGTGTTGGAGAAGACTCTTGAGAGCCTTGGACTGCAAGGAGATCCAACCAGTCCATTCTGAAGGAGATCAGCCCTGGGATTTCTTTGGAAGGAATGATACTAAAGCTGAAACTCCAGTACTTTGGCCACCTCATGCGAAAAGTTGACTCATTGGAAAAGACTGATGCTGGGAGTTATTGGGGGCAGGAGGAAAAGGGGACGACAGAGGATGAGATGGCTGGATGGCATCACTGACTCGATGGATGTGAGTCTGGGTGAACTCCGGGAGTTGGTGATGGACAGGGAGGCCTGGTGTGCTGCAGTCCATGGGGTTGCAAAGAGTCGGACACGACTGAGTGACCGAACTGAACTGAAATGAATGACTATGAATGTTGGTTTGACAGTTTACAGCTAACAAGCCTTCTCAGACACCTGGATTCATCTGTCCTTCATAATAATTCTATGAAATCAGTGCACAACCCCCAAGTCACAGATGGAGAAGCTACAGAGCAGAAGGACACAGTGACCTGCCTGAGGTCACACAGCTAAGTGGAGGTACAGCCAGTTCAGATATCTTAGCCTAAATCCTCTTCTTTTCCCCTCAGACCACTCTCTTAGGCAGCTTCAGAGCGTCACATGAACATGAAAAATCAGCCAGGCTAAGTTTCATGTTCCATGCACAGGTGGAGTATGCTTTCTGTTTAAAAGCAGAGTGATTAGTCAAGCTCAGCTGCAGAGTCTTTCTGGCACTGTTTAAGTTTTGTATTTACGCTATCCTTTTTTTCCTGGAGGAGGGCATGGCAGCTCACTCCAGCATCCTGCCCTGGAGAATCCTGTGTACAGAGGAGCCTGGTGGGCTGCAGACCCCAGGGGCGCACAGAGTCAGACCCGACGGAAGCGACTTAGCACGTACGCATCTTCTTTTCTTCCTCTCAATTTTACTTGTGAAGACAATGTTGGAATACAGGGGAACATTTTCTTAAAAGGTATGCCCTGGTAACCCATCAACCACACCCTGCCTGTGTGCACTCGTCGAGGCTTCTGCTGCGCTTCTGTCTGAGTGCGCACACAGGCTCAGCGGCCCAGCCCACTGCTGTGTTGCCCTGTGGTCTTCACCGCTCGGTCAGGAAGTTATTCCTCTGTCCTAACTTGCTTTTACCCACATAAGTGGAGCTCAAAGAGCTGAAGTGTCTCCCCAAGTGGTATTAATTTGAAGCAGGTATTATTAATTTGAAGCAGTAGTCTCGGGTTTAATGTTGCAAAGTCTAACCACAGACATTATCCCTGAGGACCAGACAGCCCCGGGGTTTAATCCCGATGTTTCTTCATGCCAGCTGTGTGTCCCTGGCCAGAGACCTAGCCCAGTGAGTCGGAGTCACCATTTGCAGACCGACGGATGCGGCCTGCTGGGCAGGGGGGTTTTGTAAATGATTCTGCATGTGAGCTGGACACGGGGGCGCACCAGGTGCCCAACAAGGAAGACCCCTCCTTGCACTCTGCCCACAAAGAATGCTATTCTGAGAATCATCTGGGAATAATTATCAGTATTTTATAAGACTGTATTTTGGGGTTAAGCATACATAACATGAAATTGATCATTTCAACTATTTTAAGTATATAATTAAGTGGCATTAAGTACATTGTTGTACAACCACTGCCACCCTCCATCTTTAGAGCCTCTTCATCATTCCACATTGAAGCTCTATGTCCATTAAACACGAACTCCGCATTCCTCTTCTCCAGACTGTGACAACCACCACTCTACTTTTTATCTCTGACTTTACATCTGACTATTCTAGGGACCATATGTAAATATCTGTCCTTTGTGTCTGGCTTATTTCACTTAGAATAATATCTTCAAGTTTCATCTATATTGTAGTATGCACTGCAATTTCCTTCCTTCTTAGGTCTGAATAATATTCCACCATGAGGCTGTGTTTTAAGGTTGGCCAAACTCCTCCCACTATCAAGGTCCCCACAGTGGCCAGAGCTGGGCTTTCTAGTAGAATTTTCTATGATGATAGAAATGTTCTACATCTGTGGTGTCCCTTACAGTAGTCATTGGCCTTGGATTGCTATTAAGCACTTGAAAGGGAGCTCCTGTACTGGAGGTGCAACCTTCACTGGATGGAGGAACTAACCTTTTAATTTTATTCAATTTTAATTAACTTAAATTTAAGTAGCCTCACATGACTAGTGGCTACTATATTGGATAGCACAGGGCTGGACTATAATACTCATTCTCCTCTTTTAGCCATATCTATCGGAGAAGGCAATGGCACCCCACTCCAGTACTCTTGCCTGGAAAATCCCATGGACGGAGGAGCCTGGTGGGCTGCAGTCTATGGTGTCGCTAAGAGTCAAACGTGACTGAGCGACTTCACTTTCACTTTTCACTTTCATGCACTGGAGAAGGAAATGGCAACCCACTCCAGTGTTCTTGCCTGGAGAATCCCAGGGACGGCAGAGCCTGGTGGGCTGCCGTCTTTGGGGTCACACAGAGTCGGACACGACTGAAGCGATAGCAGCAGCAGTTTTATTTCTGGAGAAGGAAAGGCAACCCACTCCAGTTTTATTTCATTTTCTTTATTATCCCATCAGTGGTAACTGCAATCTGTATCACGGCTATTCGCCAGGAGAGGCGAGCAAAGCCTGGGAGCTATTTGGCTTTAGGTCTCAGTGTGTTGGGGTTCACAGGCCACAAGCTACTTCTAGCCAGGGAGCTGTCACACTTGGCCCCATAGGCTTTGAAGCAGACACGAGCAGCATCCCAGACCCTCTGTGGGGACCCCAGGCGGCCTGCAGCAGCAGGACCAGAGGCATGCCAGGCAAGTCCGATGGCAGACGGTGTCCTTGGAGACTGGACGTCCATGCCCCGCCCCTCAGAGAATGAAAGGAAGCGGTGCTGAGAGTGAGGAGGACTGGAAACCCCGGAGGAAAGTGAGTCAGTCTCGGGGGTGGGAAGGGAGAGGGAGCCACGTCAAGCAGCCACATCACAAGGGAACGGGAGAACACTCCATCAGCAGTTTTCAGGACGCAGCTTGTGGTGGAGGGAGAGGAGACGGGCTGTCCAAGGAAAACATCGTGGAGGCTGGCGTGGAGGTCCACACGTGGTT
>NW_011494873.1:1306253-1320841 GCF_000754665.1 Bison bison bison
CACGGGCAGCTGCAGGCTGGCAGGGAGCCATGTGGTTCTCGGGGCAGGACACGCTAAGACCAAAAGCAAATCAGCTCCCAGGCTCTGATCGCCTCTCCTTGCAAACAGCTGTCTCACTGCAGTTACCATCGACTACAGTTACCACAGATGGTGCGCTGCTGGTTGCCTCTGGGGATCCTGTCCCCTCGACGACCTTGCTTTGCTAAATGTCGGCATGTCCTGGTCTCCACTGGAGCCCGCTGTCCGTCCTGTCTGTCCCCAGCACCACTTCTCCCCTTCTTACGGCCCCTTCTCAGTCAGGGCAGCATGTTCTCAGCCTGACTCCCTTACTGGGCGGCCCTCTGGCCCACCCCCTTCCCCATCACCTCCCCTCTGGTACATGGTAGACCCTTGGGATATATATGTGCAAAGAACGAATGAATAATGGACGAACAAATGAATGAAGAACTGGTTAACTGGCTTGTCAGCCGCTGTCTAGAAATGGAGACATTATTTTCCAGGTGGTGCTAGCAGGCCCTGGTTTGGGCCTTAGATGCAATCAACCACTACAACCTTCCCTCTTTCTGTTTTCCAAGTAAAGAATTGCAGTTGGCCCTCCATACCCTCAGGTCCCCTACTTGCAGATTCAACCAATGGCAGATCAAAAATATTTGAGGGAAAAAAACTTTCAGAAAGTTCTAGAAAAGGCAAACTTGATTCTACTACGGTTGGCAACCATTTACATAACATTTACCTTTTATTTACATAGCATTGACACCGTGTTAGGTATAAGTAACCTAGAGATGATTTAAAGCTATACAGGAGAATGTGTGTAGGCTATATGCAAATGCTACACTATTTAATGCGCTTCCCAGGTGGCACTAGTGGTAAAGAATCCACCAGCTAATGCAGGAGATGCAGGTGTGACTCTGGCTCAGGAAGATTCCCTGGAGGAGGAAATGACAACTCACTAGAGCGAGTACTCTAGCTTGGAAAATCTCATAGACAGAGGAGCCTGGTGGGCTACAGTCTCATGGGGACCACAGAATCAGACACGACTTAGGGACTGAGTACGCATGCACAATATTTAATACAAAGGACTTGGGCATCTTTGGATCTTGGTGTCTGTTGGGGGGTGAAAGGGAGCGGTCCTGGAATCAACTCTCCCACAGATGCTGTGAGAAGAAAGGTAACGCTTACATGTCCTCAGCTCTACACCATCAATATGGCAATGGTTTTCAGACACAAGGGAACAGATATGCTGGTGTGTATCACACCCCAATTTCAGAAGATAATGCCTGGGGAAAGAAAGTGTGTCTGAGGAGCCAGCAAAGACAGCATCTGGGTAAAGATGCTTGGTGGAATCCCAGGCCAAGTGTTGGCTACGAGCTCGCCGGGAAGTCTTCCCAACTGGGCGAGGCCTGCCTGCGGAGCGAGAGCTTCAGCCGTGCCCCTCCTAGACCTGCTCCAGAAAACGGGAGAAAACACTCCCTCCCCGTGGCCTCTGTGGTGCAGCCTGGGCTTCCGGCAGTTCCCAGGGCTCAGGAAGTGCGTCAGGGGCTGTCCTATCTCAACAGAGAGTGGAAACAAGCGATGCTCGCCATGCGACACTGGACAGCCTCTCTCGTCTCCGGGTCTGAGTTCCCTTCTCTGGGGAGAAACAAAAGGCTCAGACCGAGATGTAGCAGCCTGCCTTCAGCTCTGTGACGTGCTACGTTTGGGAAACAGACCCCGCTGAAAGCACCCATGCCCAGAAGCCGTCCCCACAGTGTGGAGGGCTCCTGCTTACAGGACACAAGCAGTCAGGGCTTCTCTCGCCAGCTCCCTGCCTGGCAGGCTGACCGGCTGGCTCGTGCGCCACGGGAATTCTGCCAGATGCCAAGCTAACAGTCCTGCTCTCTCATGCTTCTGCATCTTTGCACACATGATGTCCTCTGTGTGGGATGACCTCCCCCACCCTGTCGGTGGGGCAACTCCTTACTCATAGTCAAGACTCTGCTCAGCTGCCACCTCCTCCAGGAAGCAAGCCCTGCCTGAGTTCCCTGGCTAGGACAGAGGACGCAGGGACAGGCAGTAACTGGAGTCTGGCTCAGCAAACCTTTAAGTGTGCCCTCCATGAGGGAACCCTTGGTTCCAGGGACGACCATCTCGGCCTTGAGGATGCAATGAACTCTCGGGAAAACTCAGAGGGCAAAGGTCGCAAGGCACAGATCCATCATACACTCAGGGTCTGTCTGTGAGGGGCCGCGTCCTGCTCAGAGCAGCCCTCCGCAGGACAGATGCTACCTGAATCTCACAAGGAGGTGCTAAGTGGGCCTTCAAAGAGCAGCTCTCTTCAAAGGGCAGAACTCCATGAGGAGACAGACTCGAAGGCAATCCTGGGCCTCCAGGAGGTGGGGGTGCAGCGGTTAGGAGCACAGGCTTCAGACTCAGCCACCCCTAGGGCTGAATCCCACCCACGCTGCCTTCTAGGCACATGATTTTTGCCTCTCTGAGCTTCCCTTCCCCCATCTGACTTCATGCCTGTGAGTGAGGACTTAATGTACGTGTGTGTGCACTTACTCGCTTCAGTCATGTCTAACTCTTCTCGACCCCATGGACTGCAGCCCACCAGGCTCCTCTGTCCATGGGATTCTCCAGGCAAGAATACTGGAGTGCGCTGCCATGCCCTTCTCCAGGGGATCTTTCCGACTCAGGGTCCAACCTGCATCTCCTGCCTTGCAGGCAGATTCTTTACCACCGAGCCACTGGGGAGGCCCAAAGACTATATGAAATGATGCATAAATCAGGCAGCTAGCATGTTTTAGTAAACAGCCACCAATACTGTTTGTTATTACATTGCTCAGTTCAGTTCAGTCGCTCAGTCGTGTCCAACTCTTTGCGACCCCATGAACCGCAGCACGCCAGGCCTCCCTGTCCATCACCAACTCCTGGAGTCCACCCAAACCCATGTCCATTGAGTCAGTGATGCCATCCAACCATCTCATCCTCTGTCATCCCCTTCTCCTCCTGCCCTCAATCTTTCCCAGCATCAGGGTCTTTTCCAATGAGTCAGCTCTTCACATCAGGTGGACAAAGTATTGAAGTTTCAGCTTCAACATCAATCCTTCCAATGAACACCCAGGACTGATCTTTAGGACAGACTGGTTGGATCTCCTTGCAGACCAAGGGACTCTCAAGAGTCTTCTCCAACACCACAGTTCAAAAATTACATTGCTCAAAAAAAATTACATTGCTCACCAACCACACTTCCTCAAGGCTCCGCCCTGGGCCCTTTGGGCTCTCCGGGCTCTCTTGTCCCCGCCCAGTGCCCTGCTCTGAGGCCAGCTCTCTGTTACACTCTGCGAGATTCTCCAGAGAGGCTCAGATGAGGGCAGAAAGGGAGGTTCAGAGAGGCTGAGGGGCCTGCCCAAGGCCACACAGAGGGTCAGACAGAGGACTGGGACGGCACCAGGCCTTTCACTCCAAGCCCAGGGCTCTCCCGCTGACACCCTCACACAAGTCGTATGGTCAGATGTCAAGCAGCAGCAGTGGGTGTGACTGTCCCCAGAAAGTGCCAGAGGGGCCCTTCTTGCTGGGAACTGTGAGTCTCTTTTCCCACAGAGGAGTCTGAGTCATGCTCCTTCCTTCCACCCTGGTGGCCTCTGTGCAGACCTTCCCCTCTGCCTGAGTGTCCTGCCCCCACCAGAGGGGGCAATTACTGTTGTGTCACCCACAGGTTATCTTCTCTTCTCTGGCAGCAAGTCTCTGACTTCTTCTGGGGGATCTTCTACTCTGCCAGTCAGTAAGCATGGATGTGGTAGGATTCCTCCACTTCCTGGGCTCTTCCTGGCCAGACACCCAGGATTAACCCCTAAGACTTGTGCTGAAACCGCTGGGGTGTTCTGTTTTTCCCTGAAGTCACTGAGCTGAGTTGTTCGATAAGCTGGGAACTGTATGGCCACCACCATACAGTCAACACCCTGTCTGGACACAGAGCAGGCCGAGAACCAGAGGAAGGCAGGTCCTCACTGACACTGTGCCCCTAGATCCAGGCAGACCTGAAGCCAAGCACCCTCAGTCTTCTCAGTTCCATTTAGCTAATCAATGTTCTTTTTGAATAATCCATACAGACTAGGTTTCTGTCATCCATAACCAAAACACTTCTGACTAAAACAAGGTCTCATGGCCAGGAAGTGGCAGCATCTGGATCAAAGCCCAGGATCTTAACCACTCTATTAAACTGGCATCATCTCCTGCTCTAATCTTCATGCCAGTTCCTAACAGCAACCCATGCCCATCAATAATCCCAACAGCTGACATTTGCTGAGGGCTTGACAGCCCAGAAACTGCTCTCGCACACATCATCACTTTTCTACAAAAAGGAATTGAGATATACTTCACATACCATAAAATTCACCCTTTTAAAGTGTTCAATTCAGTGGTTTTTAGTCTATTTACAAGGTTGTGCAACAATTACCACTATCTAATTCCAGAACAATTTCATCACCCCCGAAAGACACCCAGTACCCATTAGCAGGCTCTCCTCCTCTCTCTCTCCCCCTGGCTCCTGGCAACCACTAATCTGCTTTCTATCTGTATGGATTTGCCTCTTCCGGACACACGTCATCACTTTTAACTCCAGAGGGGCCTTGTGAAGTAGTGACTCACGAGGGGCGCACAGGCCAGCAGAGTGGATGAGGCTGTGGACCCTGGTGGTACCACCCAGCTTCAAATCCAAGCTCTAATGCTCACCGGCTGTGTGACCTTGGGCAGATGCCTGAACCTCTCTGAGCCTGGGTTTCTTCATCTGTATGATTTGATAACCTTGACAAGAGGATTAAACAAGTCATTTTATCTTGAGGCTGAGTGGGCAACATCCCAGCAATGCCAGCTGTCTCTACTATCGCCACCCCCATGCTACTGATGAAGAAATGTGGGCACAGCGGGGTTAAGGGGTGTGCCCACGGCCACACAGCAGAGGTGGCTGGGTCCCAAGTCTCCTGACCGAGTCCTCTGCTGTTTCCATTACGCCACACTGGCCAAGCTGCTCCTTCACGAAAGATCGACTGTCCCCTATACTCTGAGCCAAGCTGTCTGAAAAAGCCAAGGCTACTCCCAGCCAGGAGTGGGGGTGGGGTGAGTCATGAAATCACCGACTTCAGGGTGCTGAGGTCCCATGCGGGCGGCCTCCTCCTGCCTGGTCCTTGGGATCAGCCCACGTTGGCGGATGGGGTCCTGCCTTGACTTCTTCCAGTTTCCCCCAATGAGGCAGGTATGGGGTTGGAGGCAGGGCAGGCCCCTCTGGAATTTCAGAACTCTCCCACTCCAGCTGCCCATCTGGAACTCTTTAAAGCTCCCTTAAGCCCTGCTTCTAGACGACTTTGTTTTGGGAGTGGAGTCTCAGGCAGCTTTATGTCACAGTAAACCTCCAGTTAATACCTATTATGGCGAGGCGGGGAGGAAACCTCACTTTTAAGTTCTGGGAGAAGTAAGAAAGTTGAGTTAGAACAGGAGAGTGGAGGGAATACAGGCTCTGGGCCAGGGCGCCCTGGGATCCAACCCCACCTCAAATGTTCCGTTAATGATGTCACTTTGGGCAGGTCCCATCTGGGCAGAGTGACAGCAGGTGACTGCTCCTGCTTACTGAGCCAGGCACCGCTCAGCGAACTGTCACGGGGGATGTGGGGAAAGCGCTTTCATTCTCAACATGAGGACGGGGAAACTGAGGCTCAGAAACAGAGCGGGACACCAAGCTGAGACTGAGACGGCAAACTGAGATGTGAGCCCAGGTCTGTCAAACCCCGGAAGTCAAGGTCAGAAGCCTTGAGCACAGCTGCAACGGGCAAATCGATGACCCAGTCAAATTCCCCACACACTGCCTGGCCCACGCTCCACCCTTCGGGCCACAGACGGCAGGCTCGGGGGTGGACTCTGACCCCGGACACTGACACTCAGGTGCTCTCTCTCAGACACTGGAATTGGTACCCAAACTCCACTGCCTGGACACGGGGAAGGGCACTTCACCTCAGGACTGAAGGGGCATGTAAGTCAACGGGCCAGCAGAGGAAGCTGGTCCAGAGGGGTTGGCAGGAAAGGGAGCTTGTTCGGAGAGTTTCTGGCCATGTGACACGTGGCCTGGGGGCTTCTGGAGGATCATTCTGTTGCTGGCTCCGGGACCCTGTGAAGCCAACTACACCCCTCGCTCTGGGTCCCAGGGGGGCACACCTGCCTCCTCGCATCAATCCACCCCACTGCTGTCTGCCTCAGCTAGCTGGGAAACTGTCTGTTCTGTGCACGCCATTATTCTCCAGGCGAGCAGTCACCCATGTCACCCATCTCTGCCCTCTCTGTTCCTTCTTGGATGCATCAGGCAGGGAAGAGGCCTCTGAAAGCAAAATACAGGCAGCACTCGCCACTCCCCCCAGTGCATAAAAAAATCAGTCTAACAACTTGCAAAACATTCACCCAGCACCTATGCTTTAGAGATCTGCCATAAAGGGTCTGCATAAATCCCCTCTGTGTCTGGGAAAGAGGGTGTGGATCTCCATCAGTTTCACACGACTGAGGTTTGGCTCATGGTGTCTGGAGGTGTTGGGCATTATAGCCATCACCTTCCCTGCCTTTGCCCCAGGGTCAGCCCTACCCGACACCCCTCACCATGCCTGTGTCTTCTCCTTCCTTTATTTATTGGCTGTGCCACACGGTTTGTGGGATCTTAGTATCTTAGTTCCCCAAGCAGGGATTGAACTCACGCCCCCTGCAGTGGAAGCCTGGAGTCTTAATCATAGGACTGCCAGGAATGTCCCCTGCCAAGTCCATTTTAGATAGTATCTTAGCATCTTTAACACAGAGCCTCTTCGGGTATTGACATTCGGTTCATGTTTGCTGTGGACCAGAAGAAAAAATCAGAGAAGGCAATGGCACCCCATTCCAGTACTCTTGCCTGGAAAATCCCATGGATGGAGGAGCCTGGGGGGCTGCAGTCCATGGGGTCACGAAGAGTCGGACACAACTGAGTGACTTCACTTTCACTTTTCACTTTCATGCATTGGAGAAGGAAATGGCAACCCATTTCAGTGTTCTTGCCTGGAGAATCCCAGGGATGGGGGAGCCTGGTGGGCTGCCCTTTATGGGGTTGCAGAGTCGGACACGACTGAAGCGACTTAGCAGCAGCAGCAGCAGAAGAAAAATATTGTTTGTATATGACCCTGTTTGGTTTTATTGCATCACTGAGTTCATCACATTTTAAGTAGTTAGGCAACAGGGGTTAAGGGCTGGCCCGTGTGCAGTGACTCTTGGCAGTTTGTAATGTAGACTGCTCGGTGACTGTTTGGGGAAACTGGTTAAGAGCACATTAACATTGCTCCTCCCTCTTTAAAATACTGGAACACAGGCTCTGAAAATCTTCCATTTGACATTTTCAGGAACGGATCAGGTCTGCTCGACCAAGGATGCCTGTGGTTAATATCACCTAACCTTCAGAAAGAAGGTGGGTGGCACAGAGGCAGGCTGGTGTGTGGAGGACGAGGGCTCTTCTGGCGGCCCCACAGTGCCCCTTCTCCCTCGGATCCCAGCTGTTCTCGCCACGTCTCAGCCCCTGCCCCATGCCTGAGAGACAGAGCAGGGACCGGACGAGTCCACTGGCCGCCACGTTCGTCAGCCCTGTTGACTGGCTTAGAGATGAGCCTAGAAAACACTGTGTTTGCTGGCACTTCTGTGAACTGACCTTTCACTCTTTCCTGCTGAGTGTGAGCCCAGAGCATTTTGCAACCACATGAGACCCAAGATAAAGCCAATGCAAGGGAACTGGGAATCCAGAACAAGAGAGAGAAGCTGGATAAGAGGACACAGTGGAAAACCCTGGATCAAGCTGTGCCTGAAGCCTGCAAGTTTCCCTCTCCCAGGGCATTCTATTACAACAGTCCCCTAAATCCTCCTGTTTACTTAGGCCAGTTTGAGTCGGGTTTCTGTCATTTGCAACAAAAGCAGCCTAATTGGTACAGAGGAAAAGAAGACAGTCATCTCCACGAGCCCTCACACTGGTCTGTCGGGTATGTGAGCCCCTCACCACAAGGCACGGAACACTTGTGGATTCAGGAAGCCAAGCCAGTTCCCATCTCCTCCTAAGGCCTGTGTTTCCTAAAGAAATTTGCGACATGATATCAGGCACTGTGACTTCTCATCGAGATACACTTGCTCTGATTTGCTGGCTGTTGGTGATGTCAGCATAATGCTACTGATCCATGGATTAGAGTTCTTCTGCCCTAGTGGGGAGGGGCTAACACGGAGCTGTCCACAGAGGCTCTCTATGAGACTGGTGGTGCTCGGTGTGTGTATTAGTTCGTCCCTTTGTTCATTTGTTCATTCATTCATTCACAAACGCTGACTGGCTACATACAGTGTCCTTGAGTAAAACACAAAGGAGGGACAGAAAAAAAAAAAAGAAAAACAAAGGAGGGACAGGATAAAGAAGATGGGGTTCCTGCCCACAAGGGTCACGGATTAGAGCAGGACAGGCAGACAACTTCAAAAGAGTCAGCACAAAGGGATACAGAGCTGTGGGGATTAGGGGACATGGCTCTCTCTGGCTGGGAAGTGAAGTCAGACCAGGCTTTCCAGGGGATGAGAGCCCTGAGGGCGGCGAGCCAACAGGGCCTGCAGGGTGCAGGAGGCGTTTCAGGTGAGGACAGGCCTTAGGAAAGGGCAAGTGCGATGCCCTCAATACACAGCAGGTGTTTCAGGCTAAACATGGAGCCTGATGGGGAGAGGAGGCCAAGGTGAGGAAGATTTGGGTCTGTCTTGAGAGCAGAATGGCCCCATAAAGTCTGATCACACGTAACTCACCAGCAAACACAATTACACAAGTTTACGATCTGAACGCCAAAGCCAAACACAAACAATTTCCAGATTAGCCTCCATTCTGCAGCAGGCAACATGAGACTTTATTTTATTTAAAAAATACTGAATACCAAAGCAAAAGCAATACAGCCCATCACTTATGTCCCCAAAGTGATGGACACCTTTTTTTTTTTAATATGGAATGCTCCACAAATTTGTGTTATCCCTACACAGGGGCCAGACTCATCTTCTCTACATTTTTATAGGATGTGAGCTGCTGAGGTGAGCAGATGGACATCATTTTTAAGTCTAGGAAATAAATACTGCGCATCCCCTGTGGGTGAGGACCCAGGCTCTGAAGTCAAAGCGGAAAGTAGGTCCATACACACTCTTTCCTACCCTGCAGCTCCCTGGAGACCCCACGTCCTTACCTGGAGATCGAAGAACTTGCTGTAGCGCCGGTAAATGGCCTCCGTAGAGCCACTGGACCACGTGACCCGGATGATGTAGACCTGCAGGGAGGAAGGGAGACAGCCGTTAACGCCGAGGCAGCCTCTCCATCGCCAGGGCTCTAGAGCAAAGCACCAGGGTCAGAGGCAGCAAGGCCTGGGCTTGACTCTCAGCTCTGCCCCTGACCAGCTCTATGACTTGGGACAGGCTACTCGCCCTCTCTGCGACCCAGCTTCCTCTTCAGTAAAATGGGTATAATACCCTCACCTCTGAGAGTTGTGCAAAGGATCACAGGAAATCAAGTCTAGGAAAGCATAAGCACCCTGCTTATCTCAGGAGATGCTGCTATTTTCAGGATTTCTTACTCTCCACTCAATTCAGAGAGCCATCGGGCTGGCTATTTTGTCAGCATCATTCTTAAAACTTGGAATTGTCAGAAGTCACAGCAACCTGTGGCTCTCATCTCTCCCGAGTTTCTCATAAGCTTAGCCATCGTGTCATTTCCTCCAGTTAGGGCCTGGGCCGAGTCATCATTTCCCTCTATGGGCAGTTTCTCCGTCTGTAAAGTGTGCTAATAACAACTGTTTCTGCTGCCTACCAGGATAGCGTGAGGCTCTGATAAAGCAGAGGATGGGAAACCACTCTACAAACCACAGGGCCATGTTTCTAATCTCTGTCACTAACTGAAGCACGCACAGAAAATAATACATCGACGACAAATTCAGGCACAAAAGGTGACGACAGGAGGTCAGAGGCCTCTGGCTGGGGACTCTGGTGGCCTTGGACCCCACCTGGGTACGCAAGGGATAAGGGATGAGCACATCTATTTCTGCTTTGCACAAATGATCTGTGGTTACAGGGCGATTTTGACATGTAAAACATACATGTGTGAAAGCCACCTAGAAAGAGAAATAAACCCGAGGGGCTGGGTGTTGTTAGAGGCACAGGAATACACAGGCAAGGCTTCTGAGTCCATGAGTGCAGAGTGAGCTGGGGAGACAGCATGTGCATACATGAAGATAAATAACATGTGGACGGTGGAAATTGCTGCAGATGCTGACTGCAGCCATAAAACTGAAAGACACTTGCCCCTTGGAAGAAAAGCTATGACAAACCTAGACAGCATATTAAAAAGCAGAGACGTCACTTTGCTGACAACGGTCCATCTAGTCAAAGCTATGGTTTTTCCAGCAGTCTTGTACCAATGTGAGAGTTGGACCATAAAGTCTGAGTGCTGAAGAACCGATGCTTTTGAACTGTGGTGCTGAAGATTCTTGAGAGTCACTTGGACTGCAAGGAGATCAAACCAGTAAATCCTAAAGGACATCAACCCTGAATATTCACTGGAAGGACTGATGCTGAAGCTGAAGCTCCAATACTTTGGCCACCTGATGTGCAGTGCTGACTCAATGGAAAAGACCCTGATGCTGGGAAAGACTGAAGGCGAGAGGAGAAGGGGGCAACAGAGGATGAGATGGCTGGATAGCATCACCGACTCAACAGACAGGATTTGGAGCAAATGCCATGAGATAGTGAAGGACAGAGAAGCCTGTGTGCTGCAGCCCATGAGCTTGCAAACATTCAGACGCAACCGAGTGACTGATCAACTACAGCAGACATCATTATTTTTTGCATTTAATTTTTTTAAATTGGAGCATAACTGCTTCACAATGTTGTGTTGGTTTCTGCCATACAACAATGTGAATCAGCTGTAAGTATACATATATTCCCGCCCTCATGAGCCTCCCTCCCACCTCCAGCTCTATGTCAGTAGAATGCTGAGTTGAGCTCCCTGTGTCATACAGCAGGTTCCCACTAGTTATGTTTACACATGGCAGAGTATACATGTCAATGGCACTCTCTCAACTCATCCCACCCTCTCCTTCCCCTGCTGTATCATTATTTTACTGTGTTGATAAACCTTTCTTTCAACCAGAGTGCCTGGACTTTTCTCCTGGGAACCTCCTTTCCCACCTCAACACAGTCCTTTAGACACCACGCTGGGTACCACTGTCCACGGTGACTGGTTAAGGAGTGATCACGTGACTCATGCCAGGCCAATCACAGGCACTAAGAACCAGCCCTGGGACTTCTGCTCCCACCCTGAGAAAAACCAGTTCTCTCTTCCTTGAAGTTGCTCTGCCGTTAGGACACGACCTGGAGTCGCTGGGGGATCACAGCATCATCACTTAGGAGGAATGTGCCTGAGAATGAAATCAGCAGATTTCTGATGACACGGTCTGACCCTTAGATCCAGCTTTGCATGTAGCTCCGTCTACTCCTGGTCTCTCCTGAGCCAGTAAATCTCGGGCCACACCCACACTCCGGGAATATTTTTGAAGCCAGTTTGAGTTGGGTTTTTGACACATGTAATTTAGTCCTGACTGGCACAGGAAGCAGGGCAGGAGAGCTCTCTAAAGCTTGAAGTCATTGTGGTGTACCTTGAAGGGCATGTCGATCCAGAGAGCAGGAGAGGAAGGAAGAGGCCGTGGGTGGTGGGGGACGACGGTGGAGCAAAGACCAGCTCAGGGAGTACGGGGGGCCACACCTGGCAGTGGTTTCCAAGGTGGTGGTAAACAAAGTCTCTTCCCAAATGAGTTCTTGCTAGGATACCTTCATTCAAAACAGGAAAAGGAGGAGCAGCTTTGGGCAGAGGGAGCCAGAGCCCACTGTAAACACCAGGAACTTATGGGAGAAGTTTCTGCTGGTGAGAAGAGATGAAAAATTGAAAGATGAATCAGGACAAGGTGGGAGGTGCCCTTGAATGCCCAACTCAGAGGTTCACTGGGGACTCTCCAAATCCAACATCTATTTCATTTCAGTGAAGCACAGCAGGGAGGAAGGGACTTGGGCTCTTGAATCACAGTCTCCCAACCCCCAGAGCCTCAGTTTCCTTATCTGTAAAATGGAGTCATCAAGCCCACCTCACATAGCTTTATGATGATTATCAGAGATAAAGCTCTGAGTTCCTTGCCTGGCAGAGAGGAAAGGTTCAAGAAATCTTAGTATCCTGCACCCCGATTCCCCAATGCCTACCCAGCCCCTGTTTTAGAAAGAAATGATTTCATGATTTCACCAGGGATTCACGTATCTTGGCCCTTTTCTCTCCCACTAGTCCTGGGTCACTCATGGAGCCAAAGAACAGGTCAAGGCATCCTCTGGGAGACAGTCACCCTGGAAAAGTGATTTTACAACAAAAAGAGTTGTTATCAAAGCCACGCCAATAGTCATTAGTGTTATGAAAAAGAAAACACCAATTCTAGTTCACTAGAATGAAGTAGACAGTCGGACAGTCCGGACCCTACTCTTGGAGAGTGGGAAGATGGGCAATGAACCAGCTGATGAAGAAATATGTGTATAATTTAAGTTACAGTCCGTGCTAGGAAGGACCCCAAAGCCTGCTGTGAGAGTGCAAGACACAAGTGGTGGGGGTGAGCGTTCCTGGAAAGGAAAGTCCCTCCAAGGAAGCAGACTCTGAACTGACACCCGAGAGATGAGGAACTGGTCTGGAGAAGAGCTGAGGAATGTGTATTCCACACAGAAAGAGAAGTGCAAACAACGATGCGCAGGCTGGAAAACGCTTGGCCTGTCGAGGAACCAGAAGACCATTATGGCAGAGCAGCACTGGCGGGGAAGGGGGTGCTCCCAGGCGGGGAAGGGGGTGCTCCCAGGAGGGGCAGCGGAGGCATCACCGCAGGCTTACACACCAGGGCGAGGAACTTTATTCTTCTGAAGGTTTGTGAGGCACAGGGGTTGGGGAAAAAGCATGAGATATAATTTAATGTATATTTAAAAATAAATACATATATATATATATAGATAGATAGATAGATAAATATACCCACAGGCATACCTCTGGCTGTTGTGTAGAAAATGGTCTTGAAAAGGGGCAGGGAAACTAGTAAACGGGCTTCCCCGCATCTGAAAGGGACCACGGAACTCAGTCAACCAAATGGTCCCACCTTCCAGATGGGTAAACTGAGACCCAGAATGCACCTTACCAAAAGCCCCCATCCTGGGGGATGTACAAGCAAAGTTTAGATGACTATCTGTGAAGGACAATGCCAATGTGGATTAAAAAACAAGAAAAAAAAAAGATAACTGAAGATGTAAAAGCCAACACAGAGCATACACCCATAAATGGAGAAAAACAATTCTGCTTACATAATTCATTCTTGACCTCTTGCTTACAATTTTTAAAGTTCTGTCCCTATGGTACAAGAACTCTGCAGCAGATCTAATTGGTTTACTGGAATCAACCTCTGAACACAATTTGATAGCTTCACTTTTTAGGCACAGATCTAACTTTTTAATAAGAATGGTCCCACTGCAGAGCTTTGGCCTTTCCCAGGGCTTGGGGGCTGGTGAAGGAGCCCGTGTGATGGGTTCTAATGCCAGCCCTGCTGTGGTTGAAACTCACAAGGTATCAGTCTCTCTGGCCACAGCATCTTCCTCTCTAACATGGGCACAGGAAACCAACTTATGGTTCCCAAGGGGTAAGCAGAGGAGGGATAAACTGGGAGGCTGCTGCTGCTGCTGCTAAGTTGCTTCAGTCGTGTCCGACTCTGTGTGACCCCATAGACGGCAGCCCACCAGGCTCCCCCAGCCCTGGGATTCTCCAGGCAAGAACACTGGAGTGGGTTGCCATTTCCTTCTCCAATGCAGGAAAGTGAAAAGTGAAAGTGCGGTTGCTCAGTCGTGTCTGACTCTTAGCGACCCCATGGACTGCAGCCTACCAGGCTCCTCTGTCCATGGGATTTTCCAGGCAAGAGTACCGGAGTGGGGTGCCATTGCCTTCTCCGAAACTGGGAGGTTAGGATTGACATATGCACACTACTATATATAAACTAGATAACTAATGAGAGCCTACTGCCTAGCACAGGAACGCAATACTCTGTAATGACCTCTCTGGGAACAGAGTCTAAAAAAGAGTGGATATACGTTTAAGGACAACTGACTCACTTTGCTGCGCACCTGAAATTAACACAACAGTGTAAATCAAGTATACTATGAAAATTAATTTAAAAACAAATAAAATGGAATGGGGATAGTGTTTCCCCCGAGGACTCACTATAACAACTGAGGTACACAGGGCCTTGTCCAGTGCCCAGCACCCATGAGCTGTGTCTGGTGTTCCGGCTGGCCTGGCACCCCCGTCTCTCCTTTAAGTGGCGGCCCCCAATTCCCCTGGGTGGCCTGGCGCCCCGTCTCTCCTTTTGGTGGCGGCCCCCAATTCCCCTGGCTGGCCTGGCGCCCCGTCTCTCCTTTAAGTGGCGGCCCCCAATTCCCCTGGGTGGCCTGGCGCCCCGTCTCTCCTTTTGGTGGCGGCCCCCAATTCC
>NW_011494873.1:1320941-1321468 GCF_000754665.1 Bison bison bison
GGGAGGCTGCTGCTGCTGCTGCTAAGTTGCTTCAGTCGTGTCCGACTCTGTGTGACCCCATAGACGGCAGCCCACCAGGCTCCCCCAGCCCTGGGATTCTCCAGGCAAGAACACTGGAGTGGGTTGCCATTTCCTTCTCCAGTGCATAAAAGTGAAAAGTGAAAGTGAGGTTGCTCAGTCGTGTCCGACCCTTAGCGACCCCATGGACTGCAGCCTACCAGGCTCCTCTGTCCATGGGATTTTCCAGGCAAGAGTACTGGAGTGGGGTGCCATTGCCTTCTCACTTCTAATAATTAGGACTCTCTAATTCTGTCAAGGATTTTCTTATGAAATGTTTTGCAAACTGTTAGACCTCAAAAGAATCTTTGTGGTCAAAAATAACAACTTCTCTGCCATTTTATAAATAAGAAAACCAAAGCCCAGAATGGAGTAAGTGGCTCCCATGGGGAGGGTATAGGACTTCAGCTCTCCCAGCTTTTCTTTCAGTGCCTTTTTTAAAAAAAACTTAACAAGGTACCCCTTAAAGC
>NW_011494873.1:1321568-1347551 GCF_000754665.1 Bison bison bison
CTCCTTTAAGTGGCGGCCCCCAATTCCCCTGGGTGGCCTGGCGCCCCGTCTCTCCTTTTGGTGGCGGCCCCCAATTCCCCTGGCTGGCCTGGCGCCCCGTCTCTCCTTTTGGTGGCGGCCCCCAATTCCCCTTGAAAAGCCATGCCCCTTCTTTCCCTTGTCTTTGTGACAGAGAGTGTCACGTTCCAAGCCTGGCTACCAGAGTACTATCGGTCCCTGGCTTCAATAATGGCTCAGGGATGGGCACGTCACCCACGCCAGGGTGATGAGACTCAGTTCTGGATGTCTGACGGCACAATCAGGAAAGAGACTGCTTTCCTCACTGCAGCGACTAACTGGGAGACCATCACACCGAGACTTAAGACGGAGGAAGCGCAGAAGTAAGCAGAGGTCAGAGCAAGAGAGATGCGCCAAGTCCCATGACATTGTTTGAATCCCTGGATCCAGTATCCTGGACATTACCTAGACACAGGCCCAAACTTTTCCTTACTTATTTAAGTCAGTTTGAGTGAGTTTCTGTTACTTTCAACCAAAGCAATCCTAATACATCTGATCTTGGCTTTTAGATTATATCTCCAAAACAGTTTAATACCCAGTGGCCTGGCATTAAGAAATTAAAAGTAGACTTCACAACAGCCAAAAGGTGGAAACAATGCAAGTGTCCACTGATGGATGAATGGGTAAGCAAATTGTGGTATATTCATACAATGGAATATTACTCAGCCTTAAAAAAGGAAATTCTGCCATATGCTACAATATGGATGAAACTTGAAGACATGAGATGCTAAGTGAAATAAGCTAGTGCACAAAAAGACATGCTGTGTGATTCCACTCATAGTAGGTACTTAGAGTAGTTAAATTCCTAGAGACAGAAAGTAGAATGGCGGTTGCCAGGGACTGGGGAAAGGGGAACGGAGAGTTAGTGTTTAATGGGTTATGCAGGTTCATTTCCGCAGATGGAAAGAGCTGTGGAGACGGATGGTGGTGATGGAGCACGACAATGTGAGTGCACTTAACACCCCTAAGCTGGACCCTTAAAAACGGCTGAAATGGTAATGTTTATGTTATACATATTTTATCACAATTTAAATAAATAAATAAGCAGACATCCTTCAGAAATTTACACAGTACCTGTCATACTCCCTGGACACGACACTATAATTTTACAGTGTAGTCCTCAAAACATGGACTGCATACCTGAAGAACTTTTATACCCAGAATATATTTTCAAAAACACAAAACCGGCTCAACAGTAAGGAAACAAACCGACCTGATTACATGATGAAAAAAGACCTAAACAGACACTTTATTGAAGAGGATATATGGATGGCAAGTAAGTGCATGAGAAGATGTTCAACACCATTAGGCATTAGAGAAAGGCAAATGAAAACCATGATGAGGTATCACCATACACCCATTAGAATGGCGGAGATAGGTGATGCTGACAAAAACGTGGGCACAGGAACTCTCAGACATTGCTGCTGGGAAAGCAAGGTGGCACAGCTACTCTGGAAAGATCCTTGATGGGTGCTGGACCACTGGGTGAATGGTTATTGGAGAAAGGGAGGGTCACACAGGCTGAAGATATCACCCCAGGAATTACTCTCCCAGCAAAGGGGGAAAATATCCCTTTTCAGTGGAGAGATCTGGTGACCACAACTGTAACAGTGATCAAACCTAATGTCACCAATAAGAGGGATAATTAGACATGGAATGGTCCCTGAGGTGATACAGTAGGAGAATACAAAATCTGTCAAGTATCGATACCACAACATTTAACCTGAATCTCAAGCCTCTTGACCCAAGTTTCAATTCATAGAAAATAGAGGAGGTCGAGAAACAAGCTCAATGACACCAAAAGGAAACAATCAGACAGATCCAGAAGATGGGATGGTTTACAAGTCCACTCACAGGGCAGAGTTCAAATGCTACCTCCTCCAGAAAGCCCTCCCTGACCGCTCCCACCCCATCAACCCCCATCAACATTAGGTTGGGTCTCCGTGGCACACGTCTCCTTGGAACCCACCTCCTCATCACAAAGTCAGTCACATTTTACAGCAATTGCTGAGAGCAGGAACCATGACTGCCTTGTACACACACTGAACGCCCAGCACTGAGGTCAATGGAAAAATCTATACTTTGTGGGAAAAAAAATGAGGAAGAAACAGAGAAGCCAGGAAGTCCAGCCCTCTCTGGCTCTGTCCTGCTTCAGCATGGGACTCCCTTCAGCATGGGACTCCCTTCCTCTGGGAATGAGGAAGCAGAGACCATACTGGTGTCTGAGGGCCACCGAGGGCTTCCTCTCGCTCCCCACAGGAGGCTCTAAACTGGAATTAGCCACCATCAAAATCCCTTCTTACACAATCTCAGCAGCAGAGTCTGAATGACTAACTAAGTCTAGACTCCCCAGGCCTGGGTTTCCCATAGGGGCTCAGAGTCACCAGGGCCAGACGTCCTGAGCTTCTACTTCCTCTGAGTCCACAGGGAGATGAACTGGTGGCGAGGGGCAGGCTAAGGTGGGGGCGATGAGCCATAACAGGGTGCTTGGGGTCAAGGTGGGCTTGGTCTCCCCCAAATCCTCGTGAGCTTGCAGGTCAGGCGAACACCTTCCACGCTGTCCTGTTGAGGCTGGAGGTTCAGAAATGTACCTCCAGTGACTTGCCTGAGGTCACAAGCTACGCTGTGCAGTGCAAGGACTCTGCCCTCCCATTACTTCCAACCCCGACAGCCTTGCCACCCCGGGGAACCATGCCCTTGCCCAGCAGCTGGGCCACAGCTGACCTGGCAAGGTGCCTGCTCGCTTTCTATCTTAGAGCTCCTCCTGAGAGCCTGCTGGAGGCTTCTGAGTTCAGGGCTTAAGAGGGCCTGGACTCACCCTCTGCCTCCATCTCAGCTAGCTGCATGGTCTTGGGAAAGGGGCCTGACCTCTCTGCAACTCAGCTTCCTCCTCCGTAAAAACAGGGGGATCAAAATAGCATCAACCTCAGAGCTTGTGTGATAATTAATGGGAAAACGCACAGAGAGTGCCTAACATGGCCCTGGCACAGGGTAAACATTCCATGAAGAGAAGCCACCATCGTCGTCATCCTCACTAAGAGCTAAACACAGGGACATGAAGCTGAGGGGACCTTGCCCCTGCTCTCCATCTTGACAGGGGAGCCCCCCAGAGTCCCCTCTCCAGTCCCCATCGGCCCAGGGCCCTGCCCCTTCCACTGTCTTCTCTGGGCCCACGGCCGTGCAGAGGGACTGCCCCTCCAGGGCCTGGGCACGGGTCTCCCAGCTGTTGGATGAGCCAGGGTGCTGCCCCTCCCACCCCAACCCCTGGCCTCCGTCTTGAGCCTGCTTGGTGCTGGGGCTTCAGCGGCCCTGACCCTTCCTCTCTCCGGGCTGAGGACCATTCCAGGGAGGCCCAGGGCAGTGTGACCTGCCAGGAGTCATCATAAACAGGGTGGAAACCCCACCTGCTCATAGATGCCATTAGGTGTCCTGAAGCCTGGGCCACAGGAACCCACCCTGTCCTGGGGCCTCCAGAGACCACTTTTCTTCAACTCAGACTGCTTCTGGGAGACATAGAAGCCCCCTGGGAGACGCCAAGAATCCATCCATGGACCCCCTACATGAGAAGTGCCCCCTCTCCCATCCCACAGCCAGGGATGGTCAGTCTCTCTCAGGAACCTGAAATCAGACCTGAATATGCTGGCTCTGAGAGGATACTGCTGCAGCCCGAGCCACCTCCAGTTTGCGACAGACATCTGGTCTGCAGAGCGGGATGAAGGAAGGAGACAGAGGGGAGCCTTGCTCGGCTCCCACGCGCTCTCCAGATCCTGCTTCTGGGGCCCGCCCGGGGCTGCTGGGACACAGGACAGGGGACTGGCCTTCCAGTTAACGCCCCTCCCGGCATGAAGAAGGTCCGTGTGCAGCTAAAAGAATTCTGTAGTTTCGGGGAAAGTTCAGGCATCATCTTAGGTATAAGAACAGATTTCAATCTCAAAAAAACTATGTATACAATATATACATGTATGCATGTGCTTGTGTATATGTAATCTGTGTAGTTACATTCTGGAGAAAGAAATAGCAACTCACTCCAGTATTCTTGCCTGGAAAATTCCTTGGACAGAGGAGTCTGGTGGGCTATAATCCATGGGGTCGCAGAGAGTTGGACACGACTGAGCAAGTGTGCATGCGCACACACAGAGTGACATTCTACAGTCACTGTGACTACTGACTTAGTGAATGCAGACCTGCCGCTCCCAGGGGAAATGAGGGCTGGGGCCTTGCAAGCCTCTGATCACAGCATTTTCATCTAGTAGTCAACAGTACACAGCCTGGTTATATGTTTCTCTTTAACGACACCTTACTTAGTGTATGTTGTTCATTCACTAACCTTGACCTCATGGCCAGTGGCACTGGAACTAATGCCTGAAAGGAGCTTACCTAACACCCGTATTTTCTCCAAAAGGCACAACACAGCCATCCCAGGCTTAGGAACCCTAGACTGCCCTTCAGCACCACGTTTGAGGTCATTTTAAACAGCGAAATGGCTGATGAAGAGCACAAGAATGTGAAGAGAATGTAGCACTAAATAGGCCATGACAAAGACACTTATGCAGAGTATTAAGAGCTGCAACAAGAAAGCAGAGGTCGCTGTGTTCAGCCCGAGCTGGGAACACGCACATCAGGCCGCACACAATTTCTGCTGCCATGCACATGCCCACATCTGCAAGTGACTGGGGAAGCACTGCAAGTATTGGCTGGATTAGAAATAAAGTTCAGCAAATAGGCAAATCCCCAAATATGAAATCCACAAATAACACGGATTGACTATATTCTATATAAATGTGCATACGTACATAACCCCCTGATATGTATAAATAAATAGACATATAAATGTACATACACGGTTTGCTCTGGGTTGGTAGGAATATTAGACTTTAAAAATTCTCTTCTTGAGACTTCCCTGGTGGTCCAGTGTCCACCTGCCAATACAGGGGACACAGGTTTGATCCCTTGTCTGGGAAGATGCCACATGTCAGGGTCCAACGAAGTCTACGAGCCACAACTACTGAGCCCATGCGCCCAGAGTCCATGTTCTCCCACAAGAGAAGCCCCCGCAGAGAGAAGCCCACGCGCCACGGCGGGAAGGCAGCCCCCGCTTGGTGCAGCTGGAGAAAGCCTGGCTGCAGCAATAAAGGCCCAGCAGGGCCAAAAATAAATGAATATTAAAAACTTCTCTTCTTAATGCTTTCTTGTAGTCTTCTTCATATTTTCTATAGTCTGTTTTCTTTTAGGGGAAAAAAAAAAAGTCACTTTCCTAGGAGAACAGGAAGAAATGTGTCTGACTCAGCACCGTGAACTCCAAGGTGGAACGAGCCCCAGCTTCCCGCACTACCCTGGCTCACCCTCTGGTGCGCCAGTCCGGATCACAGAGCACCCTGGGTGCAGATGCAGCTGAGGACAGAGGCGGGAGTGCGGGGCAGGGAGGAGCTGGGAGTGGGCAGAGGGGGGCCTCGGCCCTGACCGCACTCCAAGTTTGGGGAGGTCCTTTGCGCCTTTCAGCCTCTGTGTTCTCTGAGGATAATGGGATAAGGATGCTCGTCCTTCTTATCTCACAGGCAAAGACTGAATGAGGTATTTTTTTCAAAGTTCCTGAAATGGAATCTACCTTGGTCAGAATCTCTGCCCATGGCTGGGATTTGAGAGAGAATGTTCCATAAATGCTTCCTATGGCCTCCAGTCACCTCCTTTGGCAGGTCCAACCTAGCCCCATGGGTTGGGGGTTCCCAGTGCCTGGAGGACCCCATTAAACACACAGAAATTTACATTCCATTTCTAAGTGACAACAGCCAAGAGGTCACCCATGAATAAAGATTTAAACTAGAACAAAGTTTAGAGGCCTTTAAAAAATGCCTGGAACCAGGGCTGGGCATGGCTAAGTAGTGGCCCAGAAACGGGCAAGCCCCAGGCAGCTCGGTTTAACTGCCATGCCCTCTCCCTGCAGACCCACTGGCCCAGAGCTCTGCCCACAGCCGCGGCCCTGGGAGAGGCCCCAGAACTCCACCGATACAGCCTCCCCAGGGCAGGATGATATGAAACAGCTGTCTTCCCGCCTCGGGAGTGCTGTGATCTCATATGCTTTCATCATGTGAACTCACAAAACATGAGAAGGTGTTTTTGCCCTGAGAATAAAATCCCTGAGGCACGGGGGAATGGCCTCCAATCACACTTTGTTTCTGCAGATCTCTGTGGTGGGGTTTCTGGGGCTGAAATTCCCCACTGATGTTAATTAGAAGGGGCGTGGCTTCTGCACTAGTCACAGGACAAAGGGATTTCATTTTGATGGGAGGGGTGCGGTGGCCAGAGGTTTACATTTGCGGGAGGGTCTGGGGACGGGTGTGGTCCAAGCTCTTCTCAAGCGACGGTCTTTGCTTAGATGACAGTCTCAGGGCACGCAGGAGCTTGGGCACACCAGCGGGTTTCAGGTGATTCAGGGCTCGGCACTCAAACTGCAGGGAATCCCACAGTGAGAAAGTCAGTCTCTGCCATTCCCTTCCAGCCCTGACTGGCTCAGAAAGTTGGCAGTCGTGGTTTCTTAACACCCCGTCCAGCACTTGTTGGTCTCATTTCCTGAAGAAGGGACAGAAGACCTCAGGGCAGGCAACCCTTGCCAGGAAGAACTTTAACACGCTGATTTTCTTTTTCCTTTCTATTTAGTTCCCTTCTATTTCTAGCGAGGGCTGCTGGTTTTCCACTTACAGTGGACAGCTAAAATTTCCTTTAAAAATAATCTAAGTCAAAAAAAAAAAAAAAGAGTCAGTTTGAAGAACAACACTGAGTTAAGGATTAAGGATATATGGTACAGGGGTTTGTGGCAGGATGGTGGCGGCGGGACAGTCCCCAATGAGGGCAGGGCTGTTTTAAGTGGAATTCCTTGCCATTCTCATCTGTCTGGAGCTGTTGTTTACAGGCCAATGAGCCCACATTTCTCAAGGTGAAAGCCCTCTCCTGGCTCTGAAGTATTGATGGGGAGCCTGGAATGACCTGGGAGACCAAAGAACACATCGAAAGCAAGGGTACCAATAGGACAGCAGGGTTGGGGCTGTTTTCCTGCAAGGGCTGAGAGAAAGGAGCACCAGCAAGACACAACTCTGCGGCCCATTAGTGATGCCTGCCCTGGGCCCCGGGCCCCGGGCGGACATGTACCACACAGCTCTGATTAGGGCAGCTCCTCCATTCTACAAATGGGGATTCAGAGAAGTGTCATGACTTGCTAGGGGTTCCACTCCCAGCATGGACTCTTTAAACTTCCATGGTAGTATGCAAATTTCCTTGCACGTTCCTCGGGGCCTCCTGCACAATGACACCCCAGAGGACTTCACATTTGGAGAGTTCTTAGGTGATTAGCCAGTGGTCAAATTGGCCTGCAAGAAGCCCGCGGCTGCTGGTGAGGTGGGTGGGTTCCCAGACTTTCCACCCTGGTTTCCACTAGGCATTGCCGCTTTTAGCTCTTCTATATGTGGAAGAGGGTGTAACTGGTCCACACTGCCACAAGGCAACCCTCAGTGGAGCCTCTAGACAGGGCTCAGGCTCCTCCATTGCTCACGGTCTTCCTTTGCCTGCTTCAAGCCGACAGCACAGGGTTCCAAGACTTTAAAATATACAAAAATCCTGCTCTAGATCATCCCTCATTTTATAGTTGGGGTTATGAGGTCACAGAGGGGAAGGGACTTGCCAAGGCCACACAGCAAGTGGGGAGGAGAGTTGGAACCAGATCTAGGGCCCTCTTAGGATGAGGGCTGAGGATGCTGGAGCTCCAATCTGGAATGCTGTTTCTCAGGTGTGGGGAGCTCTTTTTGGATTGAGAGAGGAAAAACTCCATCTCTCATGCAGCACGAAGAAAAGTGAAAGTGTCAGTCATTCAGTCATGTCCAACTCTTCGCAACTCCATGGACTGTAGCCCGCCAGGCTCCTCTGCCCAGGGAATTCTCCATATTGAGGGGCTATGACTTCTGTTCACAGACCACACAGTTCCTGCAGCAAGTCCTTAGCCCAGGATAACTAAAGCTGTCCTGCACTGCAGCCAGAACAACCTTTATTAAACACAAAACATGTGCAGCCCTGAAATCAAGCAGCAGTGTTAGTTCCAAGATCTAGATGGGTTTCTGGGGATATGTCTGAGGGCGCCCAAGAGTCTATAAACCCTCGTTTAAGAAACCGACTTTGAAAGGTAACTGCGACCTTCTGGGCCACCCCAATAAAGCTCCCACACCGGTTGGGTTTCTGGGTTGGTGGTTCCTGGGAAGAGCTTGGTAATTAAAGACTGGCTGGGCTCCAGGCCCACCTCGCTGGCTATCTGCTGCCAGGGCTTAAGGCGGAGGACAAAGTCGCTAAAGGGCGGGGAGGTGTGGGGCTGGGGTGGGGTGAAGCAGGAGGTAAGGAGGGAGAGGAGGAGAGAAGGGTGGAGGAGAAGGGGAGAGCGGGGAGAGGGCAGGGGCAGCTGGCCAGGCTCCACCAGCTTAACTAACGGGAAACATGATTCTGCCATTCCCCATGGAGACCACGCACTCCCTTTGGTTCCCGATCTGTCAGCTCTCCCCAGATGTCTGCCCAACATCTGGCCTATGTAGGTCAGCATTCCCAACCTCTTTTTAGAATTGCAAAACCCTGCTGCATGTTTGATTTCCCAACACCCCAGAGCAGCATCACCACCGGAAGTGCTGAGAAACGTGTTATTTCTCTTTTTAAAGAAGGTCCATTAAATTTATATTAGTCACCCAGTCGTGTCTGACCCTTTGCGACCCCACGGACTGTAGCCCACCAGGCTCCCCGGTCCGTGGGATTCTCCAGGCAAGAATACAAGAGTGGGTTGCCATTTCCTTCTCCAGACATTAAGTTTAATCCTGGAGAAATGCCACTGAGTGTCATGATGCCCTTGAGACCTAGGATGTCAGAGTGAGGCAGGACCAAGCTGAGTGGTGTGTGTGTGTGTTAGCTGCTCAGTCGTGTCTGACTCTTAGCGACCCCATGGACTGTAGCCCGCCAGGCTCCTCTGTCCATGGAATTCTCCAGGCAAGAATACTGGAGTGGGTTGCCATTTCCTTCTCCAGGGGATCTTCCTGAGCTGAGTGGGGGCCTAAAATAAAAGCAGCATCCATGCCAGGAAACCTGCTGGCTACATGCTGACCCTGTGCTGGGCACTTTGTGGTTCTTTAGTCACTTACTTGTGTCCGACACTTTTGTGACCTCATGGACTGTAGCCCTCCAGGCTCCTTTGCCCATGGGATTTTACCAACATCATGTCAATCATCATGAAAGGCCTGTCAGAAGGTGGGGCCGTCCTCAGATGGGGGAGGTGGAAACCCAGGGCCATGCTGCCATGCTCAAGGCCAGGTAGCTGGGAAGCTGGCGACCTCAGTCTCAAGCCCAGCTCCTTCAGCCCCCGAAGTCCCTTCTCCTCCTCCCAGATCCCCAAGGCCAGGCCTGGCCCCAGGCAGCGTTTTCCTGTCCCGAGTCAGCGTCAGGATTGCCAAGCTCAGGCGCCACAGCAAGTGACATACAGAGTGCGGCTGGCAGCCAAGGTTTTTTCTTTTCAATCTTTTCAATTAAGTGAATGCTTGGAAAGGGGCCCAAATACAAGTGCTTGTGGTGTTAGCAGCAGATAGAACGCTCTGGTTCAGGACTGACTGTACTCCTCGCCCCTAGGACACACAGTAAATGCTCAGGTGGGCGATAAGGCTGGTCTCAGACTGTGCCTACGGGCAGAGGGCTGCCAAGCTGGGAGGTGGGAGACAGGTCCAGTTTATCTCTAAAGTGCAAGTAGAACTGAGTCTCTCTTCTGCTACAAACACTTCAGTTCATTTATTCATTCAGCAAATATAGAGCACCTACTGTGTACCAGGCTCCCTTCCAAAGGCTGGAGATACGGCCATGAACCAGGAAGACAGAAGTCCTGACCCTTCTGGAGCTCTCAGACAGTGAAGACAACAAAGGCATGTCAGGTCTTTAGGGGGCCTCCTCCCGCTCCCACCTGACCAGGTGCTCCCCTGCCTGTGACCCCTGCGCCTCCCATTGCCTCTGGAGGGAGCATCTTCTCTCCCTTCACCTGTATAGCAACTCGTCACTTCCCAGGAGTCAGTGCAGAGGTCGCCTCCTCCTGGAAGCCTTCCTGGAGACCCTCATTCTCCAGGTTCCCACTAGGGCTGCCCTTGCTCAGCACATGTTCTTCCGGGAAATCTGTTCACATGACTTCAGCCCACTCCCCTGGGGGCCCTCAAGCCAGGCCTGTAGGGCTCACCCTAGTCTGTGCTGCGCCTGCTCTCAGGAACTGCCCAGTGGGAGACCAACAGGCGGATGGAGAGGCAGGCGGGCAGAATGAGAGAAAGCCAAGACAGGGCCACACGGTCATAAATCAAGGTGGCCTCATTCAAGGCTCTGAGTCTGGGGTAACAATGCTCTTGGAATGGCTGAGTGAACAGTTCAACCGCCAAGCATGCTAGAGACAGAATCGGCTTTGTTACAGAGAAGAATGCAGGCACAGGGCCCAGCCTGGGAGAGAGGTCCACTCTTCACCCCGAGACCTCTCTGGGCAGGCGATGGAGAATAAGAGAACAGCATAGGAGCAACTCCAACTGCGGGTGGAGGCAGCATTTCACATCATCCAAGAGTCCGGGCAGCCGAGGGGACTCTTAGGAGGTGATGGGCTCATTCTTCCTGTCTGGGGTGGTGGTTATGAGAACCTATACACGCACAAAAGCTAACAGAATGTGATACCAAAAAAGGGAATCCTCCTGCATGCTGTTGCTGCTGCTAAGTCACTTCAGTCGTGTCCGACTCTGTGCGACCCCATAGATGGCAGCCCACCAGGCTCCCCCGTCCTTGGGATTCTTCAGGCAAGAACACTGGAGTGGGTTGCCATTTTCTTCTCCAGTGCATGAAAGTGAAAAGTGAAAGTGAGGTCTCGCAGTCGTGTTAGACTCTAGCGACCCCATGGACTACAGCCTACCAGGCTTCTCCATCCATGGGATTTTCCAGGCAAAAGTACTGGAGTGGGGTGCCATTGCCTTCTCCGAATCCTCCTGCATGCATGCATATAAATCAAAAATTAAAATTAACAACTACTCTTTAATGCCATTAAAAAAAAAAAAAGGCACTGGCTTTCGGGTACCTGGGTGTGATTCTGGGCTCTATAGCTTACCGCTGCTGTGGGACTTCATAAGTCACTTCATGGCTCTGAGTCTCCATTTTCTTATTTGTAAAATGGACAGAACAGTCGTACCTACTTTACAGGGTTGGCTAGGGATTCAACAGGCTAATGCAGGGCAGAATCTTGGCACACAGCCTGACTTACAGGAAGCTGCGAGTGCAATCACTAATAACTCTGTCAGAGATGGGGCCCTAGAGGCTCAGGCTGAGCCTGTCCCCCAGCCCCCTCCAGGCTGACTCAAATCTGTCGAGACAAGCTATGTTAAAGGGAAAAGTCAGGAATGTCTCGCTGTGAAATCCAATCAACTGCCCTCCCTGAAGCCCATCTTTCCCTCACTGCTGGGGTCTCACCCAGAGGATGGGCATGACCCACTCGCAGGGCCAGGGGGCCCAGCCCCTCTGTTCTTCTAGACGGAGACTCAGAGCTGGTGGAAACTCTCGCTGGACCGGGTCTGCAGCATCAGCCGGGCCTCTGGCTGCCAGCTCATGGCCTTGCACACATCTGGCCGGAGCGGCACGGGGAACTTTCCAATGGCAAGCAGAGGTGTTGGCAGCCGGAGCCCAGGCTCTGCTGAAACTAACCTGAAGGCTAGCTTTCTAGGAAAGCCTCCAGGGCAAGCACTGAGGGCTCGTGGAGATGGCCCAGGTTGCCAGGCCTCAGAGGAGCCCGGGGCAATGCAGGAAATGCAGCTGAGAGATTTTAAATCAGCGCCTCTCCTATGGGGAGAACTGGGTAGCCACCTGGAGCACCCACTGTGTGCAAGCGCACAGGCAGCAGGGATGAAGCTGAGTAACGCAAAAGAATCCAAACGGCCAGTTTACTTGGCTGACTGGGCATGGGGAGTGGTGACACTGGCTGGCACGAGGCCACACGGCCAGCACGTGACAGAGTTAAGATCTAAACCAGGGCTGTGGGGGTCTTCCCTGGTGGTCCAGTGGTTAAGATTCTGTGCTTCTACTGCAGGGGGCTGGGCACGGGTCCAACCCCTGATCAGGGAACTAAGCTCCTGCGTGCCATGTGGCACAGCCATGAAATCAACCAGGACGGTGGGACATGCGGTCCCATGGGTCTTACTGAGTGTGTGCTCAGTCGTGTCCGACTCTTTGTTTCCCCGTGGACTGGAGCCCACGAGGTTCCTCTGTCTGTGGGATTCCCCAGGCAAGAATACTGGATGGGTTGCCATTTCCTACTGCAGAAGATCTTCCTGACTGAGGGATCTCGCATCTCCTGCACTGGCAGGCAGCTTCTTTACCACTGCGCTACCTGGGGTCTTGGTTCACACCTAAAGGGCCCATCACAGTGCCTGACACACAGTAGGTACTCAGCAGAGAAGAGAGTGGTGGAATCCTCTCACAGGCCACAGGCCCTCAGGGAGCACTTTACAGCCACTGATGGAGCACGGTGGAGGAGGAGCTAATTCTGTTGGTGGAGCTTGGAGAGGCTCTGAATCTGGAGGGATTCACAGGGGTTCTCCAGCTGAGGACCAACACTAATGAACACTTGTGAAATCCTCAGGATTTCACTCTGATCTCAGGAGCCCTACGGAGTGAGGCTTACCGTCCATCCCATTTCACAGCATGGTGAACTGATGGTGGGTCCAAAGCCACACCGCTGCTTGAGGAGGGGGCCAGAATGCAAACCCAGGTTTGTCTGACTCCATAATGCCCCTTACAGTCCCCAACCAAAGCTACAGACACTGCAGCAGAAACTGCAGAAGCCAACTGTCCAAACCAGAACAAGAACCGTGGCATCCCACAGCAGCAGCTCAGGGAGTTTCAGTCTATAGCTGCCAGCCCCCAGGTCAGGGGCTCCAAGAGAGTGCTGGGAGCTCTCCTGCCACTCCACGGGGAGACAGGCAGCCCCGTCTCAAGACAGCAGCAAAGCAAACAGCCACAGACTCAGACAGACCTGGGTTCCAACCCTGGCTATATACTTCCTTGAGCAAGCTACTTAGGAGCCCCAGTTTCCCCATCTGGTAAGTGGGGATGCTAATACAGTCAGCCCTTTGCTTTTGTGGATTCAACCAAGCTCAGATTTAAAAAGAAAGAGGAAGAAAATCCAGAAAGTTCCAAAAAACCAAAATTTGAATTTGCTGTTTGCCGGCAACTATTTACATAGCATTTACATTGTATTTACAACTATCTACATACTTTGGCCACCTCATGCGAAGAGTTGACTCATTGGAAAAGACTCTGATGCTGGGAGGGATTGGGGGCAAGAGGAGAAGGGGACGACAGAGGATGAGATGGCTGGATGGCATCACTGACTCGATGGGCGTGAGTCTCAGTGAACTCCGGGAGTTGGTGATGGACAGGGAGGCCTGGCGTGCTGTGATTCATGGGGTCGCAAAGAGTCGGACACGACGGAGCGACTGATCTGATCTGATCTGATCTGACATAGCATTTACATTGTATTAGGTATTATAAGTAACCTAGAGACGATTAAAGTATTTGCTGAGGATACACAAGGGGACTGCAAGGAGATCCAACCAGTCCATCCTAAAGGAAATCAGTCCTGGGTGTTCATTTGAAGCACTGATATTGAAGCTGAAACTCCAGTATTTTAGCCGCCTGATGTGAAGAGCTGACTCATTTGAAAAGACCCAGATGTTGGGAAGGATTGAAGGCAGGATAAGGGGACGACAGAGGTGAGATGGTTGGATGGCATCACCAACACAATGGACATGAGTTTAGGTAAACTCCAGGAGTTGATGATGGACTTGAAGACCTGGTGTGCTGCGGTTCATGGGGTCGCAAAGAGTCAGACACGACTGAGCGAATGAACAGAACTGAACAAGGTTATGTGCAAACACTATACCACTGTATATAAGGGACTCCAGAATCCATGGATTTTGGTATCCACAAGAGCCTTGGAACCAGCCCCCATGGATACCAAGGGATGACTGGAAGAGTGTTACCTGTCTCTCAGGGCTGTTGTAAAGGGATAATCTCAATAAGATGCCTGGTAGAGTGGTGGCCCCTAATCCCCTGCCGTGCAAGCAGAGTGGGTTCCGTAGGCCCAAATCAAACTAGATTATTAGGTTGAACTAAGTGAAATTGCCATTTGTTAAGTCAAAAACTGGCAATTTCATACGGTTTGACCTTGTAGCATCCCAAAGGGTTATAGTATTCCATCCATGTCCACTGGACTCTTGAGGGTTTGCTATGTGTCACTTACTGGTATGACTCCTCTATTTAAAGATGAAGAAGATACTGAGGTTCTGAGAGGTTAAGTAACAAACCCTAAACCGCACAGGCAGAAAGTAATAAAGCCAGGATTTACACCCAGGCCTGGCTGCCTCCAAGGACTGTGCCTTATCCACTATGACACAATGCTTGGTCTGGTGGCAGGAGCGGGTCAACACAAGGCATCTGACTCTGTCTCAGCTGAAGGATGCCATCCATGGCCATCACCCTAGAATCATGGGACCTTGGGACTAAGAGGGTTCATTGAAAGAACAAGAACTGACTTGTTCTGGGTCAGGTCCTGGACTGTGAGGGACTCAGGGCCTAGTGGAGAGGAGACAAGTTAACAGACAACTAGACCCAGTGCAGGAGCACTGAGACAGGCTTGGTCCAGTAGGAAGCATCTAAGCTGAACGCCCTGGTTGGGTGACAGGTAGATATAGGCCAATTAAGACAGTCTAGGATACTCCTTAAACATCTGCCTCCTCCATGTAAGTGCAGCTCCATCTTCCTATCCCCCTGGGCTTGAGGGCATGAGGGAGAAAAGAAACAGATGAGAATGTAGAGGGACTGAGCTCTCAAACCCTGGGGACAGCCATCTATTAGGGGTACCAGAAGAGGATTAGGGATTCTCACCCCAGATAAAGGAGGGGAGGCTGCATAAGTGGGTACCAAACTTTGCACATCCAAAGAGCCCCTTTTCCTGCATGAAACTGCATGTGGTTCCCAAAGGTCAGGTTCTGTGGATTCCTTGGCCACCCCTGTACCTGTGCCCTGCTGGTCTCCTCACCCAGCAGATTATTCCTCCTAGCCTTGATGTGAACCCCTGTGTGGACTTTTTCACCAGCTTCTGGGGCTTCATATACAAGTCTGTGAGACAGAAAAAATGGAGCAGGGGAAGCGGGGTCCCTCCTTCTCCCTCCCTTCAGGACGCTTTCCTGACTCTGGTCCTAACCCAGTCCTCTCCCTTCTAGAGACACCTGGCATAATACATAAAAATATAAAACAATGTAATTGCTCACAACCACCAATGGTCTCCATCGTGTTTCCTACGGGGCTACACTGCATTACTGTTTCCACTCAGCAGTGGTGGAAAGTAAGACCCAGTGTGTGAAGTAACCTGTTCCATCCAGCTGGTAATGAAGTCTGATGGCAGAGTCTGAGGTCTTAACAAGCATGCATGTTTCTACCACCAGAGATGAAGCTTTGGGCGTATTTCTTCCCAGATCCTTTTTCTATACGTTAGTTTATGAAATTAAGATCACATTGTATATATGATCTTTTTCACTTGTGTTATATGGTGAGTGAGTCCCTATTTCATTAAAAATTCTTTGAGAAAAATTTTTGAAGGATCTTCAGTAGTCCATTTATTTAATCATGCCTCTGATAAGCACTGGTGTTATTTTCAATATTATTTTAATCACCACACTGCTAAACATCCGAATACATAAATCTTCAGGGAATGTTGCTTTTAAATCTTAGGAGGGGGTGTGTCCATTTAGAGACTGTTTCTCAAGGTGAGGTCATTCCAGACCACCCATGTCACATCGTCCAAGGTTGCTTATTAAAAATGCACATCATTCGTTAGGGGATGAGAATGATGATGATGATAAATATAATACTAACAGGTAACTATTCAGTACTTTATGTCCTAGGCACTGCTCTAAACCCTTTACAGGAAATAACCCACAGTGGGTACTATTCTTACCCTCATTTTACAGATGAAAAACTTGAGGCACAAAGAAGTCACTTACGAAGGTCACACACTCAGCCACTCACTAGCAGGGCCAGGTCAAATTGCCGCCTGACTCCCAAGCCCAAACTCTGACACTTCTACCCAGAAGTCTTTCATCTTTTTGCGTATATGTGCCGCGGAGCCTCTTGGCAATCTGATGGTATCTATGGTCCCCTTCTCAAAATAACTTAAAAATGAATAAAGCATGTAACATTCCAAATGAAACTAATACTGAATAAAAATGTTTCAAAAAGACAATGAATAGACACACACTTTATTAATGCAATAAGTAACAAAATCCAGCAGTAGGTCAAAAAGCATCATGATTCTGAAGCAGGGGTAAGTGTAAATGATCTACTGGGGTCCATGAGACAACTGTAAAGTGAGTGGGAATACCTGTGAATTTCCACCTGTGACAAAGTCACAGGCATTAGTAAATATCCAAGGGTCGCTGTCTTCATAAAGGAAAGCAACGCTAAATTGCTATTGGAGGTTATTGATGATAAAGATGTACTCCTCCCCCTTCGAAGTTCAAGGACCCTCCAAATTCTTCCCATATTAAGAACTCTGCTAGCTGGCTCTCCTTGTCCGGGAACATCCATCTCCTGTGGACCCCAGCTCAGAATGCTGCCTCTCTGTCCTAGCAGGGCATAGGCAAGCCAGGCCTCGGCCCCTTGCCTTGTCCCCATGGCCCTATAGCAGGCCCCACGACAGCCCTTACGTCGTAGTGACATGGTCTAAACAGATGGTGACCTCTGTGAGGACAAAGGCTGCCTGGTCATCTCAGCCTCTCTTTGGCTTGGGGCCAGGCCTGGCCCGGGGCAGACAACAAACCACATCTGTGCAACTGACTGGCAGCCAAGGATGGCCCAACGCCACTGCTGCTGATTCACACCCTGGCCAGGAAGGAGGAAACGGGGACGCCAGTGTGTGGGCTTCTGGCTTTCTTTGTCAGTGGAGCAGGCAGGGGGGTCCCTGCAATTCTGCCTAATTAAGCGGAACAGAAAATCCTATCCTTATGTGCTTTAAAGGCAAGTCTGAGGGGTGGAGGTGGTGGCGAGTTGAGTGTACCATTCTTTACATTCAGTGACAGGCAGCAGAGCCGAGTGTGATCCTGGGCAAAGTACTTCATCTGAGCCTCAGTTTCCATGTTTGTGAAATGGGCTAGTAACAGTGCCTGCGTAGCAGACATCTATTGTTTCCACCCATTCGGGCGCCATGCCCCACTTCTTCCAGCAACACAGCACCCCAAGTCCCCTACAACAACTACCGACAGTTTCGGTGGGCTGGTCTATCACAGCTCCTCGCCCTTCCTAACCAAAGGAGGGTCAGGTGACCCGGCTGGGCCAATCAGTTTCTCTCTCCCTGGAACTGGACTCATGAGTGGCCACAGGGACTGAGGGATGGAGCAGGGGCCTGCTTCTCGTGATGCTGATGCCTGTTGGCAGTTTCAACTCCCTGGATGGCCCCAGCTGGCCAGGTCCTGTCTGTGATGGGGGGCTAAGCCAGTCCTGCCAGAGCCATTTATCCAATACATTTCCTCTGGCTTACGTTAGCTAGGTTCATTTCTGTCACTTGCTACCCAAGAATCCTGAGTAATACTCCTTATCTCACAGAACTGCTGCTCAGATTCTGCGACATAAAGCATGAAAAGCTTTTGAGCATATAATAAGCACTTGAGTAAATGAAAGCTGTTCAATAATAACAATAATAAGTAATTATTAAGTCTTGAGAACCAAACCAATCCGGAGTTATTTAATCCCTCCCAAATTTCAGAATTCCTACTGGCTTTCATGGTGTTGGTGGTGGTGGTTTAGTTGCTAAGTCATGTCTGACTTGTGACCCCATGGACTGTAGCCTGCCAGGCTCCTCTGTCCATGGGATTTTCCAGGCAAGGATACTGGAATGGGTTGCATCCCCATCTCCAGGGAATCTTCCTGACCCAAGGATGGAACCCATGTCTCCTGCACCGCAGGGGGATTCTTTACTGCTGAGCTGCCAGGGAAGCCCTACTGGCTTTCACAGACCCCTCTCTGTTTCCCATCCTCCACTCCTTCTCTGACTTCATCTCTCCTGTCTGCACACAGTCCTCCTGTGCACAGGTGCTCAGTCCTCCTGTGCACAGGTGCTCAGTCTTCCTGTGCACAGGTGTCCAGTCCTCCTGTGAACAGGTGCTCAGTCCTCCTATGAACAGGTGCTCAGTCCTCCTGTGCACAGGTGCTCAGTCCCCCTGTGCACAGGTGCTCAGTCCCCCTGTGCACAGGTGCTCAGTCCCCCTGTGCACAGGTGCTCTCTCCCTCTAGCCTCCCAGGTTTGTTGTGTGTCTGCCCCTTCCATTCTCCTGTGAAAGGTGTGCCCCCCACCCATCAAGCTGGGGGAGTGTCTTTGAGTCCCAGCTCCTCCTGACCTCTCCAGCAACTTTCATTTGGGACACCTCTGATTCTGAGCACTGGCTGGGTGTGTGTGTGTGTGTGTGTATGTGTGTGTGGGAGGAGGGGGGGAAGTGAGAGGAGCAGGGCATGGCCTTCTTAAAGGTAGAGTCTATGTTTATTTATTTAGGCTGCACCATGTGGCTTGTGGGAATTTAGTTCCTCAACCAGGGATTGAACTCAGGCCCCGGGTAGCAATAGGGTGGAGCCTTAACCATTGGACTGTCAGGGAGTCCCCTTTGCTTTTATTCTTCTGTGGGTTTTGGCCCAGTCAGAAACCCCCAGACCCTTGGGGCCCCCAGCCACCCATCAAGCTCCATCTCCATCACTCAAACCTCTCCTGCTTTTTGCAAACATGCCAGATGCCAGGGCTGCTGCTTCCTTGTCCTCTGTCCTCTCTGCCTGAAGCCCTTTACCCTTTGCCACTCGGCAGCGTCTCTCCTATGGCGTGTGAGCAGCCTTGGGTACCGTGCTGCCTTCTCCAAGTCCAGCTTCCCAGAATCCAGGGGCACAGGCCCCTGCTCATTCCTCAGTGCCAGACTAGTCCTAAACTGCCATCCATCTATCTCTCAGGACACTGGCCTCCCTGAGGTCTGAATCCCCGCTTTGCACATCTGGGTGTCATCTCTTTGCTCAAAAGTGCCTGGCCCCTGAAGGGATTTACCTGTGTTCAGTGAATTCTTAAGAACTGTCAGAATCACGAAGTATGATCGTTTCTTGGTAGTTGTCTTATTGAAAGTGGTAGTTTTAGCAGTCTTGCCAGATCAAGCACAGGATGCCCAGGGAAATTTGAATTTCAAATAAATAATGAATGATTTTTTAGTATAAGTATGTCCCAAATTTTGTATGTTTATCTGAAATTTAAATTTCCCTGGGCATCCTGTATTTTCTTTGGTAAATTTGGCAGCCCTAGGCTCTGGGACGGCTGGAGAGAGGCCTGCAAAAGCTGGCAGGAGAGCTCTGCCTCCCCAACCGCTAAACGCGTGCACACACATACACACACACACACTCTGCCTCCCCAACCGCTAAACGCGCACACTCACACACACACACACACACACACACACACACACACACACACACTCTGCCTCCCCAACCGCTAAACGCGCGCACACACACACACACACACACACACACAGAGTAGATGCACCTCTGGTCCCTTGTCCCTTCGCTACATGAAAAAGGCCCCAGGCTTGGGTTCATCTCCTATCTGCAGGTCTGCACCTGGGCCAGCAATCATGAGGAGAGAACACCTGCAGCTTGGAAAATGGGACCAAAGGAGGATGGCTTCCAGCAAAGCTCGGGCCTGTGGGCTCCGGGAAGAGCCCCTCAGGAGTGGCACCAGCCCCTCCCCAGAGGCCGACTGGTGGGAGACCCCAGGCCTCCCGTCTATCGCATCAGCCAGTCCCCACAAACCAGCAGAGGGCAGGGATGCCAGCTCCACCCTGGTCTGGGTGACCCCACTGACAAGGGCTTGAGAGGAACCCCAGGGCCCCAGTTTCTGGGCACAACCCCAGGCCAGGAAGCACCAAGGTACAGCCGTGCCAGCAGCGCCCTCAGGCACTCTGCACAAAAGCTCATGAAACTTCCCCGCCAAAGCCGCCCATTTCCCAGAGGAGAAGGCTGAGGTCCCAGAGTGAGTGAAGAACAGAACCAGCCCCCGGCCCAGTCTCGGCGCAGAGGCGCGCGCACCCTGACGGCCTCCGGAAGAGGCCTCCTCGCCGTGGGCCAGGGCGCGCACGCCTCGGCCTCGCGCCCGCCAGGCTGACAGGACGCTCAGTTGGCGGCTGCCCTTCTCATAGCTACAGTGACCTGCAGCTGGCCCTGGCCTCCCAGGGGAAGGAGAAAACAGAGTCACACCACCAAGTAAGACCTTTCGCCTCCCCAGAGCTCTTTCTTCACGGAAAAAAGCATGGACGACTTGCGACAGGATACGAGCGTCCGTGCATGGAACAGTCCGCTAGGCCTTTTTGGCCGTGTGATGACTCTGCTGTGTGACGCCGCCTCTGCACCTCCGGATGGGTGACAAGCCAATGGACGATCCGTCCAGGGGAGTGGGTGTGGGGGCACACCTCTAACCTGAACGACCTTTCTGGTGCCCCTATGACCTCATGGTGCAGACCCTTCCAACCTATTCCAGTATAAGCACTACCGATACAAGAGCCCCTGGGGAGCTGCAGCAGCTCCCCCCACTAGCCGACTGGTGGGAGACCCCAGGCCTCCCGGTGGGGAGAGGGCCTGGCTCCCAAGCAAGGAGCACTTCAACCAGAAAAGCATCTGCTCTGGACTTTCTTCCCTCTTGCAACTGTGAACTCATCTCTTGCCACTTCTTGGGCTCAAGGATTGGAAAGCCACACCCAGAGCCCCATCTCCGCGGGACGAGTCAGGGGAGAGTCTCGGAGGCCAGAGCCTGTCTGCAGAGAACAGGCTCTCGGAGGAGCTGGAGAACTCTGCAGCTTCAGGACACGACAGTGGGGCGGGGATGTGGGAACCTGGGAACCTGGCTGGAGCTGCCATGGCCTGGCACTGCTTCTCTTTTAAAGTGAGCATTTGCTGTTTTTTAAATTTTTAACTAAAAACAGGAATATGGATTCTCCGCAGAACATTTGGAAAACAGAGAAACGCACAGATGAGCAAAAAGAAAGTGACATATATTTCATGAGCTATGCTTCTGTGCTTTCACCGACGCATCTTTTCAGCTTTCATTTGTAACCAGGTGGGAGTCAGTCTGAGCACGTGGTTTTGCCACTGGTTTTGCTATTTTACATTCCCGTGACAGAAGATGGAACGCATTTTTGCCATCTCGATGGTATTCTAGCTCTTTGTAGCTCAAGGTTATAGTGTGTTTTATTTATCTTATTCTCTACTGATGGGTGTTTAAGTGGTTTCCAACTTTTACTATCATAAATGATACTACGTTTGTACACTCCTAATATAGCTCAGAGCTATTAAGCCCTTACTGTGTGCCAGGACCATTCTGTCCTCACATCAGCCCAATGAAACTGGAACCACCATTATTATTCCCACTTTACAGATGAGGAAACAGAGATGAGGTGCAGAAAAGGTAAGTAATCTGTCTGAAGTCACACTGTCGGGAGGTGGCCGGGCCGGGATTTGAACCCAGGCCGTTTGGTGCACTTTCTTTGCTTACCAGGAGCAAGGAATGGCACTGATTCAAAGTCTGAACTAAAGTGACATTTAAGTAAATATGAAGCTATGATAGCCTCACCCTCTTGGATCTTCAGACAAGTGCAGGGGTCCAGAGTATAAGACTGGCAGGCTGAGGATGACCTGGCAGGTGAGGTGAGGGGCCTGGCTCCTTGCAGCCATGGACCAGAGCGAGCAGGATGGCACAGCATGGCTGACAAAGCCAACAGCCAATGAAACAAACAAACAAACAAATCAAACCTACCCGAGGGGCCTTAATGTCTCCTGAGGGCACTAACTGTGTGCCACAGACAGGGCGCAGAACCCACCTATACGGAAGGCAGGTGGGCTCTGCCTCGCTCATGGGCCTCTCTCAGGACAGCAAGTGCCCTGCCTGTGGCAGCACCCGGAGTAGAGAAAACACTCTCAGGCCCCCAGGGCAGTAGGCAGGAGAGAGGCAGAGAGGTGGATCATGGCAATGACTATCATTAATAGTAGTTTTCATGACGGCCAACGATTGAGTGCCTTTTCTACAGGAGGCATCAGGCTCAGCAGCGTGTGAGGAGCACCAAGTCCCTGTAGGTAAGCACCATTACTGCTCCTATTTTACAGACCCTCGGGGAGCTGCTGTGCGAGGTCACCCAGGTTGGGAGCTCATGAAGAGAACTCAGAGTCAGGTCCTTCCTTCACGAAGCAATGGTGCAGCCGTAAGAAACGTGCTAGGAGCTGGCAGTTATCCCTCCGCAGGAGGGATGGAGAACGGTCAGTGCATACATTATCTAAACAAGCACACAATCATCCTAGAAGGGCGACACTGTCCCCATTTTACACATACGGAATCTAAGGCCTGGGGTTGAGTGAGTCACCCAAGACCGTGCAGAATTTGAAGGCAGAAATGTTTGTCTCTGACGCCCAAGTTCTTTTCACTCAAGTTTGTTGGCCTGCCCTGCATGTTTCTGCAAAATGGGGTGCCAGGATGTCTGGGGGGAGGGGCGGGGGAGGCTGGAAAGCAGAATGTAGCTAATTTGGGCAGCAGATTCACAGTTCGTTCCAGACCACTGAGCCTGCCAGCCAGTGGCCTCCCATAGACTGAAACAAGAATGCTGATAATGCCTCATATGGGCATGATCCATCCTGCAAAAGTCAGCTGCTCAGAGGAGAGACCCTCGGCTCTTAGAGCATGGCAAGTGAGGAGGGAGGTCTCAAAGCCAGGAGCACAGGGTCTGCCAACCCGTCACTCCAGGGGCACAATCAACCTAGAGCTTTCCTGGGGTGACAATGACTAAGGGCTGGCGGCAGCTTGTGCTTCGTCAATCCAGGCTAGGCGGACAGTGAGATGAGGAAAGGCCAGGATGCAGAAGCTGGGGCCTGGAGGCTTAAATGATCCACCCAAGGTCACTTGGCTCAGGGGTGGGATCACAGGGCTGCTGAGTACACATACATCGATCCCCACCCTGCCATGCTTTGCTGCGTGACCTCAGGTATGTGCCTGTACCACTCTGAACCTCTGGTTTCAAGGGGAAAACAGGAACACTAATCAAAGACCAAGATCCCAAGTGTATAAATAAATCCTATAAATTAACAGAAAACCAATAACTCAATATACTGAAAAAGGGGACAAAAGATGAAACAAGCAATTAACTCACAGAAGATGCAACTCAAATGGCTGAGAAAGGTGTGAAAAGGTGCTTAATTTTACTAGAGAGCAGGGAAATGCAAACACACACTGCTATGAGATACTATTCTGTACCCACTAAAAAGTCATGCAGGGGATGTGAGTCCATCCAGTAGTCATGTACAGGATGTGAGAGTTGGACCAGAAAGGCTGAGCACTGACCTGATACTTTTGAATTGTGGGGCTGGACAAGACTCTTGAGAGTCCCTTGGATGGTAAGGAGATCAAACCAGTCAATGCTAAAGGAAATCAACCCTGACTATTCATTGGAAGGACTGATGCTGAAGCTGAAGCTCCAATACTTTGGCCACCTGATTCGAAAAGCTGACTCACTGGAAAAGACCCTGATGCTGGGAAAGACTGAAGCCAGGAGGAGAAGCGGGCAGCAGAGGATGATATGATTCCATAGCAACACTGCCTCAGTGGACATGAATCTGAGCAAACTCTAGGGGATAGTGAAGGACACAGACCGTGGCATGCTGCAGTCCGTGGGGTCACAAAGAGTCGGACACAACTGGGCCACAACAAGAAGTCTGACAATTCAGAGTGTTAGCAAGGACCCAGAGCAAAGAGACACACAAATACCGCTCCCAGGGACACTGAATGCACAGCTGAAAATGCACAAAGCCCAAGGCCCAGTAAGCTGGGTCTGAGCCTTGGGTCTGACCCATACTGAGCTGTATGTACAAAGCAGCTAAAAGAAAGCATTCTAAAAGTCTCCTCCAGAAGCATGAACCAACACAAACATATTCATAAATGGAATGTGAAGCAGCAGTTGAAATGAACTGGAGCTCCATATACCAACATAGATCGCAAAAGTATGTTTTTGTACAGTTTTTAAAACTTTCCATATAAGATCCTGGGGAGTGCTGAAAAGGTAAGAACATTAAAAGGTACACGGGACCTAGGTGGCAAGGGGAGTGATTGCCCCAGGGCACAGGGGATCTTTCTGGGGGTGATGGGCATATGATAAAGCTGGATTGAGATGATGGCTGCACAGCTCTATACATTTCTTTAAAAAATAAGCCAACCGTATACTTATAATGGGTGAATTTATGGTATGTAAATCATACCTCAATAAAGCTAGTGAATTAAAAAAATCATGTCTGTTGGTTATTTTTAAAGTGTGCACGGGAACGACAAGCGCCAAATGTAGGATACTGTGATTTGTTTTATAGGGGAGCTTGTTGGGATGAATGCGCGGGGCGCTTTGCAGCTGCAAGATTTTACTTCTTAAAAAATAAAAATGACTTGACTACGGAAAAATGTAAAGATCTGACAGCTGGATGGTAGATAGATATTTAACTTATTCCATGTATCTGTATATTTAAAATTATGTATGAGTATAATAGAAATCCATTCTGAAGGAGATCAGCCCTGGGATTTCTTTGGAAGGAATGATGCTAAAGCTGAAACTCCAGTACTTTGGCCACCTCATGCGAAGAGTTGACTCATTGGAAAAAACTCTGATGCTGAGAGGGATTGGGGGCAGGAGGAGAAGGGGACGACAGAGGATGAGATGGCTGGATGGCATCACTGACTCGATGGACGTGAGTCTGAGTGAACAATGGGAGTTGGTGATGGACAGGGAGGCCTGGCGTGCTGCAATTCATGGGGTCGCAAAGAGTTGGACACGACTGAGCGACTGATCTGATCTGATAATAGAAAAGTACTTATTTAAAAGGACCACTCTGATGACTAAATATGAACACACAGAGAGCTCATCTAATGCCTGGCCCACAGCAACAAATTAAATTTCAGCTATTAAGATTATTGCTTCTATAACTACTCCTAGCATCTTGTTCTTCTTAACATCTAAAGATCTCAAGACAGAGCAAGCTAGTGTCTCCTGGCCCCTGCTAACAGAGACTGTTTTCCCAACCCCAAGGCTTCTGTACCTCCCTCTCCAGTGCCGGAACTGGGACAATTCAAATAAAACCTGCAAAACCTACAGGAAGCACATCCTTCTCCCCTCAAGCTGGAAGATAACCTAGCTGGGAGGGTCTCTCAGGGTGTCACACGTGAAAGCCCCCTTTCCATTCATTCAGAAAGCCTGGATAGATGCCAGCAGAGAAAGGCCAACAGACAGAGGGCAGTGGCTCCAGGGAAGTCCTCTCCAAATGATAATACTGTTGATATTATTGGCAACAATAATCCCTACCCATCCATTGGGATCTCGGAGGCCCTGGGAGCTTCTGTGCCTGAATTCTCCAAATGTGGCCTCTGGCTGTGCCCTTGGGCCCACTGATGATGTGTCTGCCCATAAGGTGAAGGAGGCTGGGACCAGGCCTAATAAAGATGCCGCCTTGATTATGGAGAAGATGCCATTTCGGATGGAACAAGTAGCCCAGTCCTGATGGGCAGCCCTAAGCTCCAGGTGCAGCTGGAGAGATACAGCATCTATGACTTTTTCTTTCTCAGGCAACCAAGCTATGAGCAGAGGAGATCAAAGTAGCTGCAAATGGGGAGCAGGTGGTGGGGAACCCTCCGTAACTGACTTGTATATTCTCATAGAGTCGTTGCAGCAGGGGGTTAGAGGTTGGGGGACATGTGTGGGGACATTTTGGACATTTTTGGTATAATTAGGGAGGGGGACGCTCTATGGGGGGCAT
>NW_011494873.1:1347651-1350008 GCF_000754665.1 Bison bison bison
AAGAATGATCTGGCCCCAAATATCGACAGTGTGAAGGTTTAGAAATTCTGCTCTGGAGGAAAGCAGTATTTACAATTTGCAGATATAGAAGGTGGGGCTCAGAGAGGTAAACAGAGGTACAGCAGCCCAAGGTGGCACAGCAGGAAGTGGCAGAGCCCATGACGGGCCAACTCCCCTGCTCATGCTCTCTCTCCAGAGCGGCTGGGCCAGCTGCAGATAAGGGGACACTACGTGGGGAGAAAGTTCAGGCTCATGCCAACAGCTACCTCCATCCCAGTTCCCAGAGTGGCGGAGGCAGGTATGACTGGAGAACGAGTGGGGATCACTGGCAGTTTCTGGTGGGCTTCTTGCCATCAAGGCACTTAATTTTCTCTGTTCCTGTGGATGACTCAGGCTTCAGTTCAACTCGCTACCCCTCTTCATCTGATAAACCCAAAAGCCTGGCTGGAAGGGAGGGGGCCCTTTTGAATCACAAGAGTGACTAAACCCACATGCAGAAAAACAAATTCTCGGTGAAATCCTCCTCACATGACGTCGGCACGTTCCCAACCAAAGTGACATGGATACCACAGGGCAGGGAGGCAGGCGGCTAGCTGTTATGGAATGTCAACCCTGCCAGTCACAAGGTCTCTCCCCCTAAGAAGTGGGCACCATTACCCCCATTTTACAGATGAGGAAACCAAGGTCACAAGCTAGCAACTTGTGATGCCAAGATTTAAACTGAAATCCATGTTAATATGTAGAGATTTATCTGAAGGGGCCCCTAAAAAGTGGTTGAAGGCTTAGAAAGATGCCCTTCAGAGCTGCAGAACCTCCAAAACACTGGTAGGGAGGGATCTAAGCAGAGAATGAAAAGCCTCAGAGTGATCACAAATGATGGCAGATTTCCTAGTCTTTGAGGGGAGTCTGCTTAGGGAAACTATGGGGCATGAAATCTGCAAAATGGTGTGGCCTGGTGGAAAACACTTTGTGGTGTTGAACAGACTTGGGTTTACATTCCCGCTTTCGCCCTGATTGTGAACTCAGGCATAGGACCTCACCTTTCTGAGCCTTAGTTTTCTCATCTGTCAAGTGGGCTTAATTAAGAACCTGCACCTGATGTGATAGGAGAGGACAGGAGCGTGGACGATGACGCCCAGTTCTTGGTGGCTCACAGATCTGGGGGGAGGCAGCATGGAGACTTTCAGACTTCCTCCTGTTGCCAAGTTGGTAAAAACTGTCTGTATACCAAAGCGGCAACTCAGTTAAGCAGTCAACAAGCTCAAACAAGAAACCAAGACTTGGCAGCATTTGAAACAGTTAAAAATAAATAAATAAGGGATTTAAAAAAAGACAGTTTAACCTAGCTTTGGAATCAAGGGAAACTTCACTCTATTTAAAGATGCCACAGGTCCAGGAAATAGCTTCCCACCGCCTGGCTAAGGCTTGAATAACTGGCTGCCCAGCCAATAACAATACAGGCTCACACAGCACAGCCTTTCTGTAGGGAGTGCAGAGTGGATTCCCGGCTATCTCCTTTCAGAATTGTGTAGACTATCTGTGGAGGGCATGTAGATCTATCTTAAAAGAAGGAGCCTCTTAAGACAAGAGACCCAAAGAGGACTTGCCGAGATGTCAAGGAGCTGAATTTAGCCAGCCAACGCCCCTTGCTCTTTATTGTTCTACACTTCTTTGTTAGGATTTTTTTCCCTCCTTCTTGCTCTTTTTTCCCTTCCCGGTTAACTTCTCTGCAACTAGGCGCTGCCACTGCCCCCTTCTCACCACCAGAGACACCAGAGCCCCTTCCCTCCTGCAGAGAGGCCTCCCCAGGGCCCAACACCCCCCAGCCCCACTAGTCCTCATCTAGAACCTCTGAGGCCCTCTGAGGGCCCTCTGAACCCACAGATTGAGCTCCTAGGCTGGTGAGGGAATCCATTCCCATCTGCGGGGGGGCGGGGTGGGGGGAGGTCACCGTCTACCCCAGGCACATCTTCCAGAAGCACAGAAAAACCAAATGCAGCTCAGCCTTGTTACAGAACCCAATGCCTCCCAGAGTCTCAGCCTTCCCATCAGCAAAATGAGGACACCGGCCCATTTTCTCAAGTCCTCGCCAGCTCTAAACAAGTTCTCATTTTGCCAGGGAGATACCAGGAAAAAACTTTCATACATTTTTAAACAGAAGTATTGGAGAGAAGGGGCAAAAAAAAAAAAAAAACACCTTTTCATGGTGCAGGCACTGAAAGGATCCATTCTCAGAGATTTCAGGCTGCCTCTTCCAGAAGGACGGGGCCAACCTGGTGATCCCCAGCGGGGCTACCTGTGGCTGGGCACTGCGGGTCTGAGCGCCTCCGGACAACGAGGGACAGGGCAGGCGGCCT